>NC_091284.1:547770245-548118579 GCF_032444005.1 Ranitomeya imitator | reverse complement strand
CGTTTTTTACTTTTTACTACGGTCGAATGGGGCGACGGATTCTTTCATGTTCCGATCTCCTCGAACCATCAACAGGCGAGCACGGGAGTTTTACCTCTCCGTATCCTCTCCTGCGACGTGGGAAGCCACTGCCTGAGCTGATTTTAGGGGCGACGGGCCCCTTCAAGGGCACTGATCTCCCCCCTCCCTTATCAGACGAGCACTGGAGTTTCACCTTCAGTATCCTCTTCTGCAGCCAGGTCTATTGCCGGACATTCAGCCCTGTCCACCAGGTTTTACCCTCGGCTGTACAGAGGCACCTTCCAGTGTGGCGTCCGAGCAGCCCCCACTGCATCACCACTGAAAAAGCGGATGATGGAGATGGTTCCTCTCCACCCCTCTTCTGCAGGGATGGTGGATGGAGGCTCCCCTACCCTGCACCGTCCTATCTACCCGGGCACAGCTCCTACCTGCAGCATCTGCCACCCCCTCCATATTGGGGTAAGTGCTCCGTGAGATTTGGGTTTTCCGGCGGTCAGAGGAGGGCTCCATAGCGACTGGGTCCCCACAGAGCTTCGCGGCACTTTTCCCCTCAGTCTGCGGGTGCGCGCCGGCCGAAGCCATAAATTTAGTCCCCGGCTTCGGCCCTGTTTAGGCCGCATCCTGGGAAGCCCCGCCCACCGCTTGCTTCCTTCTAGCGGCTCCGCCCCCCTATTCAGTCGCTTCTCGTTCCAGACGAGATCTCGGCGGCCATGTTCTTCCTCCTCCATTGCGGTCACTATTTCTTCTGGAGGGGGCTGTGGCCGGCGGTTTTTCAGCGCTGAAGTCAGCGCTATTCCAGACGGGGGACTCAGAACCTGAGTAAGGTGAATTGCCCCAATATCTAACCCCCCCCCCCCCCCCCCGGCACGCATCCCGGCAGCATTAAGGGACTAGCTTTCCCTGTTTTTTTATATACTTAAGGCTGCAATCTCTGGTGCTCCTGCACACTACAGAATGTATAGTACAGTGTGCAGGCTTGCAAACAGAGAGCTGTGAGTTCCCAGCAATGAAGCTCTCATGACTCATTCCCTGGTGACTCATTCCCTGGTGACTCATTCCCTGGTATTTAATACTCTGCCCGGTAGTCGCTGGGCCCATAGGTGCATCCCCAGCTTTCCATGCCTTTTTATTAAACCAAGGACCAGCATTCCCTGGTCTTAAGGGTCCCCTAGTTTTAAAAGGGTCACATCCCCAGCATTCTCTGCTCTGCCAGAAGCCGGTCTCCTTTTCCTTAGTACTTAATCAGGCCAGTATGCCCTGGTCTTAAAGGCACAGGGCCAGTAGGCACTGGTCTTAAAGGCACATGGCAAGTATGCCCTCGTCTTAAAGGCACATGACCAGCATCCCTGGTCTTAAAGGAGCATGACCAGCATTCTTGTTCTTAAAGGCACATTACCAGCTTTGCTGGTCTTTAAGGCACTTGTTCCAACATTCCTTTCATGACCAGTATTCCTGGTCTTAAAGGCACGTGACCAGCATGCCCTGGTCTTATAGACTCGTGACCAGTATCCCCTGGTCTTAAAGACACGTGTCCAGTATACCCTGGTCTTAAAGGCACATGACCAGTATGCCCTTGTCTTAAAGGCACGTGACCAGTATATCCTGGTCTTAAAGGCACATGACCAGTATGCCCTGGTCTTAAAGGCACGTGACCAGTATCCCCTGGTCTTAAACGCTATAACCAGTATGCCCTGGTCTTAAAGGCACATGACTAGTACGTCCTGGTTTTTCAAGGCCATGACCAGTATGCCCTGGTCTTAAAGGCACGTGACCAGTATCCCCTGGTCTTAAACGCAATAACCAGTATGCCCTGGTCTTAAAGGCACATGACTAGTACGTCCTGGTTTTCAAGGCACATGACCAGTATGCCCTGGTCTTAAAGGCACGTGACCAGTATCCCCTGGTCTTAAAGGCTCATGTCCAGTATGCCCTGGCTTTTAAAGGCACACGACCAGTATGCCCTGGTCTTTAAGGCACGTGACCATTATGCCCTGGACTTAAAGGCTCAGGACCAGTACGCCCTGGTCTTAAACGCAAATGACCAGCATACCCTGGTTTTAAGGGCACATGACCATTATCTCCTGGTTTTCAGCATGCCCTGCTTTTAAAGGCACATGAACAGTATGTCATCTTACAAAAGGCACAAGACCAGTATTCCCTGGTCTTAAAGGCTCATGGCCAGTAACCCCTAGCCTTAAAGGCGCATGACCAGTATTTACTGGTCTTAAGGGCACATCATCTATCCTAAGCTGGTCACCCTAACTGAGCTCTGGAGCACTCACATGCTCCCTCTCCTACAATGAGAGCCGTCGGCTAGCAGGGGCCGCAAGTATTCTAGAAAAACGTACAGGTTCTAGAAAATCTCCATCAACATTTGACGGTGATGCACTGGAAGACCTCTAAGTAGGATACCATATACCATACCTGGTCGGAATTTTATGGGCGACGGGTCCCTTAAAGGGCTCCGATTTCCCCCCACACCTTCAACAGACGAGCACACGGAGTGTCGCCTCCATGTATCTTCTTCTGCATCCAGGTCTATCGCCACAACCTGCCCTGTCCACTCGGAAACCTCAATTCTGGGGATGTGGCGTCCACATTTGTGGCGTCCCAACAAGGAGGTTTTCCCCTCTTTGTATCAGATGCAAGAAAGTGGACGATTCCTCTCCACTTCCCTGTTAAGAAGATGGTGGATCGAGGTTTTTTCCTTATTTTCTTCTCTGCACGACGATGGCAGAGACCTGCTAGTTACAGTCCCGCATTCTGTCACTTGGCAGACTCGCCGGGCAGAATTTCTTGCGGTATTCCTACCAGTATCCTGGCCGGTGTATCATCAATTAAGATTCCACAGACGGTCGGATAGCAAATCTAGTCGTTCCGTCTTGTGGTTTCGGGTTCAGCGCTCTACCCTTCCTTAGTCGCCACATGGGTTGCTTGACCAAAGGGAGAGAATGAAAGTCTCCGGGTCCCAGACCTTATCTACTTCGTTCCACAGTATAGCTGGCCAATCAAATCTTCTGAGCGGGAGACTAGCAAGGGATCGTATCTCTTCTTCAGGCTCAACCAGCAGTGGAAGCATTGGCCAGGACAGTCTAGATCTAAGGGATCTTGGTTCCAAAATGGAGGGAATGAAAAGTATCTCCATTCCTGGACCCCAAACTTCTAACAACCTTTGACAGGGCCCTTTCTTTTTTCGGATGGAGTTCCTCCGCTCAGCCACTACTTTAACAGAGAAACGTGGTTGTTTTCTGGCATCCATCGTCATTCGGGATTCTTACCCTCACATACCTATTTCTCCTCTCTACTATAATCTCTTTGCCTTTCCATTCGCGAACAGTATTTTCACGACCTGGCCCTTCTGCCTGGCTACCACACCAGAGTGGTCGCAAGGGTCATGACGGTTGTCATGTTCTTCTTGCACCTTAGAAGCATGGTCGTCCTGCCCTATTTGGTCGACTTTGTAGCCGCTCTCCTAGGACTACGCTGAGTCGTCCATATCACTTGCAATTACCTCTCTATTGGGCTAGCAGCTAAACTTAGACAAGTTTTTTTCCCTCATTCTCAGCCCAGCAGATCCTCTTTGAGGATGATCTTGCCCAAGAAGGATGGTTATTCTCTCTCGGGTCTAGGTCGTGGCCCTTCTACAGGGAGCTTGTGCACTCGATCTCTCATTCCCTCGGTTCTTTCAATTCGCTAGGAGGGTTCTGAGGGAAAGGACGTCTACGGAAGCAGTTTCCTTCGCTCCGCTCGTTTTCTGCAAGTCAATCAGGCTCTCAAAGGGTAGTCTCTGAGCTCCTTTCTCTTCCAGAGCCTTCTCCTGGCCCAAGGGCTATTGGGAGATACCATTGCCAGTTTTCTTCTCCCGATCATCTCTCTGTAGATCCGAACGGTACGGCTATTCCTTCAGCAGGCCCTCTGCCTTCTGGCGGGTCTTCAGTTGGATAATGCCTCGGCTGTGCCCCAAGTTAGCCATCTAGCAAGTACCCTCAGTCAAGCGCCATGGCTAAGGTACCTCGCACTCTCTGATGGGCCGAGTTCTATCTTCGGTGATCTCAACAGTACATTCCCTGGAGTAGAACACTGGGCGGCAGACATATTCAGCCGTCCGGGTTTTTCCTCAAGTGAGTGGGAACTTCACTCGGAAATCTTCCATCGGACCTGCCTTCACTGGAGTACTCCAGAGGTAGTTCGGATGGCGTCCAAGCTGAACGCCAATGTACTCCAGTTCATGGTTTGGCCTCGCGATCCAAGACCATTGCAGTGCATGATCTATTTTTCCATGGTACCAATTTCCATAACCCCTCTTCCACTACGTCTGAAACCTTTTCGGAAGCGGGTAGGGCCCCAGTGATCCCGGGAGACCCGCACTGACCATGTCAGGTTTTTTTCTCGCTTGCGGTACTAGTATTTTTCCGGCTTATTGTCTCAAGCTGGAAATATAGTTTTTCTTGCAGGCCTCAACCTGTAGTTCTTCCCTACCGCGTACCGTTAAATCCGTGGGACCTTAATGGTCCTGGGCATCTTACAGTGGACTCCTTTTCTGATCCGGATAGACTTTTCTATCAGGGAGGGTCTCTCCCCTTCTTTCTCTGCGTTCTTGTCCTCCTGATGAGTCTTCAGATCTCGGCGCTCTGTTCTTTATCTTTTTTCCTTATTACCTTTAAGGCAAGGTTGCCCTCTAGCCATCCCCTTCCCTCGTTGCCAAGGGGTATTATATCTCCACTGTTGCAGGGGCATCGTCCTCTCATCTCCTTCGGCTCTAGTCCACAAAGCGGAATGGGTTCTCCATAATCTGAAGAAGCGAGTGCTCCGAGTGGGTACGTATCGAGGACGACGTCCTTCCAAAGGTTGGACATTTTACTCGGGTTTTTCGATGGTAAGTAGGCTTCCTGACGGTCGCAGGAAGGGTTTAGCCGTTTTTCTTCGGCCACGTTAGCCTGGTGGATTCTTTTCTCCATCCAGGAGTCCTTTCGCGCTAGATGCCAGCCTATCTCCCTGTCTGAGGGCTCTAGGCGCCAGACGTCGGCAAGCACGACCGCAGGCTTGCGAATTCCTCCAGGCCGCATGCATTCTTGAAGCACTATAATTCACTCACTTCCACAGATGTGATTCTGGGCAGGTGGACTTTGCAGGCCGCGGTGGCGCACTTGTAAGTAGCGGCTACACGGCCTGAAGTGATGTTGTCCCCACCCAGGGACTGCTTTGGGACGTCCCATGGTCTGTGTCCCCCAATGAGGCGAAGGAGAAATAGGGATTTTTGTGTACTCACCGTAAAATCCTTTTCTCTGAGCCTTTCATTGGGGGACACAGCTCCCACCCTGTTATTAGCTTATGCTTTGTTTTTATCTTTTGATACGTTATACTCTTATATATAATGTGACATGCTTTACGCTTATATGTCGTTATTGATCTCCTACTGCTTTTGCACCGAACTGGCTAGCTGGGAGCCAGCAGGAGGGTGTATACTGCAGGGGAGGAGCTAACTTTTTCTTTGTATTACTTAGTGTCAGCCTCCTGGTGGCAGCAGCATACACCCATGGTCTGTGTCCCCCAATGAAAGGCTCGGAGAAAAGGATTTTACGGTGAGTACACAAAAATCCCTATTTTGCGGGTAACATTTTCGGGCACGTGACATTTTTTGACCGCTTTTTATTCGGATTTTTGTGAGGCAGAATGACCAAAAACCAGCTATTCATGAATTTCTTTTGGGGGAGGCGTTTATACCTTTCCGCGTTTAATAAAATTGATAAAGCAGTTTTATTCTTCGGGTCAGTACGATTACAGCGATACCTCATTTATATAATTTTTTTTATGTTTTGGCGCTTTTATATGATAAAAACTATTTTATAGAAAAAATAATTATTTTTGCTTCGCTTTATTCTGAGGACTATAACTTTGTAATTTTTTCGTTGTTGATGCTGTTTGGCGGCTTGTTTTTTGCGGGACTAGATGACGTTTTCAGCGGTACCATGGTTATTTATATCAGTCTTTTTGATCGCGTGTTATTCCACTTTTTGTTTGGCGGTATGAGAATAAAGCGTTTTTTGCCTTTTTTTTTTTTTTTTTTTTTTTTTTTACGGTGTTCACTGAAGGGGTTAACTAGTGATATAGTTTTATAGGTGGGGTCGTTACGGATGCGGCGATACTAAAAGTGTACTTTTATTGTTTTTTTTTATTTAGATAAATGTATTTATAGGAACAACATTTTTTCTTTTTTTTTTTTTTGGAATTTTTAAAACATTTTTTTTACACATGGGAATATTTTTTTTATTTTTTTACACTATAACATTGCCCCAGGGGGGGCATCATGTTATAGTGTAAGATCGCTGATCTGACACTTTGCTGTGCACGGTGTCAGATCAGCGATCTGATGTGCACTTTTCCGATGCTTCCCGGCGCCTGCTCTGAGCAGGCGCAGTGAAGCCACCTCCCTGCAGGACCCAGATGCCGCGGCCATCTTGGATCCGGGCCTGCAAGGAGGAGGTAAGAGACCCTCGGAGCAACCCGAATACATTGCGTTGCTCCGGGGGTCTCAGGGAGACCTGCAGGGAGCCCCCTCCCTGCGCGATGCTTCCCTATACCGCGGCACACTGCGATCATGTTTGACCGCAGTGTGCCGAGGGTTAATGTGCCAGGGACGGTCCGCAATAGGCAGCTGACACCCGGCCACGATCGCTATGACGTACTATCCCGTCGAGGGTCAGATAGGCCCAGGTCACCTCGACGGGATAGTACGTCTAAGGTCAGAATAGGGTTAATGTGACTGCTGCTATCTATCTCCACAAAGATGGCTGCGGTCTGATTGCCTGCGCGAATTCCGCGCAAGCGCAGTGGTTCCGGCGGTAGATGCGCGTTGTCTACAGGCAGAGGAAGCCAGTCACATTTAGGGTATGTGCATATGGTGTGGATTTGCTGCAGATCCGCAGCGGATTTTACTGCGCAGAAACACTGCAGATTCGCACTGTGATGTACAGTACAATGTTAGTTAATGGGAAAAAAAGATGTGCAGACGGTGCAGAAAAATCAGTGTGGAATTGCTGCGGATTTCAAAGAAGTGCATGTCACTTCTTTTGTAGGGATCTGCAGCGTTTCTGCACTGTTTCTGCACCCCTCCATGTTAAAAATCCGCAGCAATTCCGCATAAAAACCGCGGCCAATCTGCGGCTGCGGATTCTGGCAGGAACTGCGGATTTTGTGCAGAAAATTCTGTACCTCTTTTCTTACGTGTGCTCATCGCCTAAAGGGGTTTTCCCACGAACAAAAGTTAATTTTAAAAATTGGCTGTGTCTGACCTTGTACGGAGCATACCACATCTCCTGGGCAGGGGAGGAAGCAAAAGACAATACTGACAGTACAGCATGGGATCACTGACTGTTTTTAAACAATATTTTACCTCACAAAATGTATTCTCTGCGATCAGTGCACACAGGGGTGAGAGAAGACAGCACAGGGGGGGAGACAGCTCAAACGGGACATTACATGAGGGAAGAACACAGCACAGGAAGGAGAGAGCAGACAAGGGGGATAGCACATGGGGTAGACAGGTCAAAGAAGAGAGGAGAGCACAGACGGGAGAAGTCAGCACATGGGGAAAGAGAGAGTGGATTGGTTTGTGAGCACATGGGGGGGGGGGGGGGGGGGGGGGGGTAGAGATTCTCAACGCTGCAAAGCCTGTCCCCATCCTGAGATTACCGCCCTCTCGATGTGATGGCATCAGGCCTCCATCTAAAATATATATTATTTGCGTATGCGCTGGTTCAAGACTCCCGGATGTGGCCATCTTGGTACTCCATTCTGTATCCCATTGCGTTCATTAATGTATGGGCTGCGCGTGCGCATTCATCTCCTTAACCCCTTCCTGACCCATGACGCCACGTAGGCGTCATGAAAGTCGGTGCCAATCCGACCCATGACGCCTATGTGGCGTCATGGAAAGATCGCGTCCCTGCAGATCGGGTGAAAGGGTTAACTCCCATTTCACCCGATCTGCAGGGACAGGGGGAGTGGTAGTTTAGCCCAGGGGGGGTGGCTTCACCCCCCCGTGGCTACGATCGCTCTGATTGGCTGTTGAAAGTGAAACTGCCAATCAGAGCGATTTGTAATATTTCACCTATTATAACTGGTGAAATATTACAATCCAGCCATGGCCGATGCTGCAATATCATCGGCCATGGCTGGAAACACTAATGTGCCCCCACCCCACCCCACCGATCGCCCCCCCAGCCCCCTGATCTGTCCGGTACACTGCTCCGGCTCCCCTCCGTCCTGTGCTCCAACCACCCCCCCTGCACTCCGATCCACCCCCTCTGCAGTCCGATCCACCCCCCGATGCTCCAATGCACCCCCCCCGTGCTCCGATCCACCCCAACCCCCCCCCCCCCCCCCCGTGCTCCCCCCCACCCCATCATACTTACCGATCCTGCCGGGGTCCGTCCGTTTTCTCCCTGGGCGCCGCCATCTTCCAAAATGGCGGACGCATGCGCAGTGCGCCCGCCGAATCTGCCGGCCGGCAGATTCGTTCCAAAGTACATTTTGATCACTGAGACAGATTATATCTCAGTGATCAAAATAAAAAAAAAAAATAAATGACCCCCCCCTTTGTCACCCCCATAGGTAGGGACAATAAAAAAATAAAGAATTTTTTTTTTTCCCACTAATGTTAGAATAGGGTTAGGGGTAGGGTTAGGGTTAGGGTTAGGGGTAGGGTTAGGACTAGGGTTAGGGTTAGGAATGTGCACACGTATTCTGGTCCTCTGCGGATTTTTCCGCTGCGGATTTGATAAATCCGCAGTGCTAAACCGCTGCGGATTTATGGCGGATTTACCTCGGTTTTTCTGCGCATTTCACTGCGGTTTTACAACTGCGATTTTCTATTTGAGCAGTTGTAAAACCGCTGCGGAATCCGCAGAAAGAAGTGACATGCTGCGGAATGTAAACCGCTGCGTTTCCGTGCAGTTTTTCTGCAGCATGTGTACAGCGATTTTTGTTTCCCATAGGTTTACATTGAACTCTAAACTCATGGGAAACTGCTGCGGATCCGCAGCGTGTGCACATACCTTTAGAATTAGGCTATGTGCACACGGTGCGGATTTGGCTGCGGATCCGCAGCGGATTGGCCGCTGCGGATTCGCAGCAGTGTTCCATCAGGTTTACAGTACCATGGAAAACCAAATCCGCTGTGCCCATGGTGCGGAAAATACAGCGCGGAAACGCTGCGTTGTATTTTCCGCAGCATGTCAATTCTTTGTGCGGATTCCGCAGCGTTTTACACCTGTTCCTCAATAGGAATCCGAAGGTGAAATCCGCGGAAAATCCGCAGGTAAAACGCAGTGCCTTTTATCCGCGGATTTTTCAAAAATGGTGCTGAAAAATCTCACACAAATCCGCAACGTGGGCACATAGCCTTAGGGTTAGGGTTGGAATTAGGGTTGCGGTTAGGGTTGTGATTAGGGTTATGGCTACAGTTGGGATTAGGGTTAGGGGTGTGGGGGGGTTAGTGTTGGAGGTAGAATTGAGGGGTTACCACAGTTTAGGCACATTAGGGGTCTCCAAACGCAACATGGCGCCACCATTGATTCCAGCCAATCTTGTATTCAAAAAGTCAAATGGTGCTCCCTCAATTCCGAGCCCCGACGTGTGCCCAAACAGTGGTTTACCCCCACATATGGGGTACCAGCATACTCAGGACAAACTGCGCAACAATTACTGGGATCCAATTTCTCCTGTTACCCTTGTGAAAATAAAAAAATGCTTGCTAAAACATCATTTTTGAGGAAAGAAAAATGATTTTTTATTTTCACGGCTCTGCGTTGTAAACGTCTGTGAAGCACTTGGGGGTTCAAAGTGCTCATCACATATCTAGATAAGTTCCTTGGGGGGTCTAGTTTCTAAAATGGGGTCACTTGTGGGGGGTTTCTACTGTTTAGGCACACCAGGGGCTCTGCAAACGCAACGTGATGCCCGCAGACCATTCCATCAAAGTCTGCATTTCAAAAGTCACTACTTCCCTTCTGAGCCCCGACGTGTGCCCAGTGGTATACCCCCACATATGGGGTATCAGCGTACTCAGGAGAAACTGGACAACAACTTTTGGGGTCAAATTTCTCCTGTTACCCTTGGGAAAATAAAAAATTGCAGGCTAAAAGATCATTTTTGAGAAAATAATTTTTTATTTTTTATTTTCATGGCTCTGCGTTATAAACTTCTGTGACGCACTTGGGGGTTCAAAGTCCTCACCACACATCTAGATTAGTTCCTTTGGGGGTCTATTTTCCAAAATGGGGTCATTTCTGGGGGATCTCCAATGTTTAGGCACACAGGTGCTCTCCAAACGTGACATGGTGTCCGCTAAAGAGTGGAGCTAATTTTCCATTTAAAAAGCCAAATGGCGTGCCTTCCCTTCCGAGCCCTGCCGTGCGCCCAAACAGTGGTTTACCCCCACATATGGGGTATCAGCGTACTCAGGACAAACTGGACAACAACATTTGGGGTCCAATTTCTCCTATTACCCTTGGCAAAATAGGAAATTCCAGGCTAAAAAATTATTTTTGAGGAAAGAAAAATTATTTTTTATTTTCATGGCTCTGCGTTATAAACTTCTGTGAAGCACCTGGGGGTTTAAAGTGCTCAATATGCATCTAGATAAGTTCCTTGGGGGGTCTAGTTTCCAAAATGGGGTCACTTGTAGGGGAGCTCCAATGTTTAGGCACACAGGGGCTGTCCAAACGCGACATGGTGTCCGCTAACAATTGGAGCTAATTTTCCATTCAAAAAGTCAAATGGCGCTCCTTCCCTTCCGAGCCTTACCATGTGCCCAAACAGTGGTTTACCCCCACATGTGAGGTATTGGTGTACAAATGGTAGAAATTGCCCAACAAATTTTAGGATCCATTTTATCCTGTTGCCCATGTGAAAATGAAAAAATTGAGGCTAAAAGAATTTTTTTGTGAAAAAAAAGAAGTACTTTTTCATTTTTACGGATCAATTTGTGAAGCACCTGGGGGTTCAAAGTGCTCACTATGCATCTAGATAAGTTCCTTGGGGCGTCTAGTTTCCAAAATGGGGTCACTTGTGGGGGAGCTCCAATTTTTAGGCACACGGGGGCTCTCCAAACGTGACATGGTGTCCGCTAAAGAGTGGAGCCAATTTTTGATTCAAAAAGTCAAATGGCGCTCCTTCCCTTCCAAGCCCTGCCGTGCGCCCAAACAGTGGTTTACCCCCACATATGAGGTATCAGCGTACTCAGGACAAATTGGACAACAACTTTCGTGGTTCAGTTTCTCCTTTTACCATTGGGAAAATAAAAAAATTGTTGCTAAAAGATAATTTTTGTGACTAAAAAGTTAAATGTTCATTTTTTCCTTCCATGTTGCTTCTGCTGCTGTGAAGCACCTGAAGGGTTAATAAACTTCTTGAATGTGGTTTTGAGTACCTTGAGGGGTGCAGTTTTTAGAATGGTGTCACTTTTGGGTATTTTCAGCCATATAGACCCCTCAAACTGACTTCAAATGTGAGGTGGTCCCTAAAAAAAAATGGTTTTGTAAATTTCGTTGTAAAAATGAGAAATCGCTGGTCAAATTTTAACCCTTATAACTTCCTAGCAAAAAAAAATTTTGTTTCCAAAATTGTGCTGATGTAAAGTATACATGTGGGAAATGTTATTTATTAACTATTTTGTGTCACATAACTCTCTGGTTTAACAGAATAAAAATTCAAAATGTGAAAATTGCGAAATTTTCAAAATTTTCGCCAAATATCCGTTTTTATCACAAATAAACGCAGAATTTATTGACCTAAATTTACCACTAACATGAAGCCCAATATGTCACGAAAAAACAATCTCAGAACCGCTAGGATCCGTTGAAGCGTTCCTGAGTTATTACCTCATAAAGGGACACTGGTCAGAATTGCAAAAAACGGCAAGGTCTTTAAGGTCAAAATAGGCTGGGTCATGAAGGGGTTAATGGCCATTTTGGTACTCCTTGGCTTTTCCTTCTTGTTTATCGTTACTTCCGGCGCTCGGCACGCCGGCACTACATCCGCCGTTGTCATGCCATGCCGTCGTCCCACAGCTGATGTGGATCCCTTCATTTGGGTATGTGATATTCTTGTATATAAAGTAGTCAGCTGCACATTTCGGTACCTGCTCTTGACGAAGCCACTTGTGTGGCGATACACGTTGCGCTTTTGCCCTCTGGACCTCTGTGGTGATAGGTATTATGGTCATGTTCTCTGAGCAGCGCTATCTATAAACATTTATGGTGGCATTAGCATTATGCTCTGCATGGCGCTTTGTTCCTCTATAGGCTGCATTTACTATTCTCTTTATGCACAGAGACTTACCATAGTGGGATAGTGCCTTGGACTGTCTAGTATGGGTCACCTGCACCTTAAAAACATTTTATCGTTTTGGGTATGACTTATGCTTCGATCAAAGTTTACCTAGTAAGATTACCACCCGTCTCTCTGGTTATTGTACTTGCCTAGGCTTTCTAATGACTCAGGTTTATTCCTTCCCACAAAAGGGAAAAATATAGTCTTCCATAATAGTCTCTGGCTTGTCTAGCGGGGTGAACTTGACCCACAATGAATACTTTCGCCTGTCCAGTGAACATGTGGCCTGTTTGACTTTTGTTTTTCTGTTTAAATCTGTCATCATATTTATTTGTCATGTATTTTGTAAATTTCTGATTATCAGCTAGCATTTATCTATATTTCTATCCAAGTCTATAATCATATCATGCTGTGAGCCGGGCCACGTCAATTTTAATAAGCATATTTATTTTCAACCTGTATGTATGTGGCTTCTGGCCAGCTGGATTGTTTGTTTAAACATTTATTCAGACTTATATCTAAGGCTATGTTCACACGTTCCTGATTTCCGTCCTTTTTTTTCAGGACTAAAAACCGCAGCTCTTGGCAGAAAACGCAGGTCCTTTTTTTGGTGCTTTTTTGGTGCGTTTTTTGATGCGTTTTTTTAATGCTTTTTTTATGCAGTTTTCTATGCAGAGTCTGTGTGTTTTCTAGGAAGTTTTTTAGGGTTAAAATGAAAATACCCTAACCCTACCCATAACCCTAACCCTATTCTAACCTTAGTGGAAAAAAAAAAAAATTCTTAATTTTTTTATTGTCCCTACCTATGGGGGTGACAAAGGGGGGGAGGTCATTTACTATTTTTTTTATTTTGATCACTGAGATAGGTTATATCTCAGTGATCAAAATGCACTTTGGAACGAATCTGCCGGCCGGCAGATTCGGCGGGCGCACTGCGCATGCGCCCGCCATTTTGCAAGATGGTGGCGCCCAGGGAGAAGACGGCCGGACGGACACCGGGAGGCCGGGTAAGTATAAGGGGGGGGGGGGGGGGGGGGTGGGATTGGGGCACGGGGGGGGCAGCCACACTGCAGCGGTTCTGCACCACAAACCGCAGAAAACCCGCAGATATTTTTTTTCTTCTGCGGGTTTTACTGCGGGTTTGACCTCACAATGGAGGTCTATGGGTGCAGAACCGCTGCAGTTCCGCAAAAAGAAGTGACATGGTACTTCTTTTTTACCGCGGCTATTCAGCGTGGCTTTTTTCGCGATTTTCCGCAATGTGGGCACAGCAGTTCCTGTTTTCCATAGGGTACATTGTAATGTACCCTGCATGGAAAACAGCTGCGGACCCGCAGCGGGAAAATCGCGGCGATTCCGCATGAAAAAAAGGATGGTGTGAACATGGCCTAAGACAGTTATACCATTGTTGTTTGAATATTGCATATTTATCTGCATATTGGTTCCTATCACAAATCATGTCCGGGGGGGTCCTGATGTGGAACTTATGATGCTATTTGGCTTTTAAGTGATTTTAATAGTGTGGTGTGCTGTTCTTTTGGTTGACAAAATAAAAATTAATGTAATTTCAATAATTGTTCTAGGGGTGGTCCTTGACATATAGCCTGACGCCTTTTTTGTCTTTTTGAGCTTCATTGTATGTCATGCTTTAGGTTGACCCCCTTCTTGCTACTATTATGTTGGATGGTGCCCTCCACCCCTTTTTTTGCTTAAACACACCTCATGAAAGCAACAAATCACAGTAATGGTAATAATAAAGTAAATATAAATATACTGTGAGATATATATTCTACATGGACATAATAATGGGAAAAAAAGTTGCAAGGACTATATACACCAGAGATAAAACACGACAGAGGAATCACAAATATAATTTAAATAGTACATATCAATTTATTAAATGATCAGGTAAAAGATGACAAAAAAGTGGACAAGGAAGGAAGTACAACCACTAACACATGTCAAAAATGAGGACGCTCACAGGACAAAAAATATACCAACAAGATTTACAAAGGCAAACCGGAACACATCCTAGTGTCATTATGTATAGATATTGCACAATTCCCATAACGCCTAATCAATGTAAAGCCTGGCGATAAGGTATAAAATATAAATAGCAGGGGCCAAATAGAAGCTGCATAAAGTGACAAATATAGTTACCCGTATAAAGCCAGGAAAAAGTCCAGGAGCATCCACCCCGACGCGCGTTTTGGCGGTGTAGCCTTTCTCAAGGGGTAAGGAAGGAAGGGGATGCGCTGGTATAAAAAGCCCCAGGGACCAATCAGAACACGTTATACTAATGAAAGGAGGATCAGGGATATAACCTAATGAAGTGCTGTGATTGCCGCATCAGCTGAAGTCAAACAGAGTGCACCCTGGACGAGTTACCGCCACATCCTATGACGCATGCGCTGTCATGGTGACAGGACGCTTGGCGGCGGCGGAGTCATGTGATGCACGCCGTCATAGCACATGATCGTCGCTGCAGCACAGGAAGACACCGCAAGCCGACGAGAGACCCGGGACCATGGCGCGTATGCGTGCTGTGGAGGAAGGTACGCTAGTCATGAACAGGAGTTATGACTACTAGTGGATAGACTGACATAGCAATCCCATGTTGTCTTAATATTGAACATCAAAGAGGTCTGTGTTGGACGGCTAAAAACATCTGGTGTACCACATAATGATTAGATCACATAAGTAATATACACTGTCAAAATAAAAAATATATCAATCAGTATATATAACCCAAATCTTATATAACCGCCACTGCTGACATGACATATAGACGAAATAAAATACAACAACATTCATCTAACATTAGATGTCCAGTAGATAAAGATGTCGAAGCAACATAATGGGTCCATATGAATAGAACTTCTCGGTAATACGAAGGATTCAACATCTCTAATGTGGCAACGTCCAGGAATATCCATCATCATTTTAGGAATGGAAATAGTGGGGCTGAATAAAAAATAAACACAATTAAAAAAAATAATAAAACCATAGGAACGGTGCAAAGCTGATGTTCTAATTAAGCCCTTTGGGTGAACAGTATCCTATGTCCATATCCACCTACATTCGCGTTGGACTAATTTAGTACTAATTTTCCCGCCACGGATTCCCGGGTCAACCAAATCTATACCCCTGACCCTAAGTGTAGAGCCATCACAATTGTGGTACGCTTTAAAGTGGCGAGGAAGTGTCCGAAGTGTGAAAGTGTCCCCATGGCCGGCGGCCGCCTCAATCCCTAGGACATGTTCTCGTACACGCACTCTAAGTTGACGTGTAGTGAGACCGATATATATATATATATATATATATATATATATATATATATATATATATATATATATATATATATATATATATATAGCTGCACGGACACATAGCAAGATAAATCACATTTCTGGTGGTACAAGTGATATGAAATTAGGAAGCGTAAGTTCTAGACCCAGAGGAGTTGGTAAATGTGTCAGTGCGGTCAACATTGGGACAGGCGATATACCGGCCACAAGGAACACACCCACACCCCGGACCCACACCATCGATGAAACGTAACCCAGGGCCACCTTGGTAGTGGCTCCTGACAAGACAATCTCGAAGATTATTTGAACGTCGGATGGTTACACTAGGGTTTTTCAAGAAACTGTCTTCAACGATGCCGAAGTCCCCCTGCAGCACCCGGGTAACCAGGGTAAACATCGGGTTACTAAGTGCAGGGCGGCGCTTAGTAACCCTTAGTAACCCGATATTTACCCTGGTTACCATTGTAAAAGTAAAAAAAAAAAAAACACTACATACTCACATTCTGATGTCTGTCACGTCCCCCGCTGGCGTCCACAGGGTTAAAACTGCTTTCGGAAAGAGCGCTGCTAATGCACGCGCTGCTGCCGAGAGTTTCCCTGCACTGACTGTCAGCGCCGGCCGTAAAGCAGAGCACAGCGGTGACGTCCCTGCTGTGCTCTGCTTTACAGCCGGCGCTGACACAGTGGATGCCGGGGGACGTGACAGACATCAGAATGTGAGTATGTAGTATTTTTTTTTTTTTTTTTAACTTTTACAATGGTAACCAGGGTAAATACCGGGTTACTAAGCGCGGCCCTGCGCTTAGTAACCCGATATTTACCCCGGTTACAGGTGAACACATCGCTGGATCGGCGTCACACACGCCGATCCAGCGATGACAGCGGGTGATCAGCGACCAAAAAATGGTCCTGATCATTCCCCAACGACCAACTATCTCCCAGCAGGGGCCTGGTAGTTGGTCGCTGTCACACATAACGAGATCGTTAGCGGGATCGTTGCTACGTCACCAAAAGCGTGACGTTGCAACGATATCGTTAACGATATCGTTATGTGTTAAGATACCTTTAAGCTTTGTTTATTGATGTGTGCTTATATGCCAATAGTGCTACTTAATCCCATCACCATTGTTTACCTTATCTTGATGTTGGACTGAAGGACCCTGGGTAATTCTAAAAATAGCTTACATGCCTTGGGTATAAAAAGACTCAGAGATCACATCCAGGGAGTCTGAAGTAAAGGTACCTTCACACATAACGATATTGTTAACGATATCGTTGCTTTTTGTGACGTAGCAACGATATCGTTAATGAAATCGTTGTGTGACAGCGACCAACGATCAGGCCCCTGCTGGGAGATCGTTGGTCGCTGAATAAAGTCCAGAACTTTATTTCGTCGCTGGACTCCCTGGAGACATCGCTGGATCGGCGTGTGTGACACCGATCCAGCGATGTCTTCACTGGTAACCAGGGTAAACATCGGGTAACTAAGCGCAGGGCCGCGCTTAGTAACCCGATGTTTACCCTGGTTACCATCCTAAAAGTAAAAAAAACAAACACTACATACTTACCTACAGCCGTCTGTCCTCCAGCGCTGTGCTCTGCACTCCTCCTGTACTGGCTGTGAGCGTCGGTCAGCCGGAAAGCAGAGCGGTGACGTCACCGCTCTGCTTTCCGGCCGCTGTGCTCACAGCCAGTACAGGAGGAGTGCAGAGCACAGCGCTGGAGGACAGACGGCTGTATGTAAGTATGTAGTGTTTGTTTTTTTTTACTTTTAGGATGGTAACCAGGGAAAACATCGGGTTACTAAGCGCGGCCCTGCGCTTAGTTACCCGATGTTTACCCTCGTTACCGGCGTCGCTGGAGAGCTGTCTGTGTGACAGCTCTCCAGCGACCAAACAGCGACGCTGCAGCGATCCGGATCGTTGTCGGTATCGCTGCAGCGTCGCTTAATGTGAAGGGGCCTTAACACAGCTACCAGCCAGATATTCTGCAAACCACCCCAACAGACAAGAGAACGGACACTGATCTATGATTCTATAGGAAACAACCTAGGGGTTTTCGGCTCCGGTTGGAAGGACACAGATCTGATCCAGTGACCATCTCTGAACCATGAATAGGTTTGGAGAAAGCCAGGTTTGGGACCCGCTGGTCGCCTGGTTCCATGGAGATGGTCAGATAAGCCAGGTGGTGACTCTCGTGTCAACTGGCTTTGGACCTTGTATAGACTCTATGGACAGTTCTTGGTCATCTCCCTATGCTTGTCGTTACCCCTTCTCTGTGCGTGCATCCACAGATGGAGTAGCGACCCTGGGAGCTCTGACATCATGTCAACTGGCTTTGGACCTTGTATGGACTCTATGGACAGTTCTTGATCATATCCCTATGCTTGTCGTTACCTCTTCTCTGTGCGTGCATCCACAGATGAAGTAGCGACCCTGGGAGCTCTGAGATGTCATACTGGAAATACATGGAGACACAGTCATCTTTTATATGCGCCCATGTGATCAAGCAATTCCAGCCATGTTGGGATTGTTCTGTTTGCTATTGTGTGCTGTGGTTCAATAAAGTAACATAGTAACATAGTAACATAGTTAGTAAGGCCGAAAAAAGACATTTGTCCATCCAGTTCAGCCTATATTCCATCATAATAAATACCCAGATCTACGTCCATCTACAGAACCTAATAATTGTATGATACAATATTGTTCTGCTCCAGGAAGACATCCAGGCCTCTCTTGAACCCCTCGACTGAGTTCGCCATCACCACCTCCTCAGGCAAGCAATTCCAGATTCTCACTGCCCTAGTATTGCCACACTGTTTTACCTTAACCGTGTGTTGTCTGTGTAGTGTATTGCCCACTGGGAGATAGAGCGGGCGTTCAGTGGTATGAGCCGTGGTCCATGCAGTCTTGCTAAAGACAGCCGGGCCAGCGGACGAGAGCACCCACTGACCCTGTTTCTTCACAGCGCCTATCATAGAGCGAAATATTCTTCAAGACACACGTTGCTCTATGCTCGTGATAATCGTAGGGACTCTTCCAATAAAATACATTTTGTTACCAACTATCATGCTCAGTTCTCCCGCATGAAAGAATGCCTGTATAAAGCATGGCCCATTCTTCAAGCAGACTCAATTCTTAAGCAGATCCTCATGAAAAACCCTAGTGTAACCATCTGACGTTCAAAAAATCTTCGAGATTGTCTTGTCAGGAGCCACTACCAAGATGGCCCTGGGTTACGTTTCATCGATGGTGTGGGTCCGGGGTGTGGGTGTGTTCCTTGTGGCCGGTGTGTCACCTGTCCCAATGTTGACCGCACTGACACATTTACCACCTCCTCTGGGTCTAGAACTTATGAAATTAGGAAGGGTATCACTTGTATCACCAGAAATGTGATTTATCTTGCTATGTGTCCGTGCGGCCTTATATATATATATCGCTCTCACTGCACGTCAACTTAAAGTGCGTGTACGAGAACATGTCCTTGGGATTGAGGCGGTCGCCGGCCATGGGGATACATTCACACTTCGGACACTTCCTCGCCACTTTAAAGCGTACCACAATTGTGATGGCTCTACACTTAGGGTCAGGGGTATAGATTTGGTTGACCCGGGGAGCCGTGACGGGAAAATTATACGCAGCATCAATAGTAAAAAGTTGGTCACACAGGGTTAATAGCTGCGTTAATGGAGTTCGTTACACGGCAGCTTAACGCGGTCCATTAACGCTGCCATTAACCCTGTGTGAGGGCTCAATGGAGGGGAGTATGGAGCGGGCACTGACTGCGGGGAGGAAGGAGCGGCCATTTTGCCGCCAGACTGTGCCCGTCGCTGATTGGTCGTGGCAATGGTCGTGGGCGTTTTGCCACAACCAATCAGCGACTTGGATTTGAATGACAGACAGAGGCCACGACCAATGAATATCCGTGACACAGACAGATGGAGGTGAACCTTAGACAATTATATAGTAGATATATATATATATATATTGTGTTATATCTAATTGTCTAAGGGTCACTTCCGTCTGTCTGTCTATCCTTCTGTCACGGTTATTCATTTGCTGATTGGTCTCGCCAGCTGCCTGTCATGGCTGCCGCGACCAATCAGCGACGGGCACAGTCCGATTAGTCCCTCCCCTACTCCCCTGCACTCACTGCCCGACGCCCGCTCCGTAATCCCCTCCACTCACCGCTCACACAGGGTTAATGGCAGCGGTAACGGCCTGCGGTGTAACACACTCCGTTACCGCTGCTATTAACCCTGTGTGTCCCCAACTATTTACTATTGATGCTGCCTATGCGGCATCAATAGTAAAAATGTCATGTTAAAAATAATAATTTAAAAAAAAAAAAAAAACCTGCTATACTCGCCCTCTGCCGCCTTTCCCGCTCCTCGGGACGCTTCCAGGATCGCTCCATTGCAAGCGGCAGCTTCCGGTCCCAGGGCTGGTGTGCGACAAGGACCTGCCGTGACGTCATGGTCATGTGACCGCGACGTCATCATAGGTCCTGCTCACACCAGCCCTGGGACCGGAAGCTGCTGCTTGCAATGGAGCGGTCCCGGGAGCGTGGCGAGGAGCGGGAAAGGCGGCGGATGGTGAGTATAGCAGGACTTCAATGGGCCTTCGGAAGGTGAGTATATGCTTTTTTTTTTTTTTTTTTTTAAGTCTCTATACTACGTGGCTCTGTGCTGGGCAATATACTACGTGGCTGGGCAATATACTACATGGACATGCATATTCTAGAATACCCGATGCATTAGAATCGGGCCACCATCTAGTGTATGTATATATAAATATATATATAATATATATATATTAGATGGTGGCCCGATTCTCACGCATCGGGTACTCTAGAATATGCATGTCCCCACGTAGAAATATTGCACAGCCCACGTAGTATATTGCCCAGTGACGTAGTATATTGCCCAGTGACGCAGTATACAGCACAGAGTCAAGTAGTATATTGGCCAGTCACGTAGTATATTGCCCAGCTACGTAGTATATTTCCCAGCCACGTAGTATATTACCCAGCCAGGTTTCACAGGTGAAAAAATAAAAAATAAACATATACTCACCTTTCCGAGGGAGCCCTTGTAGTCCACGGCAGGTTCCGGTCCCAGGGTTGATATTAGCGCAGGGCCTGTGATGACGTCGCGGTCACATGACCGTGACGTCATGGCAGGTCCTTCTGCCACCGGAACCTGCAATGGAAGATGGCGGCCGGCGCGAGCTGCAATGGAGTGTGAGTATAGCAGGTTTTTTTTAAATTATTTTTAGCATTACATTTTTTACTATTGATGCCGCATAGGCAGCGACAATAGTAAAAAGTTGGGGACACACAGGGTTAATAGCGGCGGTAACTGAGTGCGTTACCTGCGGCATAACGCGGTCCGTTACTTGCGGCATTAACCCTGTGTTAGCGGTGACTGGAGGGGAGTATGCGGGCGACAGGCACTGACTGCTGGGAGTAAGGAGCGGCCATTTTCTTCCGGACTGTGCCCGTCGCTGATTGGACGCGGCAGCCATGACAGGCAGCTGGCGAGACCAATCAGCGAATGAATAACCGTGACAGACGGAAGTGACCCTTAGACAATTATATTGTGTATGTGTGTATATATGTATGTATGTATGCATATGTATGTGAGTGTGTGTATAGTACAGACCAAAGGTTTGGACACACCTCATTTAAAGGGAACCTGTCACCCCCGTTTTTTGAGATTGAGCTATAAATACTGTTAAATAGGGCCTGCGCTGTGTGTTCCTATAGTGTATGTAGTGTACCCCGATTCCCCATGTATGCTGAGAAATAACTTACCAAAGTCGCCGTTTTCGCCTGTCAATCAGGCTGGTCAGGTCGGGAGGGCGTGGTGACATCGCTGGTTCTTCCTCAGCTTTACGTTGGTGGCGTAGTGGTGAACAAGCAGTGCGCGATCTGCGCTGTAATCCCTTTCGTCGGTGGGGGCGGCCATCTTCCTGGGGCCGCGCGTGCGCAGATCGAGTGCTCTGCTGCACGGGGCTTCAGGAAAATGGCCGCGGGATGCCGCGCGTGCGCATTAGAGATCGCGGCGGCCATTTTCCCAAAGCCGAGATGCAAACTCGGCTTTGGGAAAATGGCCGCCGCGATCTCTAATGCGCACGCGCGGCATCCCGCGGCCATTTTCCTGAAGCCCCGTGCAGCAGAGCACTCGATCTGCGCACGCGCGGCCCCAGGAAGATGGCCGCCCCCACCGATGCAAGGGATTACAGCGCAGATCGCGCGCTGCTTGTTCACCACTACGCCACCAACGTAAAGCTGAGGAAGAACCAGCGATGTCACCACGCCCTCCCGACCTGACCAGCCTGATTGACAGGCGAAAACGGCGACTTTGGTAAGTTATTTCTCAGCATACATAGGGAATCGGGGTACACTACATACACTATAGGAACACACAGCGCAGGCCCTATTTAACAGTATTTATAGCTCAATCTCAAAAAACGGGGTGACAGGTTCCCTTTAAAGGTTTTTCTGTATTTTCATGACTAAGAAAATTGTACGTTCACACTGAAGGTATCAAAACAACTGAAATTATGTCTTGTATTCTAGGTTCTTCAAAGTAGCCACCTTTTGCTTTGATGACTGCTTTGCACACTCTTGGCATTCTCGTGATGAGCTTCAAGAGGTAGTCACCGGGATTGGTTTTCACTTCACAGGTGTGCTCTGTCAGGTTTAATAAGTGGGATTTCTTGCCTTATAAATGGGGTTGGGACCATCTGTTGTGTTATGCCGAAGTCTGGTGAATACACAGCTGATAGTCCTACTGAATAGACTGTTATAATCTGTATTATGGCAAGAAAAAAGCATCTAAGTAAAGAAAAACGAGTGGCCATCGTAACTTAAAGAAATGGAGGTCAGTCAGTCCGAAAAATTGGGAAAACTTTGAAAGTGTCCCCAAGTGCAATGGCAAAAAACCATCAAGCGCTGCAAAGAAACTGGTTCACATGAGGACTGTCCCAGGAAAGGAAGACCAAGAGTCACCTCTGCTTCTGAGGATAAGTTTATCCGAGTCACCAGCCTCAGAAATCGCAGGTTAACAGCAGCTCAGATTAGAGAACAGGTCAATGCCACACAGAGTTCTAGCAGCAGACACTTCTCTACAACAACTGTTAAGAGGAGACTTTGTGCAGCAGGCCTTCATGGTAAAATAGCTGCTAGGAAACCACTGCTAAGGACAGGCAACAAGCAGAAGAGACTTGTTTGGGCTAAAGAACACAAGGAATGGACATTATACCAGTGGAAATTTGTGCTTTGATCTGGTGCGTCCAAATTTGAGATCTTTGGTTCCCACCACCGTGTCTTTGTGCGACGCAGAAAAAGTGAATGGATGGACTCTACATGCCTGGTTCCCACCGTGAAGCATGGAGGAGGAGGTGTGATGGTGTGGGGCTGCTTTGCTGGTGACACTGTTGGGGATTTATGCAAATTTGAATGCATACTGAACCAGCATGGCTACCACAGCATCTTGCAGTGGCATGCTATTCCATCCGGTTTGCATTTAGTTGGACCATCATTTATTTTTCAACAGGACAATGACCCCAAACACAACTCCAGGATGTGTAAGGGCTATTTGACCAAGAAGAAGAGCGATGGGGTGCTACGCCAGATGACCTGGCCTCCACAGTCACCAAATCTGAACTCAATCAAGATGGGGTGAGCTGGACCGCAGAGTGAAGGCAAAAGGGCCAACAAGTGCTAAGCATCTCTGGGAACTCCTTCAAGATTGTTGGAAGACCATTCCGGTGACTACCTCTTGAAGCTCATCAAGAGAATGCCAAGAGTGTTCAAAGCCGTCATCAAAGCAAAAGGTGACTACTTTGAAGAACCTAGAATATAAGACATAATTTCAGTTGTTTCACACTTTTTTAATTATATAATTCCACGTGTTAATTCATAGTTTTTATGCCTTCAGTGTGAATGTACAATTTTCATAGTCATGAAAATACAGAATAATCTTTAATAATATATATATATATATATATATATATATATATATATATATATATATATATATATATATATATATATATATATATATATATACACAAATAAGTAATTAGTCAGTCAGCAATAGTGCAAGTTCCACCACTTAAAAAGATGAGAGGCGTCTGTAATTTACATCATAGGTAGACCTCAACTATGGGAGACAAACTGAGAAAAAAAAATCCAGAAAATCACAGTCTGTTTTTTTAACATTTTATTTGCATATTATGGTGGAAAATAAGTATTTGGTCAGAAACAAAATTTCATCTCAATACTTTGTAATATATGCTTTGTTGGCAATGACAGAGGTCAAACGTTTTCTGTAAGTCTTCACAAGGTTGCCACACACTGTTGTTGGTATGTTGGCCCATTCCTCCATGCAGATCTCCTCTAGAGCAGTGATGTTTTTGGCTTTTCGCTTGGCAACACGGACTTTCAACTCCCTCCAAAGGTTTTCTATAGGGTTGAGATCTGGAGACTGGCTAGGCCACTCCAGGACCTTGAAATGCTTCTTACGAAGCCACTCCTTCGTTGCCCTGGCGGTGTTCTTTGGATCATTGTTATGTTGAAAGACCCAGCCATGTTTCATCTTCAATGCCCTTGCTGATGGAAGGAGGTTTGCACTCAAAATCTCACGATACATGGCCCCATTCATTCTTTCATGTACCCGGATCAGTCGTCCTGGCCCCTTTGCAGAGAAACAGCCCCAAAGCATGATGTTTCCACCACCATGCTTTACAGTAGGTATGGTGTTTGATGGATGCATCTCAGTATTCTTTTTCCTCCAAACACGAAAAGTTGTGTTTCTACCAAACAGTTCCAGTTTGGTTTCATCAGACAATAGGACATTCTCCCAAAACTCCTCTGGAGCATCCAAATGCTCTCTAGCAAACTTAAGACGGGCCCGGACATGTACTGGCTTAAGCAGTGGGACATGTCTGGCACTGCAGGATCTGAGTCCATGGTGGCGTAGTGTGTTACTTATGGCAGGCCTTGTTACATTGGTCCCAGCTCTCTGCAGTTCATTCACTAGGTCCCCCCGCGTGGTTCTGGGATTTTTGCTCACCGTTCTTGTGATCATTCTGACCCCACGGGGTGGGATTTTGCGTGGAGCCCCAGATCGAGGGAGATTATCAGTGGTCTTGTATGTCTTCCATTTTCTAATTATTGCTCCCACTGTTGATTTATTCACTCCAAGCTGGTTGGCTATTGAAGATTCAGTCTTCCCAGCCTGGTGCAGGGCTACAATTTTGTTTCTGGTGTCCTTTGACAGCTCTTTGGTCTTCACCATAGTGGAGTTTGGAGTCAGACTGTTTGAGGGTGTGCACAGGTGTCTTTTTATACTGATAACAAGTTTAAACAGGTGCCATTAATACAGGTAATGAGTGGAGGAAAGAGGAGACTCTTAAAGAAGAAGTTACAGGTCTGTGAGAGCCAGAAATCTTGATTGTTTGTTTCTGACCAAATACTTATTTTCCACCATAATATGCAAATAAAATGTTAAAAAAACAGACAATGTGATTTTCTGGATTTTTTTTTCTCAGTTTGTCTCCCATAGTTGAGGTCTACCTATGATGTAAATTACAAATGCCTCTCATCTTTTTAAGTGGTGGAACTTGCACTATTGCTGACTGACTAAATACTTTTTTGCCCCACTGTGTATGTGTGTATATATATATATATATATAGATAGATAGATAGATACATATACATATATATACAGTTAGGGCCAGAAATATTTGGACAGTGACACAAGTTTTGTTATTTTAGCTGTTTACAAAAACATGTTCAGAAATACAATTATATATATAATATGGGCTGAAAGTGCACACTCCCAGCTGCAATATGATAGTTTCCACATCCAAATCGGAGAAAGGGTTTAGGAATCATAGCTCTGTAATGCATAGCGTCCTCTTTTTCAAGGGACCAAAAGTAATTGGACAATGGACTCTAAGGGCTGCAATTAACTCTGAAGGCGTCTCCCTCGTTAACCTGTAATCAATGAAGTAGTTAAAAGGTCAGGGGTGGATTCCAGGTGTGTGGTTTTGCATTTGGAAGCTGTTGCTGTGAGCAGACAACATGCGGTCAAAGGAACTCTCAATTGAGGTGAAGCAGAACAATCCTGAGGCTGAAAAAAAAGAAAAAATCCATCAGAGAGATAGCAGACATGCTTGGAGTAGCAAAATCAACAGTTGGGTACATTCTGAGAAAAAAGGAATTGACTGGTGAGCTTGGGAACTCAAAAAGGCCTGGGCGTCTACGGATGACAACAGTGGTGGATGATCGCCGCATACTTAATTTGGTGAAGAAGAACCCGTTCACAACATCAACTGAAGTCCAGAACACTCTCAGTGAAGTAGGTGTATCTGTCTCTAAGTCAACAGTAAAGAGAAAACTCCATGACCATAAATACAAAGGGTTCACATCTAGATGCAAACCATTCATCAATAACAAAAATAGACAGGCCAGAGTTAAATTTGAAGAAAAACACCTCAAGAAGCCAGCTCGGTTCTGGAAAAGTATTCTATGGACAGATGAGACAAAGATCAACCTGTACCAGAATGATGGGAAGAAAAAAGTTTGGAGAAGAAAGGGAATGGCACATGATCCAAGGCACACCACATCCTCTGTAAAACATGGTGGAGGCAACGTGATGCCATGGGCATGCATGGCTTTCAATGGCACTGGGTCACTTGTGTTTATTGATGACATAAGAGCAGACAAGAGTAGCCGGATGAATTCTGAAGTGTACCGGGATATACTTTCAGCCCAGATTCAGCCAAATGCTGCAAAGTTGATTGGACGGCGCTTCATAGTACAGATGGACAATGACCCCAAGCGTACAGCCAAAGCTACCCAGGAGTTCATGAGTGCCAAAAAGTGGAAAATTCTGCAATGGCCAAGTCAATCTCCAGATCTAAACCCAATTGAGCATGCATTTCACTTGCTCAAATCCAGACTTAAGACGGAAAGACCCACAAACAAGCAAGACCTGAAGGCTGCGGCTGTAAAGGCCTGGCAAAGCATTAAGAAGGAGGAAACCCAGCGTTTGGTGATGTCCATGGGTTCCAGACTTAAGGCAGTGATTGCCTCCAAAGGATTTGCAACAAAATATTGAAAATAAAAATATTTTGTTTGGGTTATGTTTATTTGTCCAATTACTTTTGACCTCCTAAAATGTGGAGTGTTTGTAAAGAAATGTGTACAATTCCTACATTTTCTATCAGATATTTTTGTTCAACCCTTCAAATTAAACGTTACAATCTGCACTTGAATTCTGTTGTAGAGGTTTCATTTCAAATCCAATGTGGTGGCATGCAGAGCCCAACTCGCGAAAATTGTGTCACTGTCCAAATATTTCTGGCCCTAACTGTGTGTGTGTGTGTGTGTGTGTGTGTGTATATATGTATATATATATATATATATATATATATATATATATATATATATATATATATATATATATATATATATATATATATATATATATATATATATATATATAATGTGTGTATGTATGTGTATACAGTAATATGAAAAAGTTTGGGCACCCCTATTAATCTTAAGCTTAATGTTTTATAAAAATAGGTTTTTTTTTTTAGCAACAGCTATTTCAGTTTCATATATCTAATAATTGTTGGACACAGTAATGTTTCTGCCTTGAAATGAGGTTTATTGTACTCACAGAAAATGTGCAATCTGCATTCAAACAAAATTTGACAGGTGCATAATTATGGGCACACTTATCATTTTCTTGTTTTAAATACTCCTACCTACTTTTTACTGACTTACTAAAGCACTTTTTTTGGTTTTCTAACCTCATTCAGCTTTGAACTTCATAGCCAGGTGTATGCAATCATGAGAAAAGCTACTTGAAGTGGCCACTTGCAAGTTGTTCTCCTGTTTGAATCTCCTCTGAAGAGTGGCATCATGGGCTCCTCAAAACAACTGTCTAATAATCTGAAAACAAAGATTATTCAACGTTGTTCAGGGGAAGGATACAAAAAGCTGTCTCACAGATTTAACCTGTCATTTTCCACTGTGAGGAACATAGTAAGGAAATGGAAGAACACAGGTACAGTTCTTGTTAAGGCCAGAAATGGCAGGCCAAGAAAAACATCAGAAAGGCAGAGAAGAAGAATGGTGAGATCAGTCAAGGACAATCCTCAGACCACCTCCAGAGAGCTGCAGCATCAACTTTCTGCAGATGGTGTCACTGTGCATCGGTCAACTATACAACGCACTTTGCACAAGGAGAAGCTGTATGGGAGAATGATGCGAAAGAAGCCGTTTCTGCAAGCACGCCACAAACAGTCGGCTGAGGTATGCAAAAGCACATTTGGAGAAGCCAATTTCTTTTTGGAATAAAGTCCTGTGGACTGATGAAACCAAGATTGAGTTGTTTGGTCATACAAAAAGGCGTTATGCATGGCGGCAAAAAAACACAGCATTCCAAGAAAAACACTTGCTACCCACAGTAAAATTTGGTGGAGGTTCCATCATGCTTTGAGGCTGTGTGGTCAATGCCGCCACTGGGAATCTTGTTAAAGTTGAGGGACGCATGGATTCCTCCCAGTATCATCAGATTCTTGACAATAATGTTCATGAATCAGTGACAAAGTTGAAGTTACGCAGGGGATGGATCTTTCAGCAAGACATTGATCCAAAACACCGCTCCAAATCTACTCAGGCATTCATGCAGAGGAACAATTACACTGTTCTGGAATGGCCATCCCAGTCCCCAAACCTGAATATCATTGAACATCTGTGGGATCATTTGAAGAGGGCTGTCCATGCTCAGCGGCCATCAAACTTAACTGAACTGGAATTGTTTTGTAAAGAGGAATGGTCAAAAATACCTTCATCCAGGATCCAGGAACTCATTAAAAGCTACAGGAAGCGACTAGAGGCTGTTATTTTTGCAAAAGGAGGATCTACTAAATATTAATGTCACTTTTCTGGTGGGGTGCCCATACTTATGCATCTGGCAAATTTTGTTTGAATGCAGATTGCACATTTTCTGTTAGTACAATAAACCTCCTTTTAAGGCAGAAGCATTACTGTGTCCAACAGTTATTAGATATATGAAACTGAAATAGCTGTTGCATAAAAAAAAAACAATTTTTATGAAACATTAAGCTTAAGATTAATAGGGGTTCCCAAACTTTTTCATATAACTGCATATATATGTATGTATGTATGTATATATGTGTGTGTATGTGTGTATGTATATGTATATATATATATATATATTACATATATATAATGTGTGTGTGTGTGTATATATATATATATATATATATATATATATATATATATATATATATATATATATATATATATATATATATATATATATATATATATATTTTATTAGAAATTTTTTTTTCACGCTACTCTGCTTTTCCTGCTTTATAAATTGTTGACTGCAGTCTGGTCTGCATTTTCATAGTGACAGATTCCCTTTAAGTGCATCCGTTTCAGTTCATGTATTTAACTCAAATTGGAAAAGAAAATTGCGGGAACGAGATACTGATACCCATGCTAATGTTTGGGTTCGGCCACTTAAACACCGGGTGTTTCTCGTGCTGTCACCCAGGTAGACGGTAAGATTAATACCACTGGTCAGAGTGTTGCGGTCCTCACGCTCTCTGACAGCGTGTTCCCGCATCTGTGACCGAGGTGTCGACTGATGGGACTACTTCTCCCATCAGCCTGCAGCCGCTAGTAACAGCAGTTAGCACCTGTGCTCTAAATAAATAATAAATGGCGTGGGGTATGTATTTTTGTTAACCGGCCAAGCAAAAAATTGACAGCTGCGGGCTGCAACCCTCAGCTGTCAGCGTTGGCAATGCTGGTTATCAAGAATAGTTGGGTACCCACGCCAATTTTTTTTTTTTTAATTTAAAAAAAAAAAAAACTACATGGGAGCTCCCCACATTTCTGGCAACCAGCCAAGCTAAAGCAGTCAGTGGGGGGCTGCTATTCTCAGGCTGGTAAGAGGCCATGGATATTGACCCCCTCAGCCTAAAAATAGCAGCCCACAGCCACCCTAGGAAAGCCCCCTCTATGGGATTTGCCAGTTCTGGTGCTTTCCCTGGCTCTTCCCTCTTTTCCATGGGGCTTTGGCTAGTGGGGTTCATATTTGTGGGGTTGTTGTCACCTTTGTATTTGTTCCGTGACATCAAGCCCACTGCTTAGTAATTGAGGCGTCCAAGACATGAGTGCCTTCTTGCTGCACTATCTTCAACATGCCTGTATTGTTAGGTTGAGAAATAGTGCTGACTACTGGGTTGCCACTCTTAGATCCATGGTACAAGAGTAAATTTTGCCAGATGCATTCACTCTCCTGGGAAGAGACCTGCGCATACTGGAGTTATAGAAACGCTTGTAAACCATCCTAACCCCTTTACACCCAAGGGTGGTTTGCACGTTAATGACCGGGCCAATTTTTACAATTCTGACCACTGTCCCTTTATGAGGTTATAACTCTGGAACGCTTCAACGGATCCTGATGATTCTGACAATGTTTTCTCGTGACATTTTGTACTTCGTGATAGTGGTACAATTTCTTGGATATTTGCGTTTATTTGTGAAAAAAATGGAAATTTGGTGAACATTTGGAAAATTTCGCAATTTTCCAACTTTGAATTTTTATGCCCTTAAATCACAGAGATATGTCACACAAAATACTTAAGTAACATTTCCCACATGTCTACTTTACATCAGCACAATTTTGGAACCAAATTTTTTTTTTTTTTGTTACGGAGTTATAAGGCTTAAAAGTTGACCAGCAATTTCTCATTTTTACAACACAATTTTTTTTTTAAGGGACCACATCCCATTGGTAGTCATTTTGAGGGGTCTATATGAAAATAACCAAGTGTGACACCATTCTAAAAACTGCACCCCTCAAGGTGCTTAAAACCACATTCAAGAAGTTTATTAACCCTTCAGGTGTTTCACAGGAATTTTTGGAATGTTTAACCACTTTCTGTCATTAGACGTACTATTCCGTCCATGTGGGGTGGGCCTTACTTCCCAAGGACGGAATAGTATGTCATGCCCTTTAATGCGACACTTCGACTTAAATGGCAGTGATCACATTAAAATTCCGACGCCATCTTACCTTAGGGAAGATGGCCTCGGCATCCTGAGTTATGGCGCCCCCTTCCCCCCCCCTCGATCCTAGGCCGGTGCCAGGCATCGGCCAAAACCCCCCGGATTGGCGCGATCGACGATCACATCGATCGCGCCAATCGCAGGGCACAGCGGCGGTGTTACCGTGCTGTGCCCTGCCTGTAAGTACCTGCTCCACGCTGTGCCCTGCTCCGGTTCCTGGCTGTGCTCCTGTGCCCTGCCTCCTCTGCCTGCTCCGGATCCTGGCTGCAGCTACTGATTGGCGCGATCGATGTGATCGTCGATCGCGCCAATCACAGGGCACAGCAGCGTGTGACCGCGCTGTGCCCTGATGGTGACCTGCCTATGATCAAAGCTGTGAGCTCCAGTCATAGGTTGGTGCCTAGCAACACCAGCGTCACCAGGGCCTCCTGTGATTGATGGGATCAATGTGATCATGGATCCCACCAATCACAGGTCACAGCAGCGGTGTGACCACTCTGTGACCTGTCTCACCTGCCCCTGACCTGTCTGACTGCCCTGCAGGAATCCTCACACTTGGTGAGGATTCCTGCAGAGCGGTCACGCTTAGAGATCCCCTCCTGTGCTGAGACTGGTGCCACAGTAGCCTGTGACACCACAAATCTTGCTAAAAAAAGATGACATAAGAAAGAAGAGAGACTACAACCGTAAGTGTTGATACCCCTATCCCGGCCCGATCTCTATTCATCCCCCTCCACCCCCACCTTGCGGCGTATCCGTGTCCAAATTTAGCAGCCGCCGAGCGTTGATCGGTGACGCAGTTCACCTATCAACACTCGTGCTCACTTTTCTTTTTCCCATCCCCGTGCGCTCACACAGCAGCCGCGTCTAATCCGTGCCTTCCCTTTTCTTTTCTTTTTTCCCATCCCCGAGCGCTTACCCAGCCGCCGAGTCTAATCTGTGCCTTCCCTTTTCTTTTTTTTCACATCCCCGTTCACACTCAGCCGCCATGTCTAATCCGTGCCTGCCCTTTTTTTTTCTTTTCCCATCCTTGTTAGCTCACCCAGCCGCCGCGTCTAATCCGTGCCTTCCCGTTTTTTTTTCACATCCCCGTTCGCACACTCAGCCGCCACGTCTAATCCGTGCCTTCCCTTTTTTTTCCCCCATCCTTGTTCGCTCACCCAGCTGCCGCATTTAATCCGTGCCTTCCCTTTTCTTTTCTTTTTTTCCCATCCCCGTGCACTTACCCAGCCGCCGCGTCTAATCCGTGCCTTCCCTTTTCTTTTCTTTTTTTCACATCCCCGTTCGCACTCAGCCGCCGCGTCTAATCCGTGCATTCCCTTTTCTTTTTTTTTTTTCACATCCCCGTTCGCACACCCAGCAGCCGCCGAACTTTGATAAGTTACGCGGTTCACTTATCAGAGCTAGGGCCTGCTGTTTTAGACTTTTCCTTTCACAGGTATTTTTTTTTCACATCCCCGTTCGCACACTCAGCCGCCACGTCTAATCCGTGCCTTCCCTTTTCTTTTTTTTCCCCATCCTTGTTAGCTCACCCAGCCGCCGCGTCTAATCCGTGCCTTCCCGTTTCTTTTTTTTTTTCACATCCTCGTTCGCACACTCAGCCGCCACGTCTAATCCGTGCCTTCCCTTTTTTTTTTCCCCATCCCTGTGCACTTACCCAGCCGCCGCGTCTAATCCGTGCATTCCCTTCTCTTTTTTTCTCACATCCCCGTTCGCACTCAGCCGCCGCATGTAATCCGTGCATTCCCTTTTCTTCTTTTTTTTTTTTTACATCCCCGTTCGCACTCTCAGCCGCCGCGTCTAATCCGTGCCTTCCCTTTTTTTTTTTTTTTTTCACATCCCCAGTCGCACACCCAGCAGCCGCCGAACTCTGATTAGTGACACGGTTCACTTATCAGAGCTCTCGTACCTTCCGTTTTTTTCACATCCCCGTTCGCACACCCAGCAGCCGCCGAACTTTGATAAATGACGCGGTTCACTTATCAGAGCTAGGGCCTGCTGTTTTAGACTTTTCCTTTCACATGTATTTTTTTCTCCCTATTTGCTTTTTTTTTTCCTTTAGCTTTTTCTTTTCAGAATAGTTTGCACCAAACACTATCCCCCCCACACGTACACATAGTTACCAATAAAGTACACCCAAGCACCATACTCACAAAAAAAATGTCCCGTTTGTCCCAACAGCGCTATTCAGCAGAGGAGGCATATTCTTTCCTTGCCTCCGACACTGATAGCGAGGGAGAGGATCCCACTTTTCTTTATTTTTCTGATTCTTCCTCATCCTCTTCCCACTCCTCATCTTCCTCCTCCGGCCCTGCGGAACCGCCACGCAGACGTCACAGGATAGAAGCAGTGCCCATCATTCATGAAGATGAGGCAGGGCCCACTCCTGAAGATGAACCAGCGCGCCCCTCTTCGGACCCCGTATGGACCTCGCCCCCCCCGAAAATTACAAGCCACTGATTCCTTATTTTGTGGCAGAATCAGGAATCCGGTTTGACACCACCGGCCTCACAGAAATAGACTTTTTGAAAGTCTTTTTCTCTGAGGATTTTGTTAACCTCATGGTGGAGCAAACTAATTTGTATGCTCGTCAGTTTTAGGAGCAAAACACCGGTTCATCATATTCTAACTGGTCTCCTGTAGACGCAGTTGAAATGATACAGTTTTGGGGCCTGATCCTTCATATGGGGCTCCTGAAGAAGCCAGAAATTCGGCAATATTGGAGTGTTGATATTTTATACAACACTCCAGTGTTCCGAATGGTCATGGTCCGGACGCGTTTTGAGGCCATCCATAAGTTCCTGCATTATTCCGATAATGCAGTGTGTCCCGCACGAGGTGTCCCCAACTTTGATCGTCTGTTCAAAGTTCGGCCGGTCATCGAACACTTCAACAAAAAGTTTGGTGAAGTGTACGTGCCCAAAAGGGACATCTGCGTGGTTGAGTCCTTGGTCCATTTTAAGGGGCGGCTCGGATTCCGTCAATACCTGCCCAGCAAGAGGGCCAGGTACGGAATCAAACTCTACAAGCTGTGTGAGAGTACCTCAGGGTACACCTACAGCTTTAGAGTTTACGAAGGGAAGGACACCAGGATTGAACCCCCTGAGTGTCCCCCTGTCCTGGGAGTGAGTGGGAAAATTGTGTGGGATTTGGTGCACCCACTGCTGGATAAAGGTTATCACCTCTACACCGATAACTTTTATTCCAGCATCCCACTCTACAAATCCCTCTCTGCGCGAGGTACCGCAAAAATCAGAGAGGCCTCCCAAAAACGCTACTTGGGCAGATGCTCAGAAGGGGTGACAGCAGAGCCCAATGTAGCGACCACCTGCTGATGGTCAAGTACAAGGACAAGATGGATGTCCTTCTCTTGGCCACCATACACGGTGATGGCAGTGCCCTCGGCACTGTACGGGGTACCTCTACACAGGTCAGCAAACCTGACTGTGTACTGGGGTACAACAAAAACATGGGGGGCGTTGATCTCTCTGATCAACTCCTCCAACCGTACAGTGCTTTGAGAAAGGCCAAGGTGTGGTACAAAAAGCTGTACAAAATGGCAATACTCAATGCTTTCCTGCTGTCACGATGTGCACGCCACACCGATACGTCGTACCTTCAGTTCCAGGAGATAGTGGTTAAGGCCCTGATATTTGGCACGAGGGAAGGCGCGGGCCCCAGTACTTCCGGAACTGAAGGTGCTCGTATCGTACCAGGTAAGCATTTCCCGGGGGAGGTCCCGCAAACTGGAAAAAGAGGTAAGTCGCAAAAAAGGTGCCGAGTGTGTTACAAAAGGGGAATACGCAAGGACACTATTTATCAATGCGACACCTGCCCCGAAAAACCTGGCCTGTGTATGAAGGATTGCTTCTAATTGTACCACACCTCCATGCACTACTAATTTACTTTACAGGAAACAGTAGATTAGTTCCAAAAAGGGGGCACATCTATGTAAGTTCATTGGGGGTCTAGTTTACAAAATGTCACTTGTGTTCTTTTTTTTTTTAATGTTCAGGCACCAGGGCTCTGCAAATGGAACATGACGCCTGCAGACCAATCCATCAGTCTGCTTTCCAAAACGTCACCACTTCCCTTCCGAGCCCCGACGTGTGCCCAAACAGTATTTTTTCCCACATGTGCGGTATCAGCGTACTCAGGACAAATTGGACAACAACTTTTGGGTTTCAATTTCTCCTGTTACCCTTAGGAAAATTAAAAATTGGTGACTAAAAGATCATTTTTGTGGGAAAAATAGGATTTTTTATTTTCACGCCAGGGCTTTCTAAATTTAAGTAAAACACTTGGGGGATCAAAATTCTCACCACACCTAGATAAGTTCCCAATTGGGTCTAGTTTCCAAAATGGGGTCACTTGTGGGGGATTTCTACTGTTTAGGCACATCAGGGACTCTGCAAACGGAACATGACACTCGCGTACCATTCCATCAAAGTCTGCTTTTCAAGACGTCACTACTTCCCTTCCGAGCCCTGAAGTGTACCCAAACTGTAGTTTTCTCCCACATGTGGGGTATCATTGTACTCAGGACAAATTGGACAACAACTTTTGGGTTTCAATTTCTCCTGTTACCCTTAGGAAAATTAAAAATTGGTGACTAAAAGATCATTTTTGTGGGAAAAATAGGATTTTTTATTTTCACGCCAGGGCTTTCTAAATTTAAGTAAAACACTTGGGGGATCAAAATTCTCACCACACCTAGATAAGTTCCCAATTAGGTCTAGTTTCCAAAATGGGGTCACTTGTGGGGGATTTCTACTGTTTAGGCACATCAGGGGCTCTGCAAACGGAACATGACGCTCGCGTACCATTCCATCAAAGTCTGCTTTTCAAGACGTCACTACTTCCCTTCCGAGCCCTGAAGTGTACCCAAACTGTAGTTTTCTCCCACATGTGGGGTATCATTGTACTCAGGACAAATTGGACAACAACTTTTGGGGTTCAATTTCTCCTGTTACCCTTGGGAAAATTAAAAATTGTGGACTAAAAGATCATTTTTGTGGTAAAAAATAGGATTTTTTAGTTTCACGCCCGGGCATTATAAACTTCTGTGAAGCACTTGGGGGATAAAAGTGCTCACCACACATCTAGATAAGTTCCTTAGGGAGTCTAATTTCCAAAATGGGGTCACTTGTGGAGGGTTTCCACTGTTTAGGCACATCAGGGGCTCGCCAAACGAGACATGGCGTCTAATCTCAATTCCAGCTAATTTTAGCTTGAAAAAGTCAACTGGTGCTCCTTCCCTTCTGAGCCCTGCGATGCGCCCAAACAGTGGTTCCCCCCCCACATATGGGGTATCTGCGTACTCAGGACAAATTGGACTACATCTTTTGTGGTCCATTTTCTCCTTTTACCTTTGGGAAAATAAAAAAATTGTTGCTGTAATATTTGTGACTAAAAAGATAAATGTTCATTTCTTCCTTTCATGTTGCTTCTGCTCTGATGAAACACCTGAAGGGTTAATAAACTTCTTGAATGTGGTTTTGAGTACCCCGAGGGGTGCAGTTTTCAGAATGGTGTCACTTTTGGGTATTTATAGACCCCTCAAAGTGACTTCAAATGTGAGGTGGTCCCTAAAAAAATGGTTTTTTTAAATTTTGTTGTAAAAATGAGAGATTACTGGTCAAATTTTAACCCTTATAACTTCCTAAGGAAAAAAAATTTGGTTGTGTGACATATTTCTCTGTTTTATGGGCATAAAAATTCAAAGTTGGAAAATTGCGAAATTTTCAAAATCCAAGCCAAATTTCCGTTTTTTTCACAAATAAACGCAGGTAATATCAAAGAAATTTTACCACTATCATGAATAACAATATGTCACGAGAAAACAATGTTAGCGGGATCCAAAGCATTCCAGAGTTCTAACCTCATAAAGGGACAGTGGTCAGAATAGTAAAAATTGGCCCGGTCAATAACGTGCAAACCACCCTTGGGGGTAAAGAGGTTAAAAAAAAATGAACATTTAACTTTTTTTTTCTCAAAAAATTTACTTCAGCTCCAATTTGTTTTATTTTCCCAAGGGTAACAGGAGAAATTGGACCCCTAAAGTTGTTGTGCAATTTGTCCTGAGTTACGCCGATACCCCATATGTGGGGGTAAACCACTGTTTGGGCGCATGGCAGAGTTTGGAAGGGAAAAATCGCCGTTTGACTTTTCAACATAAAATTGGCTGGAATTGAGATAGGACGCCATGTTGCGTTTGGAGAGTCCCTGATGTACTTAAACAATGGAAACCCCCCACAAGTGACACTATTTTGGAAAGTAGACCCCCTAAGGATCTTATCTAGATGTGTTGAGAACTTTGAACCCCCAAGTGTTTCACTACAGTTTATAACGCAGAGCCGTGAAAATAAAAAGAATCCTTTTTTGTTAGTGGGCAAACTTACAAAATCGGCAAAGGATCAGATACTTATTTCCCCCACTGTAGCAGCTTGTGCCTCCTGGTCTGACTGCCCCTTCTGTGATAAGCCGCTCAGGGTCTATAGCCATTGTATATACTGAGCCTGGTGTGGGGTGGGCTGGCTGTCTCCGAACGGTTGCACCCAGTAAACTTCCACATACGGTAGTTGGATTCCGATTCTTTGCCTACATCAGGCTGCTCTCAGATGAGGTAGCAGAAACCTGCTGACTGATTCCCTTTAAAATCAGGTCTTAGTCGGTGTCCATTTTGTTGGAGTCTGTTCAAAATAAACCGACTCCTAAAATATATGTAATAAATTGGGTACAGCAGTACAATGCAGGATGTGCTGTAAATGTTTTCATAAGAATTAGGGAAAGTTATGAAATGTCCTATAAGTGTCTGTTCTGTTCCTGATCTAAGGATCTCTGCTTTTAGTTGATCAGTCTGCTTCACTTTATGTACATGCTCAGTAGTGAGGCAGTGCAGTGGGGTCTGAGTCGGGAACTGAAGAGTAGGACATTTGGCTTACCAACTCCACGGCCCTCTTTAAAATCCTCATTTCATTTTTCCCCTCTAAAGTACAGTAGAAAAGAGAGAGGTGAACCAGTCTACACACACGTGCACACTTTTATATTTACAGTATTGGTGTGGCTCTTGGCACACAACTTTCCTTCATATTATGAGGTCATTCTCAGTGATGCATGTATTGTATGCCTCAAATAGGGCTTACTGAGATGTTTGTCCATGTAATTGTTATTGTACTCTTGCACTTTTGTCTGCTATAACTTCTGTGGCTAGTGCGCGCCATGGCACAAAGTAGTCAGTTACGTGCTGCGTGCCTCTTGGTCCTCCATATTAAGATGCATCACCACCTACTCCCATACTTCGTTCTCCCAACCTGCCATGCTTGTCAGTGTATAGTTTTCCAAAATCTTGAGGATTTATTGTTACAGAGGGCACGCAGCATGCGCCTTGTGGCTTTTTTTTCTTCCAGCACAGTGTCCATACTGTATGCGGGTGCACCACTTGCATATTATACTCCAGATTTGTAGGCGTGGTATGCTCTGTCCTCGCGTGATCCTACAATGTGGGAGTATAGCATGCAGGTCCTGTGCCAGGGCATAGTGATTACTCTGGTTGAAACATAACACGGTGCATGTTCTGCCCTCTGTTACCGTGCATGCTTGAGATTTGGGAAAACTAGACACACTGACTAGGACGTTGTGACATGTTGGGAGGACCAAGTATGGGCATGCATCTTGGTGTTCTTTAGCATAGGGAGGACTACTTAGCGCTGCAGTACGTTCTAGCGTCACAAACTTGGAGGACAAAAGTGAGTGAGTCCAACAATAAAAATAACATGTACCGAGCAATTCAGCGAGCCCTTTTTCGGGCACACTTTGCTTGCGTCTCCGAACCTGACCTGACACAATCCCTTGTAATGGATAAGAGTGATAAATCTGTCCCATCACATGCATGTGCAGGCCACTGTGTTTTATAGTAAATGTCAATCCTATGCGATTATTAATTTATTTACTTGGTGTGATCATCTATTGTATGGGTTTACAGACGCTTGCTTGGTGTGGAATATTATATATTTGTGTATGTGTATATATATATATATATATATATATATATATATATATATATATATATATATATATATATATATATATATATATATATATATATATATATATATGAATTCTTATACCATTATTGCAGTATGTGCAGACAATAGTCGAGTAAGTTCAAGTCAGGAAAAAGGAAATTTGTCAGGGCAAATTTAATTTTATGAGTTGTCCAAGACTTTTTTTTTTAATTGGCCTCAAAGCTGGGACTTTGATAAAATAGCAAAATTGTTTTCATCTGGGCTGGGTTCTCTCTACGCCCGCCAGCATCACTGTTCTGGTAATTGCACCTACTGACATGCTAATCATGCGACAACCAGTCACTGTCTAAACTGATGATGCCTGTATGTACCGTACAAAACTGCTTTAAAGGCGTTGTCCATGAATTACATTTTGATGATTGATCCCTAGGCTAGCTCTGTGTTCATGTCAGGTGGGGTCTGGCATCTACACCAATGGGCTGCTTATTGCTCCAGCGGTGGCTGGATGTAAGCCATTTACAGAGCTGGAACGGCAAAGCTTCATGCAATGTATAGTGGCTGTTCTCCCCTACTGGAAATCTCTTCCTATTGAAGTGAATATGAGCGGAGCTGCTATACCATAGATCGGCCACTATACAGGGTACAGATCTGCGCTGTTCCAAAGGGACCTGCTGGGTGTACCGGTTGCTGGTTCCCTTCACATCTGATATTGATGACCGATCACAAGGATATTGTAGTCTTGGACAATCCCTTTAAACACGTTAATCATTTTGAAATGCAATTGTAAATAAATTCCTACTGAAATGAGTTATTAGGTCATCTGCAGTCATTATTTTTGGTTAATTTGTAGGTGTAGTGTCGTTGTTGGCTGTTCATCCATCTTCTGTGGGAAAACAGCTATTGCCCAAAACATTTGGACAGTCCAATGTTAATATTTCTCAACAAGTGGTAAGCAATTTGTTTTTGTTGTTGTTTTTTTTTAGTGTGAATATTTTATTATTGCTTGTCATACTGTTTTATATATGTGTAGTGAATGTGTTCAATGCAAGTCTTGTTAGACATCTCTCAGGTGCCTATTAACAGAACACATGCACTAACTACTGTATTCTATGGATCTGTGCGCTCCGATAACCTAGTTTGGTGCACCTAACATTGAGCGAGGTCACCTGGACTTAAAGCAGATAATAAAAAAAAAATCCTCTCTCCGTGACTAATAGGGTCATGGTAAGTAGTGCATTTATCCAGTTGAGGAAGGGGACAGGGGATAACTAGCTTTAAATAACTCCTGATATTATCTTCTATATTAACCTTGTTCTTGAGTACTTTGTACATTGTCGATCAGTCATGGGAATTTTAAGCCTGTCTTGTATGTAAATCTGTTCTTGCTCTGATGTCTAACATTCATTGTATATATTGCAAGTCTTGAATTTAAGCAATAGGATTGATTAAATAGGGAGAATGTAAGTCCGCAAGGACAGGGTCCTCTCCCCTCTGTACCAGTCTGTCATCGTAAATTTGTTTACTGTTAACGATATCTATAACTCTGTACGTTACCCCTTTGTCATGTACAGCACCATGGAATTAATGGTGCTATATACCGGGAAATAAATAACTGTATAGCTGTAATAACTTTGTCCTGATGCTTCACATCCATGTTACATGACTGTATCTTCCATGTGGTCTGACACTTAATATTTGCACATGTTCTTACTTCACAGCATATTCAAATGTGCATACAGTTCTTGGCTCCATGTAGAAACAGGATCGATCTTGTCACTCCAGAAACGCTACTCTCCAACTTCTTGAGCCATCTGCTCCGCCACTCTCATCCTCCCTGCCATAGACTTTTGCAGTGACTTATGACTCATTCAGGCAAAACTTGACTTCCTGTTTCCACATAGAGTTGAGAAGGATTCAGTTAGTCAGTCTTTTATTCATCATGTAAAACAGAAGAATTAGCTGAGTAGAAAGGCAAAATGAGCAATTGTAAGTACACAGTGTTATATAATATGATTACTGCAATATATTAAGAGGATATACGTTTTGATGGGAGTAATTCTTAAAACTTTACAGATAGCACACATCATAAACTTGACCTGCAGGCTTTAATTGTCTTTTAAGATCAGTAATTGAACATAAGATACAATAGAGGATATACCTCCTCTTGTTCATTATGTGTATCCTGTTATGATGTGGAACTGGAGGTAAACTGATCAAATTTGTAAACTATGCAAAGCTAGGAGGGATCATTAACACTAGAGAAGACAGAGAAATGTGCAGTGACTAATAGAATGGTATTTAGCAGGGAGAAATGCAAGATTCTATTTCTGGGCAAGACAAATGAAAATTATATCTACAGAATGGGAAGAATAGAACTAAGCAACAGCATGTGTGAAAGACTTGCATACACTAAGGCTATGCTCACACATTGCATTTTTTTTTTTATTTGCTGGCAAAACCTGCTCTCTTGGCAGTAAAGAAGCTGCTTACATAAAGCTGGTTTTGCTGCATTTTTGAGGATCCCAAAGTTCATATTTGCTCTCACCACAGAAGTATGAACACAGGTCAACAATGCAAGACATGCAAAACCATTTTATTGAAAAAGGGCAATTTGATCAAATTATTTAGTAGAAAAAGATTGTCTGAAAAAATAGTGACTATTCTGGGCTATAACTTGAGTTAATAAAATAATACACCATTACAAATGTAACAGTGGGGGGAGGTGAATTGTTAAGGAATTGTTTACCTAAGATGGGTGGGGAATCTTTTTTTTTTTTTTTTTTTTCTGCTAAGGGCCATTTGGATATTTATACCATCCTACGGGGGCCATACAAACTCCGCCCAGAAAGTACATCCTGACCCTGGTACTGGTGTCATAATGTAATCTTTCATTGCATGCCCTTCAGTGTTCAGTAGTGAACACTGCATGTGTGTGCTAACAGAGCAACCTAAAAATGAGCTGGTTGTAATTAAAATACAGCTCCCTGCCCAAGAATACGGTCTCTGAAAATCTGCTCGGGGGCCTGATAAAAGGTCGAGGGCCGTAAATGGCCCTGGAGTCTGCGGTTCCCCACCACTGACCTAAGACATGGACAGAGCAATGAGTTTGTAGGACACTTGTTTACTTTTACACTTTGGTCAGCCACAGGCATTGTTCAATTTCTCTCCTTGGTCAGCCGATGTTTACTTTTACATATCACTAATATAATTAAACTATACTAATTGCAACTGCCATTCTAATGCGAGGGTACTAAGGGTACCGTCACACTATACGATTTACCAACGATCACGACCAGCGATACGACCTGGCCGTGATCGTTGGTAAGTCATAGTGTGGTCGCTGGAGAGCTGTCAAACAGACAGCTCTCCAGCGACCAACGATGCCGAGGTCCCTGGGTAACCAGGGTAAACATCGGGTTACTAAGCGCAGGACCGCGCTTAGTAACCCGATGTTTACCCTGGTTACCAGCGTAAAAAAAACAAACAGTACATACTTACATTCCGGTGTCTGTCCCTTGCCGTCTGCTTCCCGCACTCACTGACTGCCGGCCGTAAAGTGAAAGCACAGCGCAGCGGTGACGTCACCGCTGTGCTCTGCTTTCACTTTACGGCCGGCAGTCAGTGAGTGCGGGAAGCAGACAGCAAGGGACCTGAATGTAAGTATGTAGTGTTTTTTTTACATTTACGCTGGTAACCAGGGTAAACATCGGGTTACTAAGCGCGGTCCTGCGCTTAGTAACCCGATGTTTACCCTGGTTACAAGCGAACGCATCGCTAGATCGGTGTCACACACACCGATCCAGCGATGACAGCGGGAGATCCAGCGACGAAAGAATGTTCCAAACGATCTGCTACGACATACGATTCTCAGCAGGATCCCTGATCGCTGGTGCGTGTCAGACACAGCGATATCGTATGGATATCGCTGGAACGTCACGAATCGTACCGTCGTAGCGACAAAAGTGCCACTGTGTGACGGTACCCTAAGACATTATGGTTTAAACTTGGGGAAAAATCACAAAAATAAATGGGTTTCACATACTGCTGTAGATGTTTTTTTTTTTTTTTTTTTCACTAAAAAGGCAGCAAAACCTGATGCTTGCGTTTTTACTGTATTTTTGCATTTAAACATTGTTTCTATGGGTGAAAAACTGCTGGAAGTGATGCTTGTTTTCAAAAACGCAGCAGTTTTCCAGTTTTGTGGGAAAAAAAACAAGTTTTCTGAAATTTAATAGACTTTGCTGTTACTGTAAAACGCAGATTAAAATTTGCATAAAAACGCAACAAAAATACAACGTGTGAAAATAGCCTAATAGGTCAGACTGCACATGAGTCAACAGTGTGATGCAACAGTAAAAAAAGGCAAACACATTTCTGGGATGTATGAAGAGAAGCATAGAGTCTAGATAACATGAAGTAATTATCCCTCTCTACTCCTCCTTGATCAGGTCTCATCAGGAATATTGTGTCCAGTTCTGGACACATTTTAAAAAAGACATAGAAAAACTGGAGCAGGTTCAGAGAAGAGCTACCAGGATGGTGAGCGGATTGCACAGTATGAGGATCAGTTAAAGGATCTGGGAATGTTTAGCTTGCAAAAAAGGCTAAGAGGAGACTTACCGTATATACTCGAGTATAAGCCGAGATTTTCAGCCCAAATTTTAGGGCTGAAAGTGCCCCCCTCGGCTTATACTCGAGTCACGGTAGCGGTGGGGTCGGCAGGTGAGGGGCTGAGGGCGCTGAGGTATACTTACCTAGTCCCAGCGATCCTCGCGCTGTCCCTGCCGTCCCACGGGCTTCGGCGCTGCAGCTTCTTCCTCTCTTCAGCGGTCACGTGGGACCGCTCATTACAGAAATGAATAAGCGGCTCCACCTCCCATAGGGGCGGAGCCGCTTATTCATTTCTCTAATCAGCGGTGCCGGTGACCGCTGATAGAGAAAGAAGCTGCAGCGCCGAAGACAGGAGGGGACAGCGCGAGGATCGCCAGGACTAGGTGAGTATGTTATATTCACCTGTCCTCGTTCCAGCCGCCGGGCGCCGATCCATCTTCCCGGCCGGCGCCTCCATCTTCCCGGCGTCTGCGCTCTGACTGTTCAGGCAGGGGGCGCGATGACGCATATAGTGTGCGCGGCGCCCTCTGCCTGATCAGTCAGAGCAGAGACGCTGGGAAGATGGAGGCGCCGGAACGAGACGCTGGGAGCTGCAATCAAGGGAGGTGAGTATGTGGTTTTTTTTTTTTTTATTGCAGCAGCGGCGGCGGCAGAGATTAATGTGGAGCATCTATGGGGCACAGTGAATGGTGCAGTGCACCGTATATGGCACAGCTAGGGGGCACAATGAACGGTGCAGAGCACCGTATAAGGCACAGCTAGGGGGCACAATGAACGGTGCAGAGCACCGTATGAGGCACAGCTAGGGGGCACAATGAACGGTGCAGAGCACCGTATAAGGCACAGCTAGGGGGCACAATGAACGGTGCAGAGCACCGTATAAGGCACAGCTAGGGGGCACAGTGAACGGTGCAGAGCACCGTATAAGGCACAGCTAGGGGGCACAATGAACGGTGCAGAGCACCGTATAAGGCACAGCTAGGGGGCACAGTGAACGGTGCAGAGCACTGTATATGGCACAGCTATGGGGCACAGTGAACGGTGCAGAGCACTGTATATGGCACAGCTAGGGGGCACAGTGAACGGTGCAGAGCACTATATGGGGCACAGCTATGGGGAAATATGAATGGTGTAGAGCACTATATGGCACAGCTATGGGGAAATAATGATCTATTTTTATTTTTGAAATTCACCGGTAAATGCTGCATTTCCACCCTAGGCTTATACTCGAGTCAATAAGTTTTCCCAGTTTTTTGTGGCAAAATTAGGGGGGTCGGCTTATACTCGGGTCGGCTTATACTCGAGTATATACGGTAATAGCTGTCTACAAATATCTGAAGGGATGTCAGTGTAGAGGGATCATTCTTATTCTCATATTCTTGGCAAAAACAAGAAGCAATGGGATGAAACTGAAAGGGAGACTATACAGATTAGAAATTAGGAAAAACTTTTTGACAGTGAGGGACATAATGAGTGAAACAGGCTTCCATGAGAGGTGGTGAGTTCTCCTTTAATGGAAGTCTTCAAACAGAGGCTGGACAGATATCTGTCTGAGATGGTTTAGTGAATCCTGCATTGAGCAGGGGGTTGGACACGATGACCTATGTTGGGATGTGCCTGCAGTGTGCACCCTGTACATTAGTAACAATGTGATCCAGACTCAGTGTAATAAAATTCAAGACAAAGCTCTTCCTGTCTTTTCCCCCAATTTACACTGATCAAAAAATAAAGGGAACACTAAAATCCCACATCCTAGATATCACTGAATGAAATATTCCAGTTGTAAATCTTTATTCATTACATAGTGGAATGTGTTGAGAACAATAAAACCTAAAAATGATCAACGTAAATCACAACTAATATCCCACGGAGGTCTGGAGTTGGACTAATGCTCAAAATCAAAGTGGAAAATGAAGTTACAGGCTGATCCAACTTCAGTGGAAATGCCTCAAGACAAGGAAATGATCTTCAGTAGTGTGTGTGGCCTCCACGTGCCTGTATGACCCCCCTACAGCGCCTGGCCATGCTCCTGATGAGGCGGCGGATGTTCTCCCGAGGGATCTCCTCCCAGACCTGAACTAAAGCATCTGCCAACTCCTGGATAGTCTGTGGTGCAACGTGACGTTGGTGGATGGTGCGAGACACGATGTCCCAGATGTGTTCAGTCGGATTCAGGTCTGGGGAATGGGCGGGCCAGTCCATCGCTTCAATGCCTTCATCTTGCAGGAACTGCAAGCCACTCCAGCCACATGAGCTCAGGCATTGTACTGCATTAGGAGGAACCCAGGGCCAACCGCACCAGTATATGGTCTCACAAGTGGTCTGAGGATCTCATCTCGGTACCTAATGGCAGTTAGGCTACCTCTGGCGAGCACATGGAGGGCTGTGCGGCCCTCCAAAGAAATGCCACCCCACACAATTACTGACCCACTGCCAAACCGGTCATGCTGAAGGATGTTGCAGGCAGCAGATCGCCCTCCATGGGTCTCCAGGCTCACGTCTCACATGTGCTCAGTGTGAACCTGCTTTCATGTGGCTAATTTGCCAATCCTGGTGTTCTGTGGCAAATGCCAAGCGTCCTGCACGGTGCTGGGCTGTGAGCACAGCCCCCATCTGTGGACGTCGGGCACTCGGACCTTCCTCATGGAGTCGGTTTCTAACCGTTTGTGCAGACATGCACATTTGTGGCCTGCTGGAGGTCATTTTGCAGGGCTATGGCAGTGCTCCTCCTGTTCTCCTTGCACAATGGCGGAGGTAGCGGTCCTGCTGCTGGGTTGTTGGCCTCTTACGGCCCCCTCCACGTCTCCTGGTGTACTGGCCTGTCTCCTGGTGGCGCCTCCAGCCTCTGGACACTATGCTGACAGACACCGCAAACCACCTTGCCACAGCTTGCGTTGATGTGTCATTCTGGATGAGCTGCACTACCTGAGCCATTTGTTTGGGTTGTACAGTCCGTCTCATGCTACCACGAGTGTGAAAGCACAACCAACATTCAAAAGTGACCAAACATCAGCCAGAAAGCATTGGTACTGAGATGTGGTCTGTGGTCCCCACCTGCAGAACCACTCCTTTATTGAGTGTGTCTTGATAATTGCCAATAATTTCCATCTTTTGTCTATTCCATTTGCACAGCAGCATGTGAAATTGATTGTCAAACAGTGTTGCTTCCTAAGTGGACAGTTTGATTTCACAGAAGTTTGATTTACTTGGAGTTATATTCTGTTGTTTAAGTGTTCCCTTTATTTTTTGAGCAGTGTATTTCACTGGAAAGACCCAATTTTTTAGGAGGCTATAGGGTGTTGACTCCAGGGATTTGATTCAAGATCTTGTGAAGTCAGTTTGGTGACTCTATTGATCGGATTGTCATATAGGCAAATCCTGCTGTTGAATTCAGTAGGTGGTTGTACCCACGGCTGGATCCCCTCCAGGTCTGCCGACTTTGGTGTATTTGCTTTAAATTGGAATGACACTGACCAATGTCGCACAATTATTGTCAGTCTGCATTGTGTAAAAAAAAAAAAAAATGTTGCAACTCTTCACATCTTTTATGGTGGCCTTCTTGCATAAAAGCATTGATGATTCAAGGTCTCCACCTCTGGACAGTGTGCACCACTGCAGGAACTTAAGTATCAACCATTCATAAAAGTGCATGGGTTAGGATTGGCAGCGAGTTAGAAAATAGTGTTAAACCCCTTGAAGTGTAACCATCGTCTTAATTTTTTTCCCATAAAGCAATAGTACATATTATATATATATATATATATATATATGTGTGTGTGTGTGTGTGTGTGTGTGTGTGTGTGTGTGTGTATATATATATATATATATATATATATACACACACACATACATACATATATATATATATATATATATATATATATATATATATATATATATACACACACTAGCTGAAGAGCCCGGCGTTGCCTGGGCATAGTAAATATCTGTGGTTAGTTATAGCACGTCACTTCTCTTATTTTCCCATCACGCCTCTCATTTTCCCAATCACATCTTTAATTTTCCCCCTCACATCTCTCATTTTCTCCCTCACACCTCTCATTTTCTCCCTCACTCCTCTCATTCCCGCCTAACACTTGTCATTTCGACCTCACATCTGTCATTTTCCGATCACTACACTATTTTCCCTCACTCCTCTCATTTTGCACTCACACCTTTTCATTTTCACCTCACACCTCTCATTTTCACCTCAGTATATACATGTTTGTCATCTCCCTTATATATAGTATACACCTGTATGTCATCTCCTGTATATAGTATATACCTGTCATCTCCCCTGTATATAGTATATACCTGCTGTCATCTCCTCCTGTATATAGTATGTACCTGTATGTCATCTCCTCCTTTATATAGTATATACCTGTGTGTCATCTCTCCTGTATATAGTATATATCTGTGTGTCATCTCCCCTGTATATAGTATATACCTGTGTGATCTCCTGCATTAGTCGTCGTTAACACGTTATTTGCTCAGTATTTTTACCTCAGTATTTGTAAGCTAAATTGGCAGCCTGATAAATCCCCAGCCAACAGGAAGCCCTCCCCCTGGCAGTATATATTAGCTCACACATACACATAATAGACAGGTCATGTGACTGACAGCTGCCGTATTTCCTATATGGTACATTCGTTGTTCTTGTAGTTTGTCTGCTTATTAATCAGATTTTTATTTTTGAAGGCTAATACCAGACTTGTGTGTTTTAGGGCGAGTTTCGTTTGTCAAGTTGTGTGTGTTGAGTTGCGTGTGGCGACATGCATGTAGCGACTTTTGTGAGATGAGTTTTGTGTGGCAACATGCGTGTAGCAACTTTTTGTGTGTCGAGTTGCATGTGACAGGTTAGTGTAGCAAGTTGTGTGCAGCAAGTTTTGCGCATGGCGAGTTTTGCGCGTGGTGAGTTTTATGTCTGGTGCCTTTTGAGTATGTGCAAGTTTTGTGTGAGGCAACTTTTGCATGTGTTGCAAATTTTGTGCATGTGGCAATTTTTCCGCATGTGCAAGTTTTGCGTGTGGCGAGTTTTCCATGAGGCGAGTTTTGCACTTGTGGCGAGTTTTTGCGTGAGCCTATTTTTTGCATGTGGCGAGTTTTGCGCGTGGTGAGTTTTGAGCGGCGACTTTTGTGTTTCGACTTTTATGTGGCGAGGTTGGTGTATGTGTGGTGAAATGTGTGCTGAGGGTGGTATATGTGTTCAAGCATGTGGTAGTGTGTGGCGCATTTTGTGTGTGTGTTCATATCCCCGTGTGTGGTGAGTATCTCATGTCGGGGTCCCACCTTAGCAACTGTACGGTATATACTCTTTGGCGCCATCGCTCTCATTCTTTAAGTCCCCCTTGTTCACATCTGGCAGCTGTCAATTTGCCTCCAACACTTTTCCTTTCACCGAAAAGGAAGTAGCTCCGCCTCAAAATTATTTCCAGTAATTTTAATAGAAATCCTTTGCCTTCCATAGACACTTCAATTGTATTCAACTTTTTTTCAACCGCTCTAAGCCCAGAATCATGTTCAATTGATGTATGAAGTGAGATGACATCAAATGATGCCAAAATCACCTCCCCCTCTAGTTTTATAGCTTCCAATTTATTTAAAAAATCCGTTGTATCTTGGATATAAGACTTACTATTTTTAGCAATTGGGTTCAGGATTTTGTCTAGGAATGTTCCCATCCTACTAAACACTGAGTCCACCCCTGACACTATGGGTCGTCCAGGGGGGTCTATCAAGGATTTGTGGATTTTTGGGGTCGTATATAGAACTGGCGTCTTTGGGAAATCTATACTCAGGTAATCCATAAGTTCTTGATCTATTCTATTCTCTTCTTATTTACTGCTTCCTGCAAACATTTTTTGATCTCCCCCATAATGTTAAATTTGGGGTCACTTTCCAATTTTTGATAAACTTTTTCATCCTTTAGTTGATTATCGATCTCTGCAATGTACTTATGCCTGTCCATGATGACGACAGCACCCCCCTTATCCGCGGGTTTAATGATGATGTCGCCATCAAACATCGCACAGAGATGTGGGTCTGAATAAACTTCACAGTTTTTCACCTTTTCAAGAATTGGAGTGCTGCCTTCTTTTCTTTTTTGGCATATTATTTGGGTGGATGAGTGGACCGTCTTACCCAGGAGGCCTGGCACCCACCGGTGAGCATTGTGCTGTTACCACTTTTTATATCTATATATATATCTATATATATATATATATACCCTGCCAAAGATCATGAAAAATGGAGACGCTATGGTTATCGGAAAATGGCTTCTTTTTTTTTTTTTTTTATATATATAACAAACCTTGGAATTTTTTTTTTCACTACTTGGATAAAAAAAAACCTAGGCATGTTAGGTGTCTATGAACGCGTAATGACCTGGAGAATCATAACTGGCAGGTCAGTTTTAGCATTTGGTGAACATGGTAAAAAAACAACCGTGTTTACCAGTACACGATATCTTAAAACCAATGGAGTCATTCAAAAGTACAACTCGTTCCGTAAAAAACAAGCCTTCACATGGCCATATTGACCGAAAAAATTAAAAAAAAGTTATGTCTCTGGGAAGAAGGGGAGCGAATAAAATGAAAATGCAAAAATACCTCTGGATGTTAAGGGGTTAACCCCGTTACAACGTTGGACATATAGGTACGTCCAGGGTTGCCTCTCCAGTTGATGCGGACTCGGGCGATGAGCTCGCAACTTTTCCGGCTCGTGTCAGCTGATTTCATTAGCTGACATGTGCCTCTAAGGCTAGGTTCACATTAGCGTTTCTGTGCGCAGCGTATCATCTGCATGCGCAACCGCATGCTAAAATGCATGCAAATGCATGTTTACGCAGCGGTTTTTATCCGCATCATCTTACGCATGATTAAAAAAAAACCGCTGCGTGTGCATGCATTTTTGCATGCGTTTGCATTGTTTATGCGTGTGCGTTCGATATTGCCAATGCTTTTCGAGTAGAATTTCCTTGACACCAGACACCCAATTGGTGTCTCATTTGATTTCTATATAAAGACTCTTAACTGATGAAACCATCGTCTTTTGCAGCTGTATCCAGCTGCAAGACGGATCTTGGCGTGGAGAGCTTCATTCTTAATCTTGATTTGTCATTGAGATCTGTTGCCTTTGCTGTGGCTTGTGAAGAAAGAGAAGACGTCGTCGTCGCTATTGGCAACACCCCATTGTTGAAGTCCGAGCGAGTCGTGGAGCCTACCACTCGTCGTACACAGAGCTGCGTGAAAGCCCTGAGAAGATTTTCAAGTACACGAGAATGTTGGAACAGAGCTTCCATGACTTGCTGTTACGTGTCTGAGGATCCGTCACCAGGCAGGACACACAGCTACGTTGTGCAATTCCTGCGGAGGAACGTCTGTTGGTGACCCAAAACTTAGAACTTGAGGAACCTGTTACTACCACATTGCAGGATTACCAAGATCTCCCTCTGAGGACTACGGTGGAAGTTGCCCAAATGAGGAATACATTTGCTGCCTACTTTGTTTCGGATATTGGACGTAAATTGTACCTGAAATGTTTACTGACTTTCAGTAAGGTGTTTAGTAATTAAACACCCATACTTCACTCAACAATACACACATGTTTAGATAAAGAAAACACCGCGAGACAGGGATTCTGAAAAAAATAAAATAATTAACAAAAAAAAAATTAATTTAACATTAAATATATAACAACCAGTGTCATGTCCACTCTGTGAAGCTTCACTGGAGGACATGTTGGAAAAGCATGCAGCAGTGAAATGAAACACTACAGAAAAGAACGGAGAAGAAAATTTAAACTTAAGAGACCAAAAAGAAAATGTAAAAACTCAATGTAAATCAATACTTACATTACAAGCAGTAGTCCAACAGCACAGCAGGACCTGCTCATTCTGAAGTACGCATGCGTATTGAATGCATGCGCGTACCAATGCGTTCCCATAGACAGTAATGCGTTTTTACGCACTCTTCCGCAATAATGCGCATGATTGCACCATATTTGACACCTCAAAATGCAACATGTTGCGTTTGCCGCACACCGCGGAACGATGCATGCGTACGCATCTGTATGCAAACGCATATCCCTGCGTACACCATGTTAAAGATATGGACGCATGCGGATCATACGCTGCGCACAGATACGCTAATGTGAAACCAACCTAACAGCTGCTGGAGACTATTGAAGCCAGTTAAAAATATATATATATATATTCTCTATCATCCTCCATTTGCCCCATTTAAAATAATTTAAAAAAATAAAATACGCATATTTGAAATCGCCGAGTTCAGAAACGCCAGATCTATCAATATATAAAAAGAATTAATCCGATCGGTAAACGGCGTAACAAGAGAGAAAAACCAAAATTCCAGAATTTTGAAATGCATTAACGGGCGATCAACGAACACATTTGCACCAAAATGGTATCAATAAAAATGTCCCCTCGGGGTGCAAAAAATAAGCCATCACCCAGCCCCAGATCACGTAAAAATGGAGATGCTACGAGTCTCGGAAAATGGCTACTTTTTTTTGTTTACAAACTCTGGATTTTTTTTTTCACCACTTACATTAACGCCTTCAAGTCGCGGCCCTTTTTCATTTTTGCGTTTTCGTTTTTCACTTCCCTCCTTCCCTGAGCCATAACTTTTTTATTTTTCCGTCAATATGGTCATGTGAGGGCTTATTTTTTGCGGGACAAGTTGTACTTTTGAACGACACCATTGGTATTACCATGTCTTTTACTAGAAAACGGGAAAAAAAATTCCAAGTGCGGTGAAATTGCAAAAAAAAGTGCAATCCCACACTTGTTTTTTGTTTGGCTTTTTTGCTAGGTTCACTAAATGCTAAAACTAACCTGCCATTATGATTCTCTAGGTCATTACGAGTTCATAGACACCTAACAAGACTAGGTTATTTTTTATCTAAGTGGTGAAAAAAAATTCCAAACTTTGCTAATAAAAAAAAAAAAAAAAAAAGTGCCATTTTCCGATACCCGTAGCGTCTCCATTTTTCGTGATCTGGGGTCGGGTGAGGGCTTATTTTTTGCGTGCCGAGCTGATGTTTTTAATGATACCATTTTTGCGCAGATACGTTCTTTTGATCGCCCGTTATTGCATTTTAATGCAATGTCACGGCGACCAAAAAAACGTAATTCTGGCGTTTCAGATTTTTTTCTCGCTACGCCGTTTAACGATCAGGTTAATGCTTTTTTTTAATTGATAGATCGGGCGATTCTGAACACGGCGATACCAAATATGTTTGTTTGATTTTTTTTTTTTATTATTTTATTTAGGATGGGGCAAAAGGGGGGTGATTTAAACTTTTATATTTTTTATATTTTTTTCATATTTTTAACCCCTTTACTCCCAAGGGTGGTTTGCACGTTAATGACCGGGCCAATTTTTACAATTCTGACCACTGTCCCTTTGTGAGGTTATAACTCTGGAACGCTTCAACGGATCCCAGTGATTCTGACATTGTTTTCTCGTGACATATTGTACTTCATGACAATGGTAAAATTTCTTTGATATTACCTGCGTTTATTTGTGAAAAAAACGGAAATATGGCGCAATTTTCCAACTTTGAATTTTTATGCAATTAAATCACAGAGATATGTCATACAAAATACTTAATAAGTAACATTTCCCACATGTCTACTTTACATCAGCACAATTTTGGAACCAAATTTTTTTTTTGTTAGAGAGTTATAAGGGTTAAAAGTTGACCAGCAATTTCTCATTTCTACAACACCATTTTATTTTAGGGACCACATCTCATTTGAAGTCATTTTGAGGGGTCTATATGATAGAAAATACCCAAGTGTGACACCATTCTAAAAACTACACCCCTCAAGGTGCTCAAAACCATATTCAAGAAGTTTATTAACCCTTCTGGTGCTTCACAGGAATTTTTTGAATGTTTAAATTAAAATGAACATTTAACTTTTTTTCACAAAAAATTTAATTCAGCTCCAATTTGTTTAATTTTACCAAGGGTAACAGCAGAAAATAGACCCCAAACATTGTTGTACAATTTGTCCTGAGCACGACAATACCCCACATGTGGGGGTAAACCACTGTTTGGGCGCATGGCAGAGCTCGGAAGCGAAGGAGCGCCATTTGACTTTTCAATGCAAACTTGACTGGAATTAAGATTGGACGCCATGTTTCGTTTGGAGAGCCCCTGATGTGCCTAAACATTGAAACCCCCCACAAGTGACACCATTTTGGAAAGTAGACCCCTTAAGGAACTTATCTAGATGTGTGGTGAGCACTTTGACCCACCAAGTGCTTCACAGAAGTTTATAATGTAGAACCGTAAAAATAAAAAATCATATTTTTTCACAAAAATTAACTTTCCGCCCCCAATTTTTTATTTTCCCAAGGGTAAGAGAAGAAATTGGACCCCAAAAGTTGTTATACAATTTGTCCTGAGTACGCTGATACCCCATATGTGGGGGTAAACCACTGTTTGGGCGGATGGGAGAGCTCGGAAGGGAAGGAGCGCCGTTTGACTTTTCAATGCAAAATTGACAGGAATTGAGATGGGACGCCATGTTGCGTTTGGAGAGCCCCTGATGTGCCTAAACATTGAAACCCCCCACAAGTGACACCATTTTGGAAAGTAGACCCCCTAAGGAACTTATCTAGATGTGTGGTGAGCACTTTGACCCACCAAGTGCTTCACAGAAGTTTATAATGCAGAGCCGTAAAAATAAAACAAAGAATTTTTCCCACAAAAATTATTTTTTTAGCCCCCAGTTTTGTATTTTCCCGAGGGTAACAGGAGAAAGTGGACCCCAAAATTTGTTGCCCAATTTGTCCTGAGTGCGATGATACACCATATGTGGGGGGAACCACTGTTTGGGTGCATGGGAGGGTTCGGAAGGGAAGGAGTGCCATTTGGAATGCAGACTTAGATGGAATGGTCTGCAGGCGTCACATTGCGTTTGCAGAACCCCTAATGTACCTAAACAGTAGAAATCCCCCACAAGTGACCCCATATTGGAAACTAGACCCCCATGGAACTTATCTAGATGTGTTGTGAGAACTTTGAACCCCCAAGTGTTTCACTACAGTTTATAACGCAGAGCCGTGAAAATAAAAAATCTTTTTGTTTTCCCACAAAAATTATTTTTTAGCCCCCAGTTTTGTATTTTCCCAAGGGTAACAGGAGAAATTGGACCCCAAAAGTTGTTGTCCTATTTGTCCTGAGTACGCTAATACCCCATATGTTGGGGTAAACCCCTGTTTGGGCACACGGGAGAGCTCGGAAGGGAAGGAGCACTGTTTTACTTTTTCAACGCAGAATTGCCTGGAATTGAGATCTGACGCCATGTCGCGTTTGGAGAGCCCCTGATGTGCCTAAACAGTGGAAACCCCCCAATTATAACTGAAACCCTAATCCAAACACACCCCTAACCCTAATCCCAGTGGTAACCATAACCACACCCCTAACCCTGACACACCCCTAGCCCTAATCCCAACCCTATTCCCAACAGTAACCCTAACCACACCTCTAACCCTGACACACACCTAACCCTAATCCCAACCCTATTCCCAACTGTAAATGTAATCTAAACCCTAACCGTAACTTTAGCCCCAACCCTAACTGTAGCCTTAACCCTAGCCCCAACCCTAACTTTAGCCCCAACCCAAACTGTAACCCTAGCCCTAACCATAGCCCTAACCCTAACTTTAGCCCCAACCCTAACTGTAGCCTTAACCCTAGCCCTAACCATAGCCCTAACCCTAGCCCTAACCCTAGCCCTAACCCTAGCCCAAACCCTAGCCCAAACCCTAGCCCTAACCCTAGCCCTAACCCTAATGGAAAAATGGAAATAAATACATTTTTTTAATTTTTCCCTAACTAAGGGTGTGATGAAGGGGGGTTTGATTTACTTTTATAGCGGGTTTTTTAGCGGATTTTTATGATTGGCAGCCGTCACACACTGAAAGACGCTTTTTATTGCAAAAATATTTTTAGCGTTACCACATTTTGAGAGCTATAATTTTTCCATATTTTGGTTCACAGAGTCATGTGAGGTCTTGTTTTTTGCGGGACAAGTTGACGTTTTTATTGGTAACATTTTCGGGCACGTTACATTTTTTTGATCGCTTTTTATTCCGATTTTTGCAAGGCAGAATGACCAAAAACCAGCTATTCATGAATTTCTTTTGGGGGAGGCGTTTATACCGTTCCGCGTTTGGTAGAATTGATAAAGCAGTTTTATTCTTCGGGTCAGTACGATTACAGCGACACCTCATTTATATCATTTTTTGGCGCTTTTATACGATAAAAACTATTTTATAGAATAAATAATTATTTTTGCATCGCTTTATTCTCAGTACTATAACTTTTTTTTTTTTTGCTGATGATGCTGTATGGCGGCTCGTTTTTTGCGGGACAAGATGACGCTTTCAGCGGTACCATGGTTATTTATATCTGTCTTTTTGATCGCGTGTTATTCCACTTTTTGTTCGGCGGTATGATAATAAAGCGTTGTTTTTTGCCTCGTTTTTTTTTTTTTCTTCTCACGGTGTTTACTGAAGGGGTTAACTAGTGGGCCAGTTTTATAGGTTGGGTCGTTACGGATGCGGCGATACTAAATATGTGTACTTTTATTGTTTTTTTTTTTTATTTAGATAAAGAAATGTATTTAGGGGAATAATATATTTTTTTTTTTTTTTCATTATTTAGGAATATTTTTTTTTTTTTTTTTTTTACACATTTTGAAAATTTTTTTTTTTTGCTTTTTTACATTGTCCCAGGGGGGGACATCACAGATCGGTGATCTGCCAGTGTGCACAGCACTCTGTCAGATCACTGATCTGACATGCAGCGCTGCAGCCTTCACAGTGCCTGTTCTAAGCAGGCTTCTGTGAAGCCACCTCCCTCCCTGCAGGACCCGGATCCGCGGCCATCTTGGATCCGGGGCTGGAGGAAGCAGGGAGGGAGGTGAGACCCTCGCAGCAACGCGATCACATCGCGTTGCTGCGGGGGGCTCAGGGAAGCCCGCAGGGAGCCCCCTCCCTGCGGGAAGCTTCCCTGCACCGCCGGCACATCGCGATCATCTTTGATCGCGGTGTGCCAGGGGTTAATGTGCCGGGGGCATCGCTGACACCCGGCCGCGATCGGCGGCGCTCCCCCCGTGAGCGCCGCCGATCGCGCTGGACGTACTATCCCGTCCGTGGTCATGGGGGCCCACCCCACCTCGACGGGATAGTACGTCCCATGTCAGAAAGGGGTTAAAAACATTTTTTTTTTTACTTGTGCCATGCTTCAATAGGCTCCATGGGAGGCTAGAAGCTGGCACCACTTGATCGGCTCTGCTACATAGCAGCGATCATCAGATCGCTGCTATGTAGCTGAAATGCAGGTGTGCTGTGAGCGCCGACCACAGGGGGGCGCTCACAGCAGGCCTGCATCAGTAACCATAGAGGTCTCAAGGACCTCTATGGTTACCTTCCTGATGCATCGCCGACCCCCGATCATGTGACGGGGGTCGGCGATGACGTCATTTCCGGCAGCCCGGCCGGATGCGGTAGTTAAATGCCGCTGTCTGCGTTTGACAGCGGCATTTAACAGGTTAATAGCGGCGGGTGAATAGCGATTTCACCCGCCGCTATTGCGCGCACATGTCAGCTGTACAAAACAGCTGACATGTCGCGACTTTGATGTGGGCTCACCGCCGGAGCCCACATCAAAGGGGGTGACACGGCATGCGCAGTACTAGTACGGCGCATGTCGTGAAGGGGTTAAAAAAGAACCTATACAAGTTTGGTATCTACGAGCTCATAATGATCTGGAGAATCATAATGGCAAGTCCGTTTTAGCATTTAGAGAACATGGCTAAAAAAAAAAAAAGAATTGTGGAATTGCACATTTTTTGCAGTGTCAGCCGCACTTTTATTTATTTCTTTTTTTTACAGTTTTCCATTACATTGTATGGTAAAACCAATGGTGTTCAAAAGTAAAACTTTTCCAGCAAAAAAAAAAGTTAAAGCTATTTTGTAGGGTGCAGTGGGCTAAAATTCCTCCAAGCTGATGTGCAGGACTAATCAACTGTTGCCAGAAATAATTAGATGCAGTTATTGCTGCAAATTTTATCTAGGTGGTTCTACACTCCCACTAGACTTAAAAACACATTTCCACATAAATCCGATTTATGCTGGAGGAATTGTGGTCAGAGATGATGTTCTTCACATATTCTGGGAATGTCCCAAACGTTCGATACTTAGGAAAGATGTGTCTTTACTATTGAATAAAATAAATGAGTCTCCCATCAAAATTTCTCCCCAGTTGGTTCTCCTTTTTCTGACAGCTGATGACCTCCCTCAAAAAATTAGACCAGCTTCTTTACATATTTTTTCTGTCATAAAAACTTGTATTGCATCAAAGTGGAAATTGATGGCTACTCCCTATATTTCTGACATAGATATTATGTTCTCTCGTAACTCCTTTGAAATGTCCTTAGCTTTAACGAAATAACCCTACCTAAATATAATTCCAAATGGTCCTTAGCTTAGATTTTTTATACACAGAGCTGTGGACCAATTGATGATAGTGTACTGGGTGCCCACTGCTGAAGCATCAGAGTTGATACTACATATATCATGAAATATATCCTCCATTACATCTTTTCTTCAGTAGTTGATCTTTAACTGGACCTGCAGGCTTTGATGGACTTTTAAGATGTTTTTTTCCTCTGGAAAATGAATTTTGAATTCTAATGAGAAGGGATGACACTCCTGCATTATGGGTTCCACCCCAAAATAAAATAGTATAAATAATAATCTTGATTTTTATATAGCGCTAACATATTCCGCAGCGCTTTACAGCTTGCACACATTATAATTTCTGTCCCCATTGGGGCTCACAATCTAAATTCCCTTTCAGTATGTCTTTGGAATGTGGGAGGAAACCGGAGAACCCAGAGGAAACCCATGCAAACACGGAGAGAACATATAAACTCTTAGCAGATGTTGTCCTTGGTGGGGATTGAACTCAGGACTCCAGGGCTGCAATGCTATCCACTGAGCTACCGTGCTGCCCCTATAAAGAATTTGGCACTCATGTTATATAGTGCAAACTGCGCTTTATCATACAGTATGACGTTTTTCGGTGTCTCATCAGAGCATCAGAAACTGAAATATGGCATGTAAAACGTTACACAGGAGAATAAAGGAAAGAAAATCAAATACAGGATATTGAAAAGACATAAGCATACAGTATACATGGGGCAGTTCCCAGGGTAATATATATGAATGTACACACAATTCTTACTACGCTCAGTGTGGCAGCAATGCTCACAACTATAATAACACTGTGACAAAGACAGGTCTACTGCTTCAATAAAATAGAATGCTTTTGGCAGGGTAGCAAAATGCATGATCTAGGTGTGTATATATAGGTACAAGTAAAAAAACAAAAAAAAAACAGTTGCAAATGGAAAGCGCGGTACGAACTTCCAGAATAAACCCACAAAAGTGTTGGAATAATTTAGTACTGCCTATGGGGTGCACCACAGGCTGTCTCAAGCAATGGAGCTGTGTGTAAAGTTTTTAAAGTATACTATTTAGGCTATGTGCACACGTTCAGGATTTCCGCGAGAAAACCGCATGTGTTTTTGCCGCGTTTTTGCCGCGGTTTTGACACGTTTTTGCCGTGGTTTTTTCCGGACACTTCCCAATGCATTTTGGAGTGGGAAATCCGCAAAAAAAAAACGCAAAATTAATGAACATGCTGCGTTTTTTACCGCGATGCATTTTTTTCACGGAAAAAAAACGCATCATGTGCACAAAACATGCAGAATTCATTCTAAATGATGGGATGCTTATTGTATGCGTTTTTTTTGCGGTTTTATAGCATTTTTATCGGGGAAAAAACGAGAAAAAAACCGCAACGTGTGCACACAGCCTTAAAGGGAATCTGTCACCCCCAAAATCGAAGGTGAGCTAAACTCACCGGCATCAGGGGCTTATCTACAGCATTCTGGAATGGTGTAGATAAGCCCCTGATGTATCCTGAAATATAAGAAAAAGAGGTTAGATTATACTCGCCTAGGGGCGTTCTCGCTGTTGGTTCGGGTCCAGCGCCTCCCATCTTCATGCGATGATGTCCTCTTCTTGTATTCACGCTGCTGCAGCTCCGGCGCAGGCGTTTTGTCTGTCCTGTTGTGCAGGTGCCGGGAAAGGTCAGAGAGGCCCAGCGCCTGCGCACTGCAGTACTTTGCTCTGCCCTCAAGAGGGCAGACAAAGTACGCCTGCGCCGGAGCTGCAGCATGAAGACAAGAAGAGGACATCATGGTAAGAAAATGGAAGGCCCCGGACCGGACAGTCACACCCATCGGACCGGATCGCCCCTGGGTGAGTATAATTTAACCTCTTTTTCTCATCTTTCAGGATACATTGGGGGCTTAACGACCGCATTACAGAATGCTGTAGATAAGCCCCTGATGCTGGTGGCCTTAGCTCATCTTCGATTTTGGGGGTGACAGGTTCCCTTTAATAGATAAGATTGAGTGGAAAGAAATATGTATGGAAATGCCGGACTATATGGGGCAAGTGAATATACACGGAACCCAACAAAGTGGCCGAGATAAGTGAGGGGAAAAATAGGACCACAAGGACATTAAACTGGGTAGGCAGTAAATGAAGAATCCTGGGTGCACTACACTCTTATAGGAATGCCTTGCCCTGTCTGAAGATGGAAGTTCTCAATTCAATACATATTGCATCGTAGAAAATTGAGTGTTGAGGGAATGTGCCTTTCTTTAGGGTACTGTGAAATTGTTAAATTGAATTATGTGCCAAACTGAAACTGAAAGGGCTCCTAAAACCCAGGAGGAAAGGTTGTCAAAGCTCCACTGATGGATAGCCCAACTTTAGAACGGACCACGTGTTTCTAGATACCCTTGTGGGTCCTGTACCGGAATGGATCGTATGAATGGATGAAGGAAACTTTTCCCTGGGTTCCTGTCTCTGCTGATGGTGTGGGCTTTCTTGCATTGTTAGAATCCTTTTGTGTGATGGCCCCTCTCCCTGAATTTCTGTTCAGTTTCCTCCAATAGTGTCTGGTGGGTTTATTTGTTACAATGTTGACTACTCTGTTGAATTGTGTAATTGGAATACATTCTTTCATGGCTTTAGTATGGCAACTGAATAAAACACAGATTATCTTTTTCTTTTAATCAATTGATAACTTCTCCCTTGGTTCAGTTGATGACGATGGTATGTAGAAAATTAATTCTATGTGTATCAGAGGAAATGCAAAACTTTAGTTGTTACATTGTTATAGGCATGAGCAAATCTACAACGGAAAACCTCCTCATGACTTTCCGTTCCTTGGATACTGATAAACATGGCTGTTGAATTTTATCTTATTTGGTGACCCACTCGCCTTTTCATTAGGATTTTTCTGAACTTGTGCATCATTAGAATATAATGGGTTCACAAGGTAACTAAATACATGATCTAGGTATATATAGGTACAAGTCCTGTATGTTTGTTACATTGTGCTATTATAGCTGTAAGCATTACATTGCTCTACAGCCCTGGAAGTTTCAGTATGTGTACCAGTGTTCCCAAACTCCGGTCCTCAAGAGTCACCAACAAGTCATATTTTCAGATTTTCCTTAGTATTGCTCAGGTGATAATTGCATCACCTGGAAAGGCAAGAATTCCATCGCCTGTGCAATACTAAGGAAATCCGAAACACATGACCTGTTGGTGACTCTTGAGGACCAGAGTTGGGGAGCCCTGATGTATACGTTGTACTACATAATTGTCCTGGAAAATCAGTATTTTTTGTTCTTCTGTTCTCCTTTTGTATCATGAGTTTTTCAGTTTCTGATAACTGATGATGCAAAAACCATAATGTCATAATTGTGGGATTGAGCTCAAAGTTCTTTTTCCCACTTGTAGTTCTAAGTGTTCATTAGCTTGCAGCATTGGCTACCAGCTTCAATAATATTAGGCTGTCACAACAGTGGTTTTTGGATTATTGGCTGCACGACAAAAGTTTATCTACTGTCTATTATGGTCCGTATATGTGAATTTTCCTCTGTTAGGGTATGTGCACACGTTGCAGATTTGGCTGCGGATCCGCAGCAGTTTTCCATGCGTCGTACAGTACCATATAAACCTATGCAAAACCAAATCCACAGTGCACATGCTGCATAAAATTCCGCGCCGAAATGCTGTGGTTTATTTTCCGCAGCGTTTTACACCTGTTCTATAATTGGAATCTGCAGGTGTAAAAACGCAGGTAAAATCCTCAACATGTGCACATACTCTTGTGGTTCAGAGCCTGTGCAGATAGATCTTAGCTGGAGGTGGTGAATAAAGCCCTTACTATCTGGAACCTCTGCTTGGCAAAGCAGGCATGTATGGTATGAAATGCCCATATGGTAATATCCATTTTCAGGACAATTACTCTTCCGTTCAAGACACTCTGTGCAAATAATGCTTGTATGTAGTAAAATAAATTTCAATTGGGAATAGGCGTTAAAGCTGGGAAAAAACAGCCACACTGATCAATGAAAACTTGGGTGCAATCAGGGTGGATTTGATTTAAATCTAACTGATTTAAATCACGATTTAAATCACTAGTCAGTAAGGCTTGATTTAAATCAGTGATTTAAATCAAAGTTTCTACCTAACTGAATTTGACTTCGCAGAGGTCCCAGCCTCTTCTTCATGGCAAAAATGTTACAACATGAACAGAGTTGAGAAAAAGACCTTAATCCTATTGTTCTACAAACCTATGAATACAGAATCAACCCCTTCAGTGCCAAGTCCAAGAAGTTAGACAATATGTTTCTGATTGTTTGGAGTGGAATAGATCTGCACAACACAAGAAGAATGTGAATCTAAGTGTGAGGAGGAAGGGCAAGCAGACAAGAAAATGAAAGTGAAACTTTGAGCACAATACTGAGGCATAGCCACAGACAGACAAGTCTGGATCTGTTTGTGTGTACGATCTGAGGTTTATTACATTCTTTCCTTATAATGGCAGCAGGCCGTAATAGAGACCCAGTTTGGGAATATTTTAATGAAGCTCCTTCGCCTATCGGTAAGGCTGGCATGCCTCATGACTCATCTTCATCACCGCACTTCTCATGATGTTGCCTCATTCGCGCCACCAGGCCTTGCATCTCTTTGTTGCATCGTTTGCATTTTGCACGCATGCCTGCCTTACCGATAGGCGAAGGAGCTTCATTAAAATATTCCCAAACTGGGTCTCTTTTACGGCCTGCTGCCATTATAAGGAAAGAATGTAATAAACCTCAGATCGTACACACAAACAGATCCAGACTTGTCTGTCTGTGGCTATGCTGCAGTATTGTGCTCAAAGTTTCACTTTCATTTTCTTGTCTGCTTGCCCTTCCTCCTCCTCACACTTAGATTCACATTCTTCTTGTGTTGTGCAGATCTATTCCACTCCAAACAATCAGAAATATATTGTCTAACTTCTTGGACTTGGCACTGAAGGGGTTGATTCTGTATTCATAGGTTTGTAGAACAATAGGATTAAGGTCTTTTTCTCAACTCTGTTCATGTTGTAACATTTTTGCCGTGAAGAAGAGGCTGGGACCTCTGCGGAGTCAAATTCAGTTTTGAGAACTGCGTAAGTAAAGCGAGCGTCTGTGATAATATAGGAGAGAAACTGCCCACTAATCCTACAGAAACCTCTGGAAGAGCATGGCATTGTGAATGTTACACATATACAGCCTTTATTCTACTGAGTTAAACAACTCAGCTTTATCTCATGATGTAAGAACCTTTGGATGGTAAAATATTTTCCTCAAAAAGCAGTTTATTGAAAAAAATCAGATTTAAATAAAAAAAATCAGATTTAAATAAAAAAAATCAGATTTAAATAAAAAAAATCAGATTTAAATAAAAAAAATCAGATTTAAATAAAAAAAAACAGATTTAAATAAAAAAAATCAGATTTAAATAAAAAAAATCAGATTTAAATAAAAAAAATCAGATTTAAATAAAAAAAATCAAATTTAAATCAAAAAATCCGATTTTTTTTTTTTTTTTTTTTTTTTTTTTTTTTAAACATTGATTTTTATCCACCCTGGGTGCAATGGATTTTCATGGCCCTTTGACATGTTGGTCAGAACTTTCTTTCCCTCCCATAGATTACAGTTGTGTTAGCTATTATCCAGGGCTTGTATTTTGTACAAGAACCATCTGCCTATACCTGTGTCATTTAAACATATAGGTGAATACTTGTTGCCTGGCACGTTTGTTATATACCGTAATAACATTTTCCATACTTTACTTTCTCTTTCAATCACAGGTTATTACCACACCGCAAAGACAGTCCGCACCAAGTACAATTTTATTAGGAAGTCCACATACCCCCAACACACACTTTGTTTCACAGAACCAAGTTACAGACTCCTCTCCCTGGTCTGCTGGGTAAGCTAAATGCTGTCAGCATGCCCTAGTAAGTGTACGCGAGTGTGTGTGTATTTATATTGCTGTAGCACCTAATTATGTGAACATCGGCGGGTAAATTCCTAATCATCAGCCAGCGGCGTGCTCAGCCAAAGGTTTTCATTGTTACCCTTTGCATCCTCCACCAGAAGTTTGCCAGTAGATTAGGTCTTATTGGTTCAGCAAAAGTACTCAACCTCCAGACCGTGTCTCCTGATATCGGACTTCTCAGGAATGTCTTCAGTGGCAGCCTCGCTGTCTTTTGTTTGAAACAGTAATAAGGGTATGTGCACACGTCAGGATTTCTTGCAGAAATTTTCCTGACAAAAACCGGACATTTCTGCCAGAAATCCGCATGTGTTTTTTTCGCCTTTTTTGTTACGTTTTTATCACGAAAAAAAGCTAAAAAACCTGAACGTGTGCACATACTCTAAGAATGGTTAGATTTTACCTCTGTCCTTTTGCCATCTGATAAACATCTTGCATCTCTCTTGTTCAAAGAAATCGCTTCCCTTTTACATGCATGGCCCATCAATCACATCAAGTGTGTAGGAAAAGGCATTGGATGCACCACAGATTAACTATTAGTGATGAGCGAATGTGCTTGGATAAGGTATTGTGCTTAGTGTCTTCGGCGTGCTCTCAAAATATTTTCAATTCCCTGCGCCTGCTTGTCTCCCGTCTTTTCAACAGCCGCAGCACATGCAGGGATTGCCTAAAAAATGTGAGACATACGGCTGCTAAGATGCAAACCTTTTTTTTTTTTTTTCGAGCATGCTCTGGTTACACCTTATCCGAACACGTTCGCTCATCACTATGAGGCTATGTGCACACATTGCAGAATTGCTGCGGAAATTTCCGCTGCAATTCCCTGCTGTGGGTATAACGCATGCAGAATTGGCATGCGTATTCCCGCTAAACACTAGAGTTTTGCAAGCATAATTAGCTTGCAGAATGCTAGCATTTTCCAAGTGCTCTGTAGCATCGCTTGGAAAACTGACAGGTTGGTCACACTTGTCAAGCATAGTGCTTGACAAGTGTGACCAACTTTTTACTATTACTTTTTACTATCTCCTCAGCGACGCTCCCGGCGGCTTCCGTACCCAAGGCTGCATTGCGCGAAGGACCTTTGTGACATCACGGTCACGTGACTGCGACGTCATCCCAGATCCTTCACAAATGCATCCCTGGGAACTAAAGCCGCCACGTGCACCGCTGAGAGGCGGGAGGACTCTGGGGGCCATCGGAAGGTAAGTATATCAATATTTTTTATTTTCTTTCTTTTTATTTAACAGAAATATGACTCCCAAGGGCCAGGAGGAGAGTCTCCTCTCCTCCAGACCCGGGTACCACCGCACCTAATCCACTTACTTCCCGCATGGTGGGCATAGCCCCATGTGGGAAGTAAGCAGATCAATGCATTTCTATGTGTGCGGCATCACTGCGATTCTGCACAAAGATTGAGCATGCTGCATATTTTTCCACAATGCGATTGCGCCGCGGAAAAATACGCAGCATTAGCACAGCATTGTGTATTCTCATTGAATTCAATGGGCTGTGTTGTGTATGCGTTTTCCCAGCGTTTTGCTGCGATTTTCCGGTGAAAAAACGCATAGAATCTGCAACGTGTGCACATAACCTTAACTATATCTCTATATCTGAGTTTGTAGAACCTCTACCTAATGCAGTGTGTGATAATTAATGGTCTTTAATGCTCTTTTTATACATAGGAAGAGGAATAAAAAAGGGGAGAAAAATGGCAAAGGCTTACGTCACTTTTCGATGAAGGTTTGTGAAAAAGTACAGAAAAAAGGCACAACTTCTTACAATGAGGTGGCTGATGAACTGGTAGCAGAATTTAGTTCAGCTGATAACCACATATCCCCAAATGAATCGGTAAGTTGACCATTCAGCTTGAGATTTTGTCACAACAGAACACATAATCTGCATGACCATTAGTGCCGTAACATCTAGGCAACATTGTGTTGGCTCCTATTCAACACAACAGTGGCAGATTCAGAAATCTTTCGTTCTGGGAATATATATATATATATATATATATATATATATATATATATATATATATATATATATATATATATATATATATATATATATATATATATATACATATATATATATATACATATATATATATATATATATATGTATATATATATATATATATATATATATATACACACATATATATACACACACATATATATACACACATATATATACACACATATATATACACACATATATATACACATACATACACACACACACACACACACACACACACACGATGGTGGCCCGATTCTAACGCATCGGGTGTTCTAGAATATGTATTTATGTATGTGTATAGCAGCCACATAGTGTATAGCACAGGCCACGTAGTATATAGGAGCCATGTAGTATATAGCAGACAAATACTACGTGGCCTGTGCTAATATACTATGTGGCTGCTATATACATGCATATTGTAGAATACCCGATGCGTTAATATAGGCCACGCAGTATATAACAGTGGCCACGCGGTATATAACACAGCCCACATAATATATAGCACAGTCCACGCAGTATATAGCAGCCACATAGTATATAACACTGGCCACGCAGTATAGAACAGTGGCCACGTAATTTATAGCATGGCCCATGCAGTATAGAACACTGCCTATGTAGTATATAGCAGCCACGCTGTCTAAGGGTTTTTCCGTCTGTCTGTCTGTCCTGGAAATCCCGGCTCTCTGATTGGTCGAGGCCGCCAGGCCTCGACCAATCAGCAACGGGCACAGCGGCGACGATGTCATAAAGGTTGCCATGGTGACGATGTCATAAAGGTTGCCATGGCAACGATGATGTCATAAAGGTTGCCTCGACCAATCAGCAACGGGCACAGTCTGCCGCGAATTCTGGAATCATCATTGTCCATATATTACAGGGACATGCATATTCTAGAATACCCGATGCGTTAGAATCGGGCCACAATCTAGTGTGGCGTTCAGGCATTAAAGTCCACTTTTTTTCAATTATTTTGTGCTGCTTTTCCTTTTTTTTGAGTGTAATATATATATATATATATATATATATATATATATATATATATATATATATATATATATATATATATATATATATATATATATATATATATATATATATATATATATATAATGCTGCTGCCACTAGGAGGCTGCCACTATGCAAATAAAAAAATTAGCTCCTCCTCTGCAGTGTACACCCTACCGACAGGAAGTAAATTATTCAGTTTAGCTTAGTGTCAGTAGGAGGTGGACACGGGTCTTTCATTAAACCCTTATCTACCTCAACGTGCCTCGTTTTCTTTCAGGTTTTTTCCAGAAGGGATACAGGGTGAATAGTGACACCTGTAGTCCCACAATACGGACTATGAGTACGGCGTGTACTGCCACCCCGTATCCTCATAGATCCCACAGCAGGACCATGATCCTAGCACACAAGCGTGCTTAGAAGTCCGGTCCTAGCTCCGTCCACTCGCCCACCAGAGCCTGTCGGTTGGAGGAGACGAGGACGTCCACCATCAGCTCCATGGACGTCTGATACCTTTCTCAGTAAGGTTAGTAACGGACGGCGTGGGAGTTTTTGAGGTGAGTATTTCCCCCACCCGTCCCAGTTAAAAAGTCAAAGGAGAGGGATCCCTCTGGGCCTTTTTATTATACTAAGGACTGCTGTTACCAGGCTTCCTTGTCCTGTTTTGTTCGGCAGGTCCCACGGGTAGGGATCGTCGCTGCACGGCAGCGTCCTTGCTCACCTCTCTTCCCCTCCTTGTTCTGGGGGGCCGTCCTATCTTTCCTACAGCGCGGCGACTTTTTCAGCCGCGCTGCCTTATATTCCGGCGGCGGGCAGACGCTCTGCCTCCTCGCTCCGGCACCGCGGTCTCTACAGGCAGCCCCGCTGCCTACTTCCTCCGGCGGACACGTTCCGCTGTCATCCGGCTTGGCGGCATTCCGCCGGCCGCACCGCTCGTTCTTCAGCGCAGCGGCCCTCTCTGGCGGTCGCTGGCCTCCTAATTTAGGCCCCGGCTTCTGCCCGGGCCTACTTCCGGCTCCGCCCATTTCCGTTATCATCGGGCGGGCTTTTTTCCCGCCCGTCTCTCTCTTCCTGCGTAGGGCGCTAGCTCCGCCCACTACTCTCAGCCTTCCCAGTCGCCCTGGGATTGCCACCATCTTGCTTCTGGACCCGGTGACTAACCCGCCCCCCCCCCCTCTAAGAGCGGGTCCTTTTCCCCAGCGCACGCTTTCTTCGGCTGGGTCTCCTGCATCCTCCTTAGGTCGCCGTCTCCCTGCTGGTGCCCTGGACCTGTGCCATGATGCCGGTCGCAGCTACAGCTGGGAGCAGTCTACAGGACTCTACTTCTGCTGAGTAGCTCTGCTATGCAGTCCATTACTTCCCTCTCCTGTACCCTAACCTTCGGGCATCATTTAGTGGGTCTGCTCCCAGGCCTAATCCTAAAAGGAGAGCGTTCCCGTCCTCCTGCTTCTTCTTGTCAGCTGCAGCATTTCCACTGTACCCACCGTCCAGGAATCCCTACCCCAGGTGAGTCCAAAACCCCTATCGCTGGGTGGGCTTTCCTTCTGTCTCAGTCTGGAGCGGACCTCACCAGGATGTCACCACCCTGGTGTCCGTGCTTGACCGCAGTTGCCAGTGGGTCACATGATTCTCCGTCCGGCCTTTTGAACTCAGGCCACAAGAGATCCAGACAGGAGCGAAATTCTAGCTTCCTTTTTTCGGAGGGATACAGGGTGAACAGTCACACCTGTAATCCCACATTATGGACTATGAGTACAGCGTGAACGGCCACCCCGTATCCTCATAGATCCGACAGCAGGACCATGATCCTGGTACACAAGCGTGTTTAGAAGTTCGGCCCTAGGTCCGTCCCCCACCCACTCGCCCACCAGAGCCTGTCGGTTGGAGGAGACGAGGACGTCCACCATCAGCTGGACGTCTGACTCCTTTCTTTCCCGCTCTATCTCGCCCTCCGGTCTGGAACGGTGAGATCCCTCTTCCAGATCCTTCACTCCCGAGAGAGACGGGCGTCCTCGGTCATGTTTGCAGAGGAAGTTTCAGACTTGGTTTCACTACAAGTACATAACCTTATTGTTGCGATCAACCAGACGTTAAGCATCATGGATACCTCTACGGAACCCGCAGAATAGGCGGTTTCGTTTAGACGGTCAAAACAACCTTCCAAGGTCTTTGCCCCACACACTGAATTTGTGGTGGTACTTGCCAGGGGAAAGGCGAACCATACCAGATGCTTTCAGACAGGGAAGCGTCTCTGCATCCTATATTCCTTCTCCCCTGAGCTCATCGCTAACTGGACTGATTCCTCGGCAGGAAGCGGGCAATTCTGGACTCGTCAGTTCCCAGATTGTCTACCAACTTGGCCCCTCCACTTTCCAATGCAGCATCCCTCATGGGTTCCAAGGAAACAATTATAGAATCACTGGATAAATCAGCCTTTGAAGCTGCTGCTTCTACTTTGTGCCTCGGCCATTGCCTCTACCTGGGTCTCAAGGACCATAGCTAGATGGACCAAAAAGCCTTGTAAGAGCACCCCGGCTGGAGCTCCTCCAGGGGAGCTAGCCAACCTGTCAGACCAGTTTTCCTATGCAGGGAAATATCTGGTATCTGCCTCCCTAGATGCGCGGCTTGTGCAGCTCACGCCTCCAGCAATATGGTGGCATCCGGCGGAATATTTGGCTCTACACACGGCAGGCGGATTTGTCTTCAAGAAGTCCCTTACTAGCCCTCCTTGTCAGGGGGCCCGTCTCTTTGGCTACATGCTGGAACAAATTATTAAGGACGCCACGGGAGGCACGAGTTCCCTCCATGCCCCCCGAACTTCCCCTGAAATGGCAGTTCAGCTCCCTTTTGTCCTTTCGCTGTTTCGCGGCGTCTGAAGATTCCTCTAGCTAACACAGACTACGGGCCTGTCTGGCCAGAGAAAAGGTTTCCTTCAAGCCTACCCCTTCCCGACGTTCCCGCAACTACCATGGTTGGTCCACCAGGCCTAGACCTGGAGATCTTCCTTGGCATAACTCGTGCTAAGGGCCCAGCATTTCTTCCAGTTTGGGCGGGCGTCTGCTGTTTTTTTTCAGGGATGTTTGGCTGGCCTCGGTGGAGGACGCTTAGATCAGGGAGATGGTATCCTGTGGATACAAGATAAAGTTCGCTTCGCGGCCCCGGAATCGCTTCTTCGAATTCCGCCCTCTAAAAAATCCTCTGATCCCAGGTTTCTTTGTGTCCATTACCTTCCTTCTTTGTTCGGAGGTTATCGTTTCCGTCCCACAGCAGGAACGCTTCACAGATTTCTATTCAAACCTGCATGTAGTGCTGAAGAAGAGCGGCGCAGTTCCGACCCATCCTGGCTCTGAAGTTAGTGAACAGAAGGTTCCGCCTGCGGCATTTCAGGATGAAGTTCCTCTGTTCAGTTCTGGCTTCCATGGATCCACAGGAATTCCTGTGCTCCATGGATATCCAAGATGCCTAGCTCCTTGTTCTGATTTTCCCAGCACACCAGAGTTTCCTGCGTTTCGCAGCGACCGCTCCCAGTGTCTTCATAAAGGTCATGGCTACATTTATGGCCATTTTGAGGATCAGGGGCCTAGTGCTCATTCCATAACTCGAAGTCATCCTCATCAAGGCTCTGCCCCTCTCTCAGGCCCAGGAGAGTCCGACCATTGTCCTCGACTCCCTGTCCCGTTGATGGTGGCGGGCCAACAGAACAAAGTCTTGTCTTGTTCCGAGTCAGCGTCTCGTTCTCTTAGGCATGCTGTTCGACACCCGTCAGTCGGGGATTTTTCTTCTCGAGGAGAAGCGGGCAATTCTCCATACGGAGTTTGCTCTCTGCAAGGCCCTCGGCTGCCTTCCCTCCGTTCAGCAATAAAGGTCCTGTGACGCATGGTGACAGCATCGGAAGCATTCCCGCTGTTCCACTTGAGACCACTTCAGCAGGCCATCCTTTCTCAGTGAGTCACGTCTGTGCTGTATCTGGATCCTCCGATCCGGCTTTCCGTCCGATTCTAATAGCCTCTCAACTGTGGCTGTCTTCCCCTCTCATTCCCCAGGTCCGGTCCTCCCATGACAGGTGGTGACGACGGTCACCAGCCTTCCTGGCTGGGGCGCGGTTTCTCGCCATCCGTCAGTGAAGGGGGCGTTGGTCGGAGCAAGAGTCCTCTCTGCCGATTGACTCCCCTGAGATAGGGGTCATTCTTCTGTCCCAGAGTCACTGGGAAAGGCTTCTCAGAGGTCTTCCAGTCAGAATCCAGACGTCCAATGTCTTGGCTGTGGCATATGTCAATCACCAGGGAGGGAATCAGGAGGTATCAAAGATCCTCCTCTGGGCAGAGGCGACGCAGTGTTTTTCCCTGCCGCGAGGGCCTTGCGGCAGGAGAATGCTCCCTGCTTCAGGACATCTTTCTTCAAATTTGCCTTTGATGGGGAACATTGGAAGCGGATCTCCTGGCGTCCCGACTGCTTAGGAAGGTTCCACCGTTTGTTTCCAGGTCGGCGATCCTCTTGTTGTGGATACCGATGCTTTGGCCATTGCTGGGTCGCAATTTGTACTTCCCTATCTGTTCCTCCCTTCCCTTTCTTCCCATGTTGTTGAAGATCAATGCGGAGGGGGTGCCGATCCTTCTGTCTGCACCAGATTGGCCCAGAAGGTTCTAGTTCGCGGAGATCGCCAATCGCCTCGCGGACTCCCAATGGAGGCCCCCAGACAGGTCAGATCTTCTGTACCAAGGACCGATCTGCCACAGAGTTCTTGGTGGCTCAATTTAACAGCTTTGCCGTTGAAACCTTCCATTTTGGCCGTTTTCTCAAGGCTGCTGGCCTTGCCCTTAGTTCTCTATAGGGTCAGATAGCAACCCTTTCCATTCTTTTTCTGAAGTCCCTTTCAGAAGTCCTTAGCTACTGGCTATCACAGTATAAAGATTTACATCCGTCCTGTTCTCAGATCAGAACTTTTTCTCCAACGAGTGGCGCATGCGACTCCTGTACCAAACTCCCGTGGATCCCTGGGACCTCAATCTTTTTCTGGAGGCTCCATGGGGTTCCCCCCTTGAACCTCCCCATGAGGCCTCACTGTCTGTTCTGTCCTGCAAGGTGGCGTTTCTGGTGGCCATCTCCTCCATTAGGCGCGCCTCAGAGTTGGTGGCTCTCTCCTGTTGCCCCATTTCTTGGTTCTTCACCAGGATAGGGTAGTTTTACGGCCTTCATCGCCTTTTCTCCCCAGGTTGGTGTCCTCCTTTTACTTGAATAAGATCGTCCTTCCCACCTTTTGTCCTGCTCCGACCTAGTCTCTGGGGCGTTGGCTGAACAGGCTAGACCTGGTCAGGGCGGTGAGGATCGATTTGTCTAGGACTGCCTTCTTTAGGAAGATGGACCGTCTTTTTGTCATTCCCTGCCGGCCTCCAAGGTTACGATTGTTCTCTGGATCAGACCTGCCATTCTGGAGGCTTACCGGGTCAAGAACAGAGTGACTCCTCCTGGGATTAAGACTCACTCTGCCCCGGGCAGTGGGCGCCTCCTGGGCGGTACACCACCATGGGGTATCCGCCCTACAACTTTGCTAGGCGGCAACTTAGTGTTCCGTTCACTCATTAGCCAAATGTTATAAGCTCCATACCTACGCTTCGGCAGTTAGTCCTCCGACCTGAATGGAGTTTTTTTTTCTGCTGTTCCCACCCCAGGGACTGCTTTGGGACGTCCCATGGTTCCTGTGTCCCCCAATGAGAGGCAATAGAGAAAACAGGATTTTTGGTTGCTTACCGTAAAATCTGTTTCTCGGAGCCTTCATTGGGGGACACAGCACCCTCCCAAGTTGAACAGCTCTGTTTTGTTGTTACATTTGAGTTTCCTATCTTTACATGTTGCTTCTCCTACTGTTTTCTCACTAACTGAATAACCTACTTCCTGTCTGTAGGGTGTACACTGCAAAGGAGGAGATAATTTTTTTATTTGCATAGTATCAACCTCCTAGTGGCAGCAGCATACACCCATGGTTCCTGTGTCCCCCAATGAAGGCTTCGAGAAACAGATTTTACGGTAAGCAACCAAAAGTCCTGTTATATCTATCTACACTATCATTGTCTAAGGGTCACTTCCCTCTGTCTGTCACGGATATTCATTGGTCACGGCCTCTGTCATGGAAATCCAAGTCGCTGATTGGTCGTGGGCGTTTAACCACGACCAATCAGCGACGGGCACAGTCCGGCAGCAAAATGGTCGCTCATTCCTCCCCGCAGTCAGTGCCCGCTCCATACTCCCCTCCAGTCAGCCCTCACACAGGGTTAATGGACCACGTTATGCCGCGGTGTAACGCACTCCATTATCGCAGCTATTAACTCTGTGTGACCAACTTTTTACTATTGATGCTGCGTATGCAGCATCAATAGTAAAACGATCTAATGTTAAAAATAATAATAAAAGGTTATTCTCACCCTCCGACGTGGCGTGCTGTCCTCGGCAGTGCAAACGGCAGGTTCCGGTGCCAAGGATGCTATGTGAGAAGGACCTTCCATGACGTCACGGTGACCGCGACGTCATCACAGGTCCTGCACTCATACCAACCCTGGGACCAGAAGCTCCCACGTGCACCGCGCACAGGTGCCAGGACTACAAGGGACCTTCGGAAGGTGAGTATATGTTTATTTTAAGTCTTTTTTAACCATGCCTAAAGTGCCCACATTGCTATATACTACGTGGGCTGTGTTACATACTGCGTGGGCAATGTTATATAATACATGGCTGCTATGTACTACGTGGGCAGTGTTATATACTATGTGGGCAATGTTATATACTACATGGCTGCTATATACTACGTAGGCAGTGTTATATACTGTGTAGGCTGCGTTATATACTACATGGCTGTTATATACTATGTGGGCAATGTTATATACTGCGTGGGCTGTGTTATATACTGCGTGGCCACTGTTATATACTGTGTGGCCTGTATTAACGCATCGGGTATTCAAGAATGTCGTGACCTGTGCTATATACTAAGTGGCTGCTATATACATACATATTCTAGAATACCCGATGCGTTAGAATCGGGCCAACATCTAGTGTATGTATGTATATATATATATATATATATATATATATATATATATATATCAGCATGGCTTTTGACGGGATTAAACAGGATTAACCCCTTTCCGACATCGGGCATAATAGTACGCCGATGTCTGACTCCCTCCCTTTGATGTGGGCTCCAGCGGTGAGCCCACATCTTTTCCGGTACATGTCAGCTGTTTTGAACAGCTGATATGTGCCCAGAACAGCCGCTGGTGGAATCGCGATCCACCCGCGGCTATTAACTTGTTAAATGCTGCTGTCAAATGCTGATAGCGGCATTTAACTCGCGTTTCCGGAAATCCACTCACCGGTGACCCCCGTCACTTGATTGCGGGTCACCGGTTCATTGGCTCCTGGAGACCTCTATGGTTGTCACTGCCGGCTTGCTGTGAGTGCCGCCTGGTAGTCAGCGCTCATTGCAAATGAGTAATTCTACTACATAGAGGTGATCTGATCATCGCCTATATGTAGCAGAGCCGATCGGGTTATGGCAGCTTCTAATCTCCCATGGAGACTATTGAAGCATGGCAAAAAAAAAAAAAAAAGTATTTAAAAATATAAAAAAAAATCTTTCATATTACCCCATTTCACCCCATTCAAATTAAACAATAACAAAAATCAAACATACACATATTTGGTATCGCTGCTTTCAGAATCGGCTGGTCTAGCAATACAAAAATTAACCTAATCGCTAAATGGTGTAGCGAGAAAAAATGTCAAAACACCAGAATTACGTTTTTTGGGTCGCTGCGACAGGTGATGAAAAGATCATATCTGCACCAAAAAAAACAAAGTTTGGAATTTTTTTCACCACTTGCATAAAAAAGAACCTAGACATGTTTGGTGTCTATGTACTCATAACGACCTGGAAAATCATAATGGCAGGTCTGTTTTGGCATTTAGTGAACCTAGCAAAAAAAAAAAAAAGCCAAACAAAAAAACAAGTGTGGGATTGCACTTTTTTTGCTATTTCACCGCATTTGGAATTTTTACCTGTTTTCTAGTACACAACATGGTAAATCAATGGTGTCATTCAAAAGTACAACTTGTCCTGCAAAAGAAAGCCCTCACATGGCCATTTTGACTGAAAAATAAAAAAGTTGTGGCTCTGGGAAGAAGGGGAGCAAAAAATGAAAATGCAAAACCAAAAATTCCTCTGGTTAAGGGGATAAACAACCACCACAATACTGATTTCATCAACCCAGGTATTATTTTAATCAGTATAATTGTGCCATTCTGACACCGTGTGTAGGTTACTGTGCACAATTCTGCTGACAGGTTCCCCTGCTGACAGGAATTCTGGCTGTAAAGAGTTTTTTTTTTTTTTTTTACCAATGTTGTCCAATGCTCTACATAAGGCTACTTTCACACTAGTCCGACGGATGCGACGTGTGGCAATGCGTCGCTAATGCAAGTCTATGGAGAAAAAAACGCATCCTGCGGGCAACTTTGCAGGATGCGTTTTTTCTCCAAAACGACGCATTGCGACGTCCGTCACACGACGCTAGTGTGAAAGTAGCCTTAGCTGTAACTTGTGACTTGGTGGCTGCACTTCTTCATTCCACTGCCTTTGAGACTGCCAAGGATCGCACCAAATTAACTGGCATTCCGCATTTAGTACAAGGAGTTAGGCCACTTCATAATCCATTGGCATACAGTGGAACATGCAGCTTGCCGTCTGTTCCAAATGGAAAAACCTCAAGTGAAAGTGGTTTTGCCCATAATATATAGCACCTCTCAACTGAAGTGATAAATGTGGGTCTCGCTGCTAACCCTTCCCCTCCCACCAAAAAGCACACAGCTCAACAATATCTTAAATGCACAGTAGGTATGAGTTTTCATGACGTGTCATCCATTTTCACAAAACACGGACGGAAAGTCTCTTCAATTACACTACATGGGAACATGGCTTTAATCTGTATATGGTAAGCTAAAGATGTATAGGGAAGATAATTTACCCCGGTTTAGTCCAAATTTACTAAAAACTGTCACCAAAACATTCTCGCGCCTGGTTCATGCTGGTGTATTTCATGGTCTATGAACCTGGTTTTCACACGCTGTAGAGCCGCTTGTCAGTCCTGAGTGTGGCTGCCCGTATACGGACCTTCAAATACTCCCATCTGAACCTGGCTTTTAATGTAAGTTTAAAGACTAGTGATGAGCGAGTGTACTCGTTGCTCGGGTGATCTCAGAGTATTTTTTAGTGCTCGGAGATTTAGTTTTTATCACTGCAGTTGAATGATTTACAGCTACTAGCCAGCTTGATTACATGTGGGGGTTCCCTAGCAAACCCGGCAACCCCCACATGTACTCAGCCTGGCTAGTAGCTGTAAATCATTCAACTGCAGCGATGAAAACTTAATCTCCGAGCACTAAAAAAGACTCTGAGATCACCCGAGCAACGAGTACACTCGTTCATCACAGTTAAAGACCTGCCCTGGTTTCTCCAGCCAATTAGGCCATGTGCACAGGTTGCGTTTTTGCAGCGCGGACTTGTTAACAAAAAGTGATGCCAGCAAAGTGAATGAGAAACCTGAAGTGTTATGCACACGCTCCATTTTTTTAATTTGCAGATTTGGTGCAAAAATAATCTGCAGCAAGTCAATTCCCTGTGTGGTTTTTGCCAACGATTTTCACCCATTGACTTCAATGAAGTCAGTGAAAAACGGTAGAAAAACGCAAGTGTAAAAAAAGATTGCTGATTTGCTGCATCTATGCTTGCGTATTTGAAAAAAAAAAAACGCGCACCGGAAGAAGATAGGGAGAGACCCCCTTCCTCCCCCCCATGTCAGTAGCTGTCATGGGTCATTGGTTAAACAGTGTAAAAAGAAAAACTATGCAAACCGAACATAAACATTACATTCACCATCCATCGTTCCTACTTGCTTTCAATGAATGGAAAAATCTTTTTTTTTTTTTTCCTGAACTATCTTAAGTTTCTGTCTAAAAACGCACATTTCAGAGACTGTTTTCCTGCCAAGAGATGCAGAGATTTCTGCACACAAAATACAGAACATGTGTACACACCCTTGGAAATATTTGACTTGCCATACTTCACATGGCATGCCCTTTTTCTTTGGTATACTTTGGGATATGTTTCATGTTGTAAACCTTCTCCTTTACAGCAAGCGTATGACCAGAAGAACATAAGACGTCGTGTTTATGATGCCTTAAATGTGCTCATGGCTATGAACATTATTTCTAAAGAAAAAAAGGAAATAAAGTGGATTGGTTTACCTACAAACTCTGCTCAGGAATGTAAAAATTTAGAGGTATGTCTGTTTTTTAGTTTTTACTGCTTTATTTTGGTTTGTCCATTGTGAACTGAAATGGAATCTGTCAGCAGGTGTTTGATATGTAAACTGAGAGAAGCATCCTGTAACTATTGAGAGCCTGATTCCAGTGATGTCACTAACTGGGCTGTGTGCTGCTGTTTAACCCATTCCCGACCCATGACGCCACGTAGGCGTCATGAAAGTCGGTGCCAATCCGACCCATGACGCCTATGTGGCGTCATGGAAAGATCGCGTCCCTGCAGATCGGGTGAAAGGGTTAACTCCCATTTCAACCGATCTGCAGGGACAGGGGGAGTGGTAGTTTAGCCCGGGGGGGGGTGGCTTCACCCCCCCGTGGCTACGATCGCTCTGATTGGCAGTTTCACTTTCAACAGCCAATCAGAGCGATTTGTAATATTTCACCTATTATAACTGGTGAAATATTACAATCCAGCCATGGCCGAGGCTGCAATATCATCGGCCGTGGCTGGAAACACTAATGTGCCCCCACCCCACCGATCGCCCCCCCAGCCCTCCGATCCGTCCGGTACACTGCTCCGGCTCCCCTCCGTCCTGTGCTCCGCTCCCCCCGTGCTCCAGTCACCCCCCCTGCACTCCGATCCACCCCCCCGTGCTCCGTTCCACCCCCCGTGCTCCGTTCCAACGACCCCCCCCCCCCCCCCCCCGTGCTCCGTTACACCCACCCTCCCCCCCCCCCCGTGCTCCGTTCCACCCCTCCCGCGCTCCGATCCACCCCCCCATGCTCCGGTCCCCCCCCCCCCCATGCTTCCCCCCACCCCATCATACTTACCGATCCTGCCCGGGTCCGTCCGTCTTCTTCCTGGGCGCCGCCATCTTCCAAAATGGCGGGCGCAGATTCGTTCCAAAGTGCATTTTGATCACTGAGATAGATTATATCTCGGTGATCAAAATAAAAAAAATAATAAATGACCCCCCCCCCCCCCTTTGTCACCCCCATAGGTAGGGACAATAAAAAAATAAAGAATTTTTTTTTTTTTCCACTAATTTTAGAATAGGGTTAGGGTTTCGGTATGTGCACACGTATTCTGGTCCTCTGCGGATTTTTCCGCTGCGGATTTGATAAATCTGAAGTGCTAAACCGCTGCGGATTTATGGCGGATTTACCACGCTTTTTTCTGCGCATTTCACTGCGGTTTTACAACTGCGATTTTCTATTTGAGCAGTTGTAAAACCGCTGCGGAATCCGCACAAAGAAGTGACATGCTGCGGAATGTAAACCGCTGCGTTTCCGTGCAGTTTTTCCGCAGCATGTGTACAGCGATTTTTGTTTCCCATAGGTTTACATTGAACTGTAAACTCATGGGAAACTGCTGCGGATCCATAGCGTTTTCCGCAGCGTGTGCACATACCTTTAGAATTAGGCTATGTGCACACGGTGCGGATTTGGCTGCGGATTGGCCGCTGAGGATTTGCAACAGTGTTCCATCAGGTTTACAGTACCATGTAAACCTATGGAAAACCAAATCCGCTGTGCCCATGGTGTGGAAAATACCGTGCGGAAACGCTGCGTTGTATTTTCCACAGCATGTCAATTCTTTGTGCGGATTCCGCAGCGTTTTACACCTGTTCCTCAATAGGAATCTGCAGGTGAAATCCGCACAAAAAACACTGGAAATCCGCGGAAAATCCGCAGGTAAAACGCAGTGCCTTTTACCCGCGGATTTTTCAAAAATGATGCTGAAAAATCTCACACGAATCCGCAACGTGGGCACATAGCCTTAGGGTTAGGGTTGGAATTAGGGTTGTGGTTAGGGTTGTGATTAGGGTTATGGCTACAGTTGGGGTTAGTGTTGGAGGTAGAATTGAGGGGTTACCACTGTTTAGGCACATCAGGGGTCTCCAAACGCAACATGGCGCCACCATTGATCCCAGCCAATCTCGTATTCAAAAAGTCAAATGGTGCTCCCTCAATTCCGAGCCCCGACGTGTGCCCAAACAGTGGTTTACCCCCACATATGGGGTACCAGCATACTCAGGATAAACTGCGCAACAATTACTGGGGTCCAATTTCTCCTGTTACCCTTGTGAAAATAAAAAAATGCTTGCTAAAACATCATTTTTGAGGAAAGAAAAATGATTTATTATTTTCACGGCTCTGCGTTGTAAACGTCTGTGAAGCACTTGGGGGTTCAAAGTGCTCACCACATATCTAGATAAGTTCCTTGGGGGGTCTAGTTTCTAAAATGGGGTCACTTGTGGGGGGTTTCTACTGTTTAGGCACACCAGGGGCTCTGCAAACGCAACGTGACGCCCGCAGACCATTCCATCAAAGTCTGCATTTCAAAAGTCACTACTTCCCTTCTGAGCCCCGACGTGTGCCCAAACAGTGGTTTACCCCCACACATGGGGTATCAGCGTACTCAGGAGAAATTTGACCCCAATATTTGTTGTCCAGTTTCTCCTGTTACCCTTGGGAAAATTAAAAAATTCTGGGCTAAATAATTATTTTTGAGGAAAGAAAACATATTTATTATTTTCACGGCTCTGCATTATAAACTTCTGTGAAGCACTTGGGGGTTCAAAGTGCTCACCACACATCTAGATAAGTTCCTTTCAGGGTCTAGTTTCCAAAATGGGGTCACTTGTGGGGGGTTTCTACTATTAAGCCACATCAGGGGCTCTGCAAACGCAACGTGACGCCCACAGAGCATTCCATCAAAGTCTGCATTTCAAAACGTCACTACTTCACTTCCGAGCCCCGGCATGTGCCCAAACAGTGGTTTACCTCCACATATGGGGTATCAGCGTACTCAGGAGAAACTGGACAACAACTTTTGGGGTCAAATTTCTCCTGTTACCCTTGGGAAAATAAAAAATTGCAGGCTAAAAGATCATTTTTGAGAAAATAATTTTTTTTTTTTATTTTCATGGCTCTGCGTTATAAACTTCTGTGAAGCACTTGGGGGTTCAAAGTCCTCACCACACATCTAGATTAGTTCCTTTGGGGGTCTAGTTTCCAAAATTGGGTCATTTGTGGGGGATCTCCAATGTTTAGGCACACAGGGGCTCTCCAAACGCGACATGGTGTCCGCTAATGATTGGAGCTAATTTTCCATTTAAAAAGCCAAATGGCGTGCCTTCCCTTCCGTGCCCTGCCGTGCACCCAAACAGTGGTTTACCCCCACATATTGGGTATCAGCGTACTCAGGACAAACTGGACAACAACATTTGGGGTCCAATTTCCCCTATTACCCTTGGCAAAATAGGAAATTCCAGGCTAAAAAATCATTTTTGAGGAAAGAAAAATTATTTTTTATTTTCATGGCTCTGCGTTATAAACTTCTGTGAAGCATCTGGGGGTGTAAAGTGCTCAATATGCATCTAGATAAGTTCCTTGGGGGGTCTAGTTTCCAAAATGGGGTCACTTGTGGGGGAGCTCCAATGTTTAGGCACACAGGGGCTCTCCAAACGCGACATTGTGTCCGCTAACAATTGGAGCTAATTTTCCATTCAAAAAGTCAAATGGCGCGCCTTCCCTTCCGAGCCCTGCCGAGTGCCCAAACAGTGGTTTACCCCCACATATGAGGTATCGGCGTACTCGGGAGAAATTGCCCAACAAATTTTAGGATCCATTTTATCCTATTGCCCATGTGAAAATGAAAAAATTGAGGCTAAAAAATTTTTTTGTGAAAAAAAAGTACTTTTTCATTTTTACGGATCAATTTGTGAAGCACCTGGGGGTTCAAAGTGCTCACTATGCATCTAGATAAGTTCCTTGGGGCGTCTAGTTTCCAAAATGGGGTCGCTCCAATTTTTAGGCACACGGGGGCTCTCCAAACGTGACATGGTGTCCGCTAAAGAGTGGAGCCAATTTTTCATTCAAAAAGTCAAATGGCGCTCCTTCCCTTCCAAGCCCTGCCGTGCGCCCAAACAGTGGTTTACCCCCACATATGAGGTATCAGCGTACTCAGGACAAATTGGACAACAACTTTCGTGGTTCAGTTTCTCCTTTTACCATTGGGAAAATAAAAAAATTGTTGCTAAAAGATAATTTTTGTGACTAAAAAGTTAAATGTTCATTTTTTCCTTCCATGTTGCTTCTGCTGCTGTGAAGCACCTGAAGGGTTAATAAACTTCTTGAATGTGGTTTTGAGCACCTTGAGGGGTGCAGTTTTTAGAATGGTGTCACTTTTGGGTATTTTCAGCCATATAGACCCCTCAAACTGACTTCAAATGTGAGGTGGTCCCTAAAAAAAAATGGTTTTGTAAATTTCGTTGTAAAAATGAGAAATCGCTGGTCAAATTTTAACCCTTATAACTTCCTAGCAAAAAAAAATTTTGTTTCCAAAATTGTGCTGATGTAAAGTATACATGTGGGAAATGTTATTTATTAACTATTTTGTGTCACATAACTCTCTGGTTTAACAGAATAAAAATTCAAAATGTGAAAATTGCGAAATTTTCAAAATTTTCGCCAAATTTCCGTTTTTATCACAAATAAACACAGAATTTATTGACCTAAATTTACCACTAACATGAAGCCCAATATGTCACGAAAAAACAATCTCAGAACCGCTAGGATCCGTTGAAGCGTTCCTGAGTTATTACCTCATAAAGGGACACTGGTCAGAATTGCAAAAAACGGCAAGGTCTTTAAGGTCAAAATAGGCTGGGTCATGAAGGGGTTAAATAAAACCAGTGTTTTATCAGCAGATTATATCTACAGCACTAATGTCTTGTGCCTCCTAGTCAACTTCTTGGAGTAACCCCAACGGGGTTTTAACGGGCTGAGCATTGATGGATCTGCAGAAGAGAACACTGCATGTTGTCATTTTGATACAATCACACTAATAAGTGGCATATCGCTGGAATTCAGGGTCTCTGCCCCTACATCATGCTGCTCTCAGATTACCTTGCAAAAACCTGGTGACAGATTACCTTGAATCAACTCTGCATGTCATGTCTTGTGATGCTCTTTAAGGAAGATTCAAAAAGTAGTATAATGTAAGTTAAATATACTCGCCTACCACCACCTCTGGGATCCAGTGCCGTTCTGCTCCTCTTTCCAGTGATGTCACCGTTCTTCAGACTCTCCGGGTCACACGGTGCTCTTCGTAACCCACACAATGTAAGCATTACACACATAACACATAAACAAGCTACACTTTTATGTACACATTCACAGATATGATATAAAGAAACACCTTTGTTAGGATTGCTTCTTTAATAACAATAGTACTTGCATAACTTCAAAGATTGTTAAAGCAATGCTTCCATGTTTAGGACTCGGCAACAATTGAGTTGAGGGTAAATCCATTTCCGTTTCTCATTTGGGGCCCTTTTCCAAGCAGCAATAATTTAAGTGCAGTCTATCATGTTAAAATGTTTGTTTTTCTTTCCCTCTGTTTTTCGTAGTTTAGTTAACATACATAGTATCGCTAATATACCTGTTATTAGCATAGTATCTGTGCAAGCCTCCTCCCATCTATTGTGCAGTCACCAGTAGAGGAGGAGGGGGAAGAAGTATTCAGCAAACAGGTTGACAATTTCTCTTATTACTGATAATAATGGTAGAAATAGCGCAGTGCAAGCACAGTCACTTAAAAAAAAAAAAGGTTCCTGCAGGTAAAAACCAGTGTAAAACCTGGCGTAAGCCATTAATAAGACCGGGTATATGATGTGCAGTTACCATTGGTTGTCTCAGGCATACAGCTGGTACGTGAACTGGGATGGTATTGCACTTCTTTTTATAAAAAAAAAAATATATATATATCATTGCACAAAGTACACGTGGTCAGTCCACTTTTATATAGTTTAATCTTAAATTTAAATGGTGATCAGAGGTGGACGTAGCTTTTTGAATGATTTTCATTTGATAATACCGGTATTTGTGCAATCTTGGCTGATAAGCCACTTGAAAGGATTTTTTCTTTTTCTAGGTTGAAAGAGAAAGACGTCTTGAAAAAATAAAGCAAAAACAATCCCAGCTACAGGAACTTATACTACAGGTAATGTCTGCTCGGTTGTCACTTTTGTACGTTTATCCTGCTTCAGTGTGGTGCCAGTGCCCATCACAACCAGAGAGTTTGGGGCTTTTATTTCAGTTCAGGGTTTGAAATGTAAGCCGTGATTTTGATTGCTGCAAGCAAAATTGCCATCAAATTGTTTACAATATTTTCAGTGACCTCAATTTAAGCCCACCCTCCATTCCTTAGTAGAAACCTGTCAGCTTAAGAATTCTTTAGGCTGCATGGTATATTATAATAGGTTTGCAGGAAAGAGTCGTCATACCTACATATTTTAAGTAAAATCCCTGCTCATTCTGAACTTGGCAGCCAGTGGGTGGCTCTGATCATTGACAGCCTTCTCTGTATACCTGTGCATATGATGATAGGTGTCATCTGATTAGGAACGCCCATGGTTTCTGCTTAGTCCAGAATAATGCGCCTGGTCATGAAGGGCTTTTCTCATCATAAATGATTAAGGTGTCAAAGCTTTTGTAAGAACATGGACCTTTGCACTTTACTAAAAAAAAAAAAAACAGGGATTTTGTAATTCTATTAAGTGCTTGTTTTGTAGGTTTGCAGAGGTGGCATGATCAACTGTAGCCAGTCTGATAGGGAGAGGAGTGAACGGTTACAAGCTGTTTTCAGTGGAGCTTGTTCAATGATTCCCTCAAAGGCCTGAATTGCCGTTATATGCCCAACCATTTAAAAAAAAAAATGCCCGATACATAAAAATTGTTATTTAACCCCTTAATGACCGCCAATACGTCTTTTAACTGACCTGAGATATAAGAGAATAGCCTCCCCATACAGGTGACAATCCAGCAGCTGTACATTCTAGCTGACAACTTGCTTCATCAGCCATGGTCAGTGTTGTCACTGTCCATATCTGTTTAACCCCATAGATGCTGCTGTCAATAGTGACTACATCATATAAATGGTTAACAGAGTGTGGGGGCTTCATCTTTATCCCAATTGGTGCCCTCAGATCATGATTGTGTGGTCCTGATGTTTGCCATGGCAATTCATGACCAAATAGCGGCCTTAGAGTCTACTGGCTACAGTGGCCTGTTCAGAAGTCAGCGACATTTAGGTGGTAAAAATACACATTTTCATTTGTTATGCCACTTTGCATTAATTTCTGAAAATCACCTGAAGGGTTAATAAACTACCTGACTGCAGTTTTCAGTATGTCAAAGGGTGCTGTTTATAAAATGGTATCACTTTTGGGGGTTTCCCAATATATGGGACCCCTAAAGGCACTTCAAACATGGATAGGTCCCTAAAAAAAAAATAATTTTGTAAATTTCCTTGAAAAAATTAAAAATTACTGCTACATTTTGAAACCTAAAATGCTAACAAACTAAAAAAACATTTTATAAATGATATTGATGTAAAGCAGACATGTGGGAAATGTTATTCATTAATGGTTTGCTGTGGTATGGCCATCTGGATTAAAGGGATAAGCATTCAAAGTTTGAAAATTGTTAAAGGGAACCTGTCACCCCGAAAATCGCGGGTGAGGTAAGCCCACCGGCATCAGGGGCTTATCTGCAGCATTCTGTAATGCTGTAGATAAGCCCCCGATGTTACCTGAAAGAGGAGAAAAAGACGTTAGATTATACTCACCCAGGGGCAGTCCCGCTGCTGGTCCGGTCGGATGGGTGTCTCTGGTCCGCTGCGGCACCTCCCATCTTCATTCCAAGACGTCCTCTTCTAATCTTCAGCCACGGCTCCGGCACAGGCGTACTTTGTCTGCCCTGTTGAGGGCAGAGCAAAGTACTGCAGTGCGCAGGCGTCGGGCCTCTCTGACCTTTCCGGCGCCTGCGCACTGCAGTACTATCCTCTGCCCTCAACAGGGCAGACAAAGTATGCCTGTGCCGGAGCCGTGGCTGAAGATCAGAAGAGGACGTCTTGGAATGAAGATGGGAGGCACCGCAGCGGACCAGAGACACCCATCCGACCGGACCAGCAGTGGGACCGCCCCTGGGTGAGTATAATCTAACCTCTTTTTCTCCTCTTTCAGGTAACATCGGGGGCTGTTGATACAGCAACATTAAGGTATGCACATCAGACTATATATTCACCAGGCTGTTAACTAGCAAAACCTCCTACTATTGAACGCTTACAAAGAAGGTTTATATATTTTGCTATTTCCTGACTACAGCCCCCTATATAGTGAATTCCTATCAAACTTTTATTTGCTAACAGCGGCATCCTGTGGTCGCAGGGCTTCTCTGTAGTGAAAGATATTTGCATGCGTATTTATGTGAATGTTTTTACATATATGCACACTCTATAGCGCGGTATTTTTAAGCTGCTTATCTACAGCATTACAGAATGCTGTAGATAAGCCCCTGATGCCGGTGGGTTTACCTCACCCGCGATTTTCGGGGTGACAGGTTCCCTTTAATTTTTTTAAATTTTTCTCAAATATCAAACAATAGAACCACAGCGGAAGCTTAGATGCCAATAAAAAACTAAATTTTATTAATAGTACAATTAAAAATTCTATTAGAGTCCAATTACAGTCAGTGGAGATACATGAGACAGAATTATACTGTCTGCTGAGGAAAATACATATAATACCTAATATAAATCATATGATCCCAAATAAATACATATAAAACCCACAAGAATCAATAAGGCATGAGTGTTACACAGTACATCTATATATAAAGGCCATAAGTGTGCCATAAAAGGAGAAAAGCCTAAGGGATATGAGCTGGATTAATATGCCTACAAGAGCAATGGCTGCTGACAAATGTCACGGATACCAAGGGTTAAATCAAATGTATGTTGGCAGACAAAGCTAGCCTAACACATAAGGTATATGAACCTAAAAGATCCCTGAATGATACAGCTATATCTATTCACATAGTAGCCAAAAAGTGCATGCTGTGCTAAAGTGCAAATATATATCCACAGGGGTCAATAAGGCATGAGTGTTACACAGTACATATATATTATAAGGACCATAAGTGTGCCATAGAAAAAGAAATGCCTAAGGGGATATGGGCTGAATTAATATGCCTAAAGGTACCGTCACATTAGACGATATCGCTAGCGATCCGTGACGTTGCAGCGTCCTCGCTAGCGATATCGTCCAGTGTGACAGGCAGCAGCGATCAGGCCCCTGCTGTGTTGTCGCTGGTCGGGGAAGAAAGTCCAGAACTTTATTTGGTCGCTGGACTCCCCGTAGACATCGCTGAATCGGCGTGTGTGACACCGATTCAGCGATGTCTTCACTGGTAACCAGGGTAAACATCGGGTAACTAAGCGCAGGGCCGCACTTAGTAACCCGATGTTTACCCTGGTTACCATCCTAAAAGTAAAAAAAAACAAACAGTACATACTAACCTACCGCTGTCTGTCCTCCAGCGCTGTGCTCTGCTCTCCTCCTGTACTGTCTGTGAGCGTCGGTCAGCCGGAAAGCAGAGCGGTGACGTCACCGCTCTGCTTTCCGGCCGCTGTGCTCACAGCCAGTACAGGAGGAGAGCAGAGCGCAGCGCTGGAGGACAGACGGCTGTAGGTAAGTATGTACTGTTTGTTTTTTTTTACTTTTAGGATGGTAACCAGGGTAAACATCGGGCTACTAAGCGCGGCCCTGCGCTTAGTTACCCGATGTTTACCCTGGTTACCGGCATCGTTGGTCGCTGGAGAGCTGTCTGTGTGACAGCTCTCCAGCGACCAAACAGCGACGCTGCAGCGATCCGGATCATTGTCGGTATCGCTGCAGCGTCGCTAAGTGTGACGGTACCTTAAGAGAGCAATGGTTACTGAAGAGTGTCACAGATACCAAGGGTTAAATCAAGTGTATGTTGGCAGACAAAGCTAGCCTAACACATAAGGTATATAAACCTAAAGGATCCCTGAATGATACAGCTATATCTATTCACATAGTAGCCAAAAAATGCATGCTGTGCTAAAGTGCAAAGGCATAAATGGAGGTAGGAATGTATTTACCTATAGCAGCAGACCAGTAGATGGACCCCGACACGTGTTTCGCGGTTAAGCTTGGTCCAGGGGGATAGTCTCCTTTCTGATATTTTTTTTATAAATGAACACAAAACATATTGATCTAAATTTACTATTATCATAAAGTATAAGGTGTCACGAAAAAAACAATCTAAAAAATTTGTCTCCGTCACTAAGGGGTTAAAGTTTTTCCCCCTCTGATATCGCCCAATATCAGCAAAATAAATAATAAAATTAAAACAGCAAATATTTAAGCTCCACGTATCAGAAAACATCCTAACAATATATATATATTTTTTCATTGAGGGTTCTTAAAACTGGATTTAAAAATAAATAAATTTGCTTTGACAGTAATTAAATGAAAATGACAAAACTTGAGCTGGTGAAGGGCAGGTGCACACAGCATACCCACAGAGTTTATTGCCGTAGGAAGACACTTCAGGAAAACGCCAGCCGCTTTTCATGAAGCATCGTTTGAGGGGTTTTGTGGTGTAGCATCGGCCTTCTTTTTCCCACCTTAGATGATTGTGGTGGCCACTTCATTCAGCTGTGTGACAACTTTTGAAGCCTGAAGCGTTTAAATGAAGTAACTGAACACAGACATTGCAAGTACATTAGTTTTGATATTGTTGTGAATATGTTCATACATTTTGGCGTGTTTTTCTTTGTTTTTTTGTTTTTGTTTTTTTAGTGCTATTTAACGCAGTATTTCCTATTTCCACATTCCCTAAAGGGGGTTGTCCAGCTCCAGAAGAAAAGCGTGCGGTCAGTTGCTGACTGTTAAATCGTGACAGTATGCACAATGTGCACAGTCACAATTCCCCTTAATTTACCGTGTGGGTTGACGGTCACATGACCTTTTCTTATGATTAGCATATTTTGTTTCCATAGAAGAGAATTGAGAAGCGCAGGAGTAGTCTAGTTGGAATGTGACCGCGAAGGATGCAAATTGCAAAGATGTGGTCATGTGACCTCCGAACCCCACTGGGAATGGGGGGGGGAGTGACAACTTGCTGCATCAGCCAGTTTCAGTGTTGGCACCGATCACGGCCGTTTTACTCCTTATTTGCTGCTGTCAATAATGATTACAGCATCTAAACGGTTAACAGGATGCGGAAGCTCCCTCTTTAACCCGTTTGACACTGAGATCATGATTGTGTGGTCCTGATGTTTGCTATGGTAGTTCATGGCCCATTAACTGCTTTAGCATATGCTGGCTACAGCAGCCTGCTAAGAAGTTATCGAAATTTAGATGGTAAGAATAAAATTTTTCATTCCTGTAATGCCACTTTGCATTAATTCCTGCCAAGCACCTGAAGGGTTAATGAAATACTTAAAATCAATTTTGAATATGTTGATGGACGCAGTTTTTAAAATGCTATCACTTTTGGAGGTTTCCAATATATAGGACCCCCAAAGCCACTTCAAAACTGAACAGGTCCCTATAAAAAATAAGTTTTGTAAATTTCCTTTTAAAAGAAGTGCTACATTTTTAAACCTTCTAAAATGTTAACAAAATAATAATAATAATAATAATAATCTTTATTTTTATATAGCGCTAACATATTACGCAGCGCTTTACAGTTTGCACACATTTTCATCCCTGTCCCCGTTGGGGCTCACAATCTAGGTTCCCTATCAGTATGTCTTTGGAATGTGGGAGGAAACCGGAGTACCCGGAGGAAACCCACGCAAACACGGAGAGAACATACAAACTCTTTGCAGATGTTGTCCTTCGTGGGGCTTGAACCCAGGACTCCAGCGCTGCAAGGCTGCTGTGGCCTCTTTCACACTTCAGTCGTTTGGCGTCAGTCACTACCGACATAGTGACGGATTGACGGATCCGTCACAATTGTTGCGAAAACGGTTCTAACTGATCCGTTTTTTTGACGGATCCGTTACTTGGGGGTTGTCTGGGAGAAGTATCTACTCTTTGGAGCATGCGCAATTGAAAAAACGGATTGGGGCGACGGATCCGCCGAAAAAACGGTTGCGGCGGATCCGTCGCCCATAGGCGCCCATTCTATGGAATGGCGGACGCGACGGATCCGTCGCGATCCGCCATTTCGGCGTTGACAAAAAACGTTCCAATGTCCGTCTATTTTCAGAAAACGTCCGCCAAATTTCGACGGATCCGTCGCATGACGGATGGAACGGACGACCATCCGTCACAATCCGTCACTAATGCAAGTCTATGGGAAAATAACGGATCCGTCAAAAAAAATGACGGATCCGTTATTTGAGGAAAATGACGGTTTTAGACTGACGCCAAATAACTGAAGTGTGAAAGAGGCCTGTGCTAACCACTGCGCCACCGTGCTGCCCATGTTTTACAAATGGTGCTGATGTAAGGCAGACATGAGGAAGTGTTGTTGATATTAGTGTGATAACTATCATTCATTAAAAGTTTAAAAATTAGATTTTTTTTTTTTTTTTTTTTATAATTTTTTTTTATGTTTTGATTGCTTTGTATAAATATCAACCTAACTTTACCATCATAAAGTATAATGTGTCACACAAAAAAATTCTTAAAATAACTGGGATATGTTGGTGTTACAGAGTTATTACCACAGTCACACTGGTCAGATTTAAAAACATTGGCCTGGTCACTAAGGGGTTAAACCACTTCTCTTTTCCCCAACAATTTTATGTAAACACTCTATTTCTGCTATTTTATTACGGCTTAGGTTGTTCCTTCTGACAGATTCGCTTTCAAAATGTTCATGAAGGCAGCCAACACTTCTAATGGCCACCAGCAATCTACACAATGCAATCGCATGGTTCAGATGGTTTTCCATGGCAATTAGGGCCTTATGAAGATCGCATGTCTGCCGTGTGAGACTTACGATGATCAGCTTGTGGCTTGGCTTCATAGGAGATTGTTTATTTCATAAAACACAACAATACTATTGTGTGAAGAAATTTTGGTTAGATCCAAATTTGCAGTGGGTTAAGGAAAGTAATCTATCAGTCATGTGTCACACTGGTAACTGCCTGTTTTATTTAAAATAAGCTCTGGAGGCAGATTCTCTGGGAGATCTGTGTCTGACCCATAGCTTGTTTACATGTTAAAGAGAATTTGTCTTTAGGATTAATCCTCCTAGTCATCTATATGGACATGTAGGTCATAGGAAAGTGAATAATATGATACCTTGATATTAGCGATCTGAAGTCGTCTTTCAGAGAAAGACACATTTTTATTAAAATGTAAATGAGCAGGTAAAGGGACTTAAATTGAACAGTCACTCTGTGCTGACAAAGTACAAAGACGCTCGGTGTATCACGGCTGGTCAAATCATTTAAATTCATACTCCTTACCGCTTGCTTGTTTTCCTCAACCTCCACCTCCCCAATCTTTTTTGACAGTTCTGGCTTCATAAGGCCAGAGAATGGTGGTGGTAAATGGGGAAACAAGCTGGTGGTAAGATGTATTTAAAGGTTTGGCCATGCCATGATGCACCAAGTGGCTGTACGTGGTTTCAGCAATCATTCTGTGCTGTGACAGTCCCTTTAAGATCTACAGACAGGACACTGATCTGCATGAGAATCTGCCTCCAGAGCTTATTTTACATGAAAGGGGGAATTACCAGTTTGAGGCAAGTAACTAACACAGCACGGTAGAACTGAACTTTGTCTCCTTACAAACACACGCTTCTCCGGTTTCTTCCTACGTTCCAAAAGACATACTGATAGGGAATTTAGATTGTGAACCCCATTGGGGACAGCGATGATTATGTCTGTAAAGCGCTGCAGAATATGTTAGCGCTATATAAAAATAAAGCTTATTGTTAAGGGGTTAATAAAAAAACATTTGTGAAAAAAGGACATGTTTTTCATGGACACAGTCCGTGAAAAAAAGGAAACATGGGAGTAGCACTATAGATTATAATTAACCCCTCTGTGACCTTAGACGTACTATCCCGTCGAGGTGCCCTGGGCTTATCTGACCCTGGACGGGATAGTACGTCATAGCCGATCGGCCGCGCTCACGGGGGGAGCGCGGCCGGGTGTCAGCTGCTTATCGCAGCTGACATCCGGCACTATGTGCCAGGAGCGGTCACGGACCGCCCCCGGCACATTAACCCCATGGCACACCGCGATCAAAGATGATCGCGATGTGCCGGCGGTGCAGGGAAGCACCGCGCAGGGAGGGGGCTCCCTGCGGGCTTCCCTGAGCCCCCCGCAGCAACGCGATGTGATCGCGTTGCTGCGAGGGTCTCCTCACCTCCCTCCCTGCTCGAGCCCCGGATCCAAGATGGCCGCGGATCCGGGTCCTGCAGGGAGGGAGGTGGCTTCACAGAGCCTGCTTAGAGCAGGCACTGTGAAGGCTGCAGCGCTGCATGTCAGATCAGTGATCTGACAGAGTGCTGTGCAAACTGTCAGATCACTGATCTGTGATGTCCCCCCCTGGGACAAAGTAAAAAAGTAAAAAAAAAAATTTTCCAAATGTGTAAAAAAAAATAAAAAAAAATATTCCAAAATAATGAAAAAAAAAAAAAATATTATTCCCATAATTACATTTCTTCATCTAAATAAAAAAAAAAAACCAATAAAAGTACACATATTTAGTATCGCCGCGTCCGTAACGACCCGACCTATAAAACTGTCCCACTAGTTAAACCCTTCAGTAAACACCGTAAGAAAAAAAAAAAAAAAACGAGGCAAAAAACAACGCTTTATTATCATACCGCCGAACAAAAAGTGGAATAACACGCGATCAAAAGGACAGATATAAATAACCATGGTACCGCTGAAAGCGTCATATTGTCCCGCAAAAAAAGAGCCGCCATACAGCATCATCAGCAAAAAAATAAAAAAGTTATAGTCCTGAGAATAAAGCGATGCAAAAATAATTATTTTTTCTGTAAAATAGTTTTTATCGTATAAAAGCACCAAACCATAAAAAAATGATATAAATGAGGTATCGCTGTAATCGTACTGACCCGAAGAATAAAACTGATTTATCAATTTTACCAAACGCGGAACGGTATAAACGCCTCCCCCAATAGAAATTCATGAATAGCTGGCTTTTGGTCATTCTTCCTCACAAAAATCGGAATAAAAAGCGATAAAAAAATGTCACGTGCCCAAAAATGTTTTCAATAAAAACGTCAACTCGTCCCGCAAAAAACAAGACCTCACATGACTCTGTGGACCAAAATATGGAAAAATTATAGCTCTCAAAATGTGGTATTGCAAAAAATATTTTTTGCAATAAAAAGGGTCTTTCAGTGTGTGACGGCTGCCAATCATAAAAATCCGCTAAAAAACTCGCTATAAAAGTAAATCAAACCCCCCTTCATCACCCCATTAGGGCTAGGGTTAGGGCTAGGGTTAGGGCTAGGGTTAGGGTTAGGGCTAGGGTTAGGGTTAGGGTTGGGGCTACAGTTAGGGTTGGGGCTAAAGTTAGGGTTAGGGTTTAGATTACATTTACAGTTGGGAATAGGGTTGGGATTAGGGTTAGGGGTGTGTCAGGGTTAGAGGTGTGGTTAGGGTTACCGTTGGAATTAGGGTTAGGGGTGTGTTTAGATTAGGGTTTCAGTTATAATTGGGGGGTTTCCACTGTTTCGGCACATCAGGGGCTCTCCAAACACGACATGGCGTCCGATCTCAATTCCAGCCAATTCTGCGTTGAAAAAGTAAAACAGTGCTCCTTCCCTTCCGAGCTCTCCTGTGTGCCCAAACAGGGGTTTACCCCAACATATGGGGTATCAGCGTACTCAGGACAAATTGGACAACAACTTTTGTGGACCAATTTCTCCTGTTACCCTTGGGAAAATACAAAACTGGGGGCTAAAAAATAATTTTTGTGGGAAAACAAAAAGATTTTTTATTTTCACGGCTCTGCGTTATAAACTGTAGTGAAACACTTGGGGGTTCAAAGTTCTCACAACACATCTAGATAAGTTCATTGAGGGGTCTAGTTTCCAATATGGGGTCACTTGTGGGGGGTTTCTACTGTTTAGGTACATTAGGGGCTCTGCAAACGCAATGTGACGCCTGCAGACCAATCCATCTAAGTCTGCATTCCAAATGATGCTCCTTCCCTTCCGAGCCCTCCCATGCGCCCAAACGGTGGTTCCCCCCCACATATCGGGTATCAGCGTACTCAGGACAAATTGGACAACAACATTTAGGGTCCAATTTCTCCTGCTAACCTTGGAAAAATACAAAACTGGGGGCTAAAATATAATTTTTGTGGAAAAAAAAATATTTTTTATTTGCATGGCTCTGCGTTATAAACTGTAGTGAAATACTTGGGGGTTCAAAGCTCTCACAACACATCAAGATGAGTTCCTTAGGGGGTCTACTTTCCAAAATGGTGTCACTTGTGTGGGGTTTCTACTGTTTAGGTACATTAGGGGCTCTGCAAACGCAATGTGACGCCTGCAGACCATTCCATCTAAGTCTGCATTCCAAATGGCGCTCCTTCCCTTCCGAACCCTCCCATGCGCCCAAACGGTGGTTCCCCCCCACATATGGGGTATCAGCGTACTCAGGACAAATTGGACAACAACTTTTGGGGTCCAATTTCTCCTGTTACCCTAGGGAAAATACAAAACTGGGGGCTAAAAAATAATTTTTGTGGGAAAAAAATTTTGTTTTATTTTTATGGCTCTGCATTATAAACTTCTGTGAAGCCCTTGGTGGGTCAAAGTGCTCACCACACATCCAGATAAGTTCCTTAGGGGGTCTACTTTCCAAAATGGTGTCACTTGTGGGGGGTTTCAATATTTAGGCACATCAGTGGCTCTCCAAACGCAACATGGCGTCCCATCTCAATTCCTGTCAATTTTGCATTGAAAAGTCAAACGGCGCTCCTTCCCTTCCGAGCTCTCCCATGCGCCCAAACAGTGGTTTACTGCCACATATGGGGTATCAGCGTACTCGGGACAAATTGGACAACAACTTTTGAGGTCCAATTTCTTCTCTTACCCTTGGAAAAATAAAAAATTGGGGGCAAAAATATAATTTTTGTGAAAAAATATGATTTTTTATTTTTACGGTTCTGCATTATAAACTTCTGTGAAGCACTTGGTGGGTCAAAGTGCTCACCACACATCCAGATAAGTTCCTTAGGGGGTCTACTTTCCAAAATGGTGTCACTTGTGGGGGGTTTCAATGTTTAGGCACATCAGTGGCTCTCCAAACGCAACATGGCGTCCCATCTCAATTCCTGTCAATTTTGCATTGAAAAGTCAAATAGCGCTCCTTCCCTTCCGAGCTCTCCCATGCGCCCAAACAGTGGTTTACTGCCACATATGGGGTATCAGCGTACTCAGGACAAATTGGACAACAACTTTTTGGGTCCAATTTCTCCTGTTACCCTTGGTAAAATAAAACAAATTGGAGCTGAAGTAAATTTTTTGTGTAAAAAAGTTAAATGTTCATTTTTATTTAAACATTCCAAAAATTCCTATTAAACACCTGAAGGGTTAATAAACTTCTTGAATGTGGTTTTGAGCACCTTGAGGGGTGCAGTTTTTAGAATGGTGTCACACTTGGGCATTTTCTATCATATAGACCCCTCAAAATGACTTCAAATGAGACGTGGTCCCTAAAAAAAAATGGTGTTGTAAAAATGAGAAATTGCTGGTCAACTTTTAACCCTTATAACTCCCTAACAAAAAAAAAAATTGGTTCCAAAATTATGCTGATGTAAAGGAGACATGTGGGAAATGTTACTTATTAAGTATTTTGTGTGACATATCTCTGTGATTTAATTGCATAAAAATTCAAAGTTTGAAAATTGCGAAATTTTCAAAATTTTTGCCAAATTTCCGTTTTTTTCACAAATAAACGCAGGTACTATCAAAGAAATTTTACCACTATCATGAAGTACAATATGTCACGAGAAAACAATGTCAGAATCACCAGGATCCGTTGAAGCGTTTCGGAGTTATAACCTCATAAAGGGACAGTGGTCAGAATTGTAAAAATTGGCCTGGTCATTAACGTGCAAACCACCCTTGGGGGTAAAGGGGTTAATGATGAGCGAGTGTACTTGTTGCACGGGTGGTCTCGAGTATTTGTAACTGCTGAGATTTTGTTTTCGTTGCCTCAGCGGCATGATTTACAGCTGATAGACAGCTTGAATACATGTGGGGATTCCCTAGCAACCAGGCAACCCCCACTTGTACTCAGGCTGGCTAATAGCTGTAAATCTTGCAGCTGTGTCAACAAAAACTAAATCTCCGAGCAGTTACAAATACTCGGAGACCACCGGAGCAACAAGTACACTAGCTCATCACTAATTATAATGATATTTAATCTAAAAAATAAAAAAAAAAAGACTGCAACACACACGTACTGTCTTGTACTATTCAAACTGCATATCCAAGCCCTTTCCACTTCCTGCCGCCTTCAACTCAAAAATATTTCACGGATCCGTACATTCCTAAACCAAGAATCTGCAAAAACCCTAGTCCATGCCCTCATCATCTCCCTCCTCGACTACTGTAACCTCCTGCTCTGTGGCCTCCCCTCGAACACTCGCACCCCTCCAATCAATTCTAAACTCTGCTGCCCGACTAATCCACCTGTCCCCCCGCTATTCCCTGGCCTCTCCCCTCTGTCAATCCCTTCTCTGGCTCCCCATTACCCAGAGACTCCAGTACATAAGCCTAACCATGACATTCAAAGCCATCCACAACCTGTCTCCTCCATACATCTATGACCTTGTCTCCCGATACTTTCCTGCACGCAACCTCCGATCCTCACAAGATCTCCTTCTCTACTCCCCTTATCTCCTCTTCCCACAATCGCATACAAGATTTCTCTCGCGCATCACCCCTACTCTGGAACGCTCTACCACAACATATCAGACTCTCGCCTACCATCGAAACCTTCAAAAAGAACCTGAAGACCCACCTCTTCCGGCAAGCCTACAACGTGCAGTAATCACCGATCAACCAAACCACTGCACGACCAGCTCTATCCTCACCTCTGTATCCTCACCCATCCCTTGTAGATTGTGAGCCCTCGCAGGCAGGGTCCTCTCTCCTCCTGTACCAGTTATGACTTGTATTGTTCAAGATTATTGTACCTGTTTTTATGTATACCCCTCCTCACATGTAAAGCGCCATGGAATAAATGGCGCTATAATAATAAATACGTGCAACATGGATGTCTGAATGAGGCATTAGAGAGCAAAATTTTAATTCATCGTTTATCATACGATGTCCTCTTTTTAAGAAATTTTGCAGCAGCTTTTGCAAGCAAAAGTCAAGTGTAATATACAAAAAGAAAGTTACAATTTATTAGGACCTGCTCCTGCATTTGACACTTGTACTCAATGAATTCATCTGGTGACATAAGCTCCCACAACGCACTGCCCTTAGTCTAAACACCCAGGAAAAAAACTAATATATCTAAAAAGTATACAAGATGAGTAAAGCCAATTAGTTACACAGCTTCTTATGTAGCCTTGGAATGTAAAACTGTAATTTTCAGAATTGTTTCAAATGCATTATTTTTCTTTTTGTTATTCTAAACAATGTCTGATGAAAGTTATCCACATTTTCCAGAGAGTCCACCATATAGTGAAAGTTTTGTTCTGTTTTGTGTTTCAGCAAATTGCCTTTAAAAACCTAGTTCAAAGAAATCGTCAGGCCGAGCAGCAAGCGAACAGATCTCCTCCTGCCAATTCGGTCATACATTTACCTTTCATCATAGTGAACACCAGCAAGAAGACTGTGATTGATTGTAGTATTTCTAATGATAAGTAAGTAAAACGTCAACCATGTGTATTTTGGTTATAGGTACAGTAAACCTTAAAGGGTTGTATTGTCCCAACACTTTAAAATGATAAACTATGCAAAGATCTGGCTGCTAAGATGCCTGCTGAAATGCCCCGTCCGAGTGAAGCACAGTCATGCATATTCATCAGCGCTGCAATTGTTCTCATGAAAAAGCCCCATTCTTGGAATTGATTTGATGTTCCAGCACATACAACCCACCAATCTACAAGTATCAAATGTTCTTTAATTAACCCCTTCACGCCATGGCCATTTTCCGTGTTTTTTTTGTTTGTTTTTTTCTCCCCTTCTTCCGTGTTTATTTTTCTGTTTTTATAGCCATATGAGGGCTTCTGTTTTTGCCGGACGAGTTGTATTTTTGAATGACACTATTGATTCTACTGCTTATTCCAAGTGTTAAAAAAAAGTGCAATTGTTCTTTTGCCTTTTTTTTCTTTACCATACGGTAAAACTGACCTAGCAATATGATTCCCTAGGACTGTATGAGTACCGTATGTAGATACCAAACATGTATAGCCATTTTTTTTCCCACCAGTTTCACAGGAGGCTGGTAAGGTCAGGCACGTTGGTCTACAACAGACCCTTGGATGTCATGACAATCACGTCACAGGCACGCCCCTCTCGGCGCGTATTAAATGCCACTGTCAGAGGTCAACACCGAGATTTAACAGGTTAACAGCTGTGGGTGGAGTTCCACTGTGGCATTTTAAAGCACACAATGGCTCTTTAAGTCAACTGTCATGTGCAAGGGAAGATGCAAGCTCGGCATGCAAGCCTTTATCAGTCGGTGAGCCAGCATATGGTGTATCAGCGCATTATATGACGGTAAGGGGTTAATAATTTAAATATGGAAAGCTTTTAGTTAATGTGAGGGCTCATTCACGTGTTCGTTATTTGCAAACGAGTTTTATCCGTGATTTAAACTATTCGCTCATGTACGTGATTTTTCACAGACTGAGCAATAAACACAAAATCATGGAGACCTGTTCGGTATTGATCCACGTTTCTGATCAAAATTGGAAGTTCTAGTCTAAGGTTCCATGAATCTGATAACACTCACAAGGGCATCCAGGTGCTGTCTGATTTTAACAAACTGTTAGATACAAGAAGGTATAGAAACTTTTTTTTTTTAATTCATGAGAAAAATTGATAAAACTTGAGTTTTTCTCATATGTGAAAAAAAGTGACGTGAATAAGCCCTTAACCATGTCTTTGCTGGGAAGCGCTAGAAACCGGAGACAAAGCACCATCTTTTACCAAACCAAGTTGAATTTGTGTTTTTTTTATTACACATTGGAGACTGTGATAAAATCCAATCCACAGTGAAGCAATTCCTCCTTTTGCGCAATCAGGGTATACCAGGCATGGGCAATGTGCGGCCACGTCCGTCCCTTTAGCTGGCTCAGTCCGGGCCGCGGACCGAGACAGCCGTGGGGCTGTAAATCAGAGGTCCACGGGCCGCACGGTGCCTGCCCGCTCGCTGTGTCCTTGTGTGGCTCTGTGCTGTGCCCGCCGCTGACTCCTTTGGCGGAGGAGGGACCTCTGGCCACTTCCTCCACCAATCAGTGTGTGAGCGGAGGCAGGGAGAGAAGCAGAGCGCCAGGGAACGAGACCAAGGTGAGTATGTGGTGTTTTTTTTTTTTTTTTTTTCTCTCTCGTGTATGGGCTGTTTGAGGGGGCATGGGTAGGCTATGGGGTTGTGACATGGAGCTGCACACATGGGGCGACATGGCGCTGCACACATGGGGCGACATGGCGCTGCACACATGGGGCGACATGGCGCTGCACACATGGGGCGACATGGCGCGGCTGTGTGGGGCTCATGCAGTGTATGGGGGTGACATGCGGCACATGGTGCTGGCTATGGGGGCGACATGCTTCACTTGGGGAGGCTATGGGGCCGACATGCTTCACTTGGGGAGGCTATGGGGCCGACATGCTTCACTTGGGGAGGCTATGGGGCCGACATGCTTCACTTGGGGAGGCTATGGGGCCGACATGCAGTGTATAGATGGATGTCAGCATACTTAATTCTGCTCAATATTAAGTTATACAATTAATAATTTATAATATATCGATATTAATATTGAGTAGAATTAATTTCAGCCTATTGGTTCGGCCCTCCACAATGGTCACGGTCTCTCATGCGTCCCCTCGGGAAAATTAATTGCCTACCCCTGTGGTAGACACATAGCTCGACCACCGTGTGATCGCTGTGTGTGTCTTTACACTTACAGTGGGGGGGGGGAAAAGGCATGTATTAACCAGTACTACTAATATCTTGGGAACAAGTAATACAAGAAAACTCACAGAGATAACATGAGTCCCACATGAAAAATATTAAATTCAAATGAATATCTAATTTTACCCATGTAGGTATTATCAAACAAAGAATCACGAAGCACATGTATATTATGGGGCTGAGAGTAATATAGTAAAGCTCTCCCACTTATATTAACCAGATACACTGGTTTACCAGGGCTACTCCAACAATCACGTATAACAACAAGAAAACGGAGTAGAAAAATCCCAAACAACATAGTAAAATTTCAATAGCTTTATTAAATACAAGTATACAAAAATTCTATGATCAAGGAATAAAATTTACAATTATGCACCGTAACAGATTGAAAATAAGGAGAGTACTCCAGCAGTACTGGTGTATATGGGGAGCGGAATACGTGTCCGAGGGCAAGAAAAATGCCAGCAGTCAGGAACCTTTCATACTATCCCATTTAATCAGGGTTGATTCCTGCAACCATCCCCGCTGTCCAGGAATAGTACCTCATGGAGTAAATGCTAATGCATAAATCAATGAGTGCTAGCCACTATATGCTTACCCATATGGTAATCGGACCGCTCACCCACTGTGCACCAGGAACCCCTTGACGCACGTTTCGCCGCCAAGCTTTTTCAAAAGGGGATGGTGATCGGATGTTCAGATGCCATAATATACACGCTAAACCGGAAATGCCGCTGGGTTCCGGCGCATGCGCACCGGGGTCCGGGCTCCACAACACCAGCGGCCGTCACAGACGTGCGAGCATGGGGCGGAAGTCCGCCGTGTGACGTCATGACATGCGCACACGTCGATTAGCAGACGGCCGCCGGTGGAGTGGAGGAAACCAGAACCAAGGAGCACACGCGCACCCAAAGCGGCCATTTAAATGAAGGCCACTAGTGGCGGCCATATTGTCAGAGACCTAAATATTAAAATATACTGCCGCGGAAAAAACGGCAGAAATAAATAGATAAAGCACTACTCGTCACCAATCGCAGCAATGCGCTTCAAAAAATTGTGAACAAAATTACAATAACAACAGGTATTAAGTAGGTGTAAGGTGACAGACCCAGGATGAGAACCTATGTAAATAGGAAAGCCCAAGACGGGCAACTATAATACATAAGAGTGTGCATATGAAGTATAATACAAAATCAACAAAGCAATAAAAAAATAAAAAAATAAAAAAAGGGGGTATCAAAAAATGATTCCCCAAGAGCAAAAATACTTGTGAATATAAAGATCCAGTGAAAGAATGATGTGCTTAATATATCCACAAAACTTCATCTGTGGTTCTTCAGCAGCGACAAGAAAAGTAGTCTCAAGCAACTTCCGCCAAGCAGCATAGCCGAACTAATTAAAAAAACAAGAACAAACAATCAAAATACAATACACATAAAAACGAAACGGGGGCGACCCGTATCAACAAATCGAGAGAGGACAGGATGAAGACTCAGACTCTGAACACTACTACAAAATCCTCAGTTGCCACTATAGGCACTATCAACACAGGCGGAGCAAGACTGGCCGTAATTATAAAAAAGGGGCAAAGCTGATAGATTCATTTAGGCCTTTAGGGGCCATGGTATCAAGGGTGACAATCCACCTACACTCACGCTGTGCCAATAATTGGTTAAGATTGCCACCCCTGACACCACCCTGTATTCTATCAATCCCCCTAATCTTAAGGCCACTGGGATCGGAGTTGTGGTACTTTCTAGTCTAGTTCTAGTCTAAGGTTCCATGAATCTGATAACACTCACAAGGGCATCCAGGTGCTGTCTGATTTTAACAAACTGTTAGATACAAGAAGGTATAGAAACTTTTTTTTTTTAATTCATGAGAAAAATTGATAAAACTTGAGTTTTTCTCATATGTGAAAAAAAGTGACGTGAATAAGCCCTTAACCATGTCTTTGCTGGGAAGCGCTAGAAACCGGAGACAAAGCACCATCTTTTACCAAACCAAGTTGAATTTGTGTTTTTTTTATTACACATTGGAGACTGTGATAAAATCCAATCCACAGTGAAGCAATTCCTCCTTTTGCGCAATCAGGGTATACCAGGCATGGGCAATGTGCGGCCACATCCGTCCCTTTAGCTGGCTCAGTCCGGGCCGCGGACCGAGACAGCCGTGGGGCTGTAAATCAGAGGTCCACGGGCCGCACGGTGCCTGCCCGCTCGCTGTGTCCTTGTGTGGCTCTGTGCTGTGCCCGCCGCTGACTCCTTTGGCGGAGGAGGGACCTCTGGCCACTTCCTCCACCAATCAGTGTGTGAGCGGAGGCAGGGAGAGAAGCAGAGCGCCAGGGAACGAGACCAAGGTGAGTATGTGGTGTTTTTTTTTTTTTTTTTTTCTCTCTCGTGTATGGGCTGTTTGAGGGGGCATGGGTAGGCTATGGGGTTGTGACATGGAGCTGCACACATGGGGCGACATGGCGCTGCACACATGGGGCGACATGGCGCTGCACACATGGGGCGACATGGCGCTGCACACATGGGGCGACATGGCGCGGCTGTGTGGGGCTCATGCAGTGTATGGGGGTGACATGCGGCACATGGTGCTGGCTATGGGGGCGACATGCTTCACTTGGGGAGGCTATGGGGCCGACATGCTTCACTTGGGGAGGCTATGGGGCCGACATGCTTCACTTGGGGAGGCTATGGGGCCGACATGCTTCACTTGGGGAGGCTATGGGGCCGACATGCAGTGTATAGATGGATGTCAGCATACTTAATTCTGCTCAATATTAAGTTATACAATTAATAATTTATAATATATCGATATTAATATTGAGTAGAATTAATTTCAGCCTATTGGTTCGGCCCTCCACAATGGTCACGGTCTCTCATGCGTCCCCTCGGGAAAATTAATTGCCTACCCCTGTGGTAGACACATAGCTCGACCACCGTGTGATCGCTGTGTGTGTCTTTACACTTACAGTGGGGGGGGGGAAAAGGCATGTATTAACCAGTACTACTAATATCTTGGGAACAAGTAATACAAGAAAACTCACAGAGATAACATGAGTCCCACATGAAAAATATTAAATTCAAATGAATATCTAATTTTACCCATGTAGGTATTAGGACAGTAAAGTATACTCCCAATAATTTAGACATCAACGAAAAATTGGAGTTCCATACAAAATATTATGACAATATATTTTATTACACAAAATAATTTACAATTAATACAAATGTGTTAATAAGGAAGGAGACCCTAGTAAACAACACCCTAATTCCAGGCACGGGAATGTATAATCATAATGTCACCATGGTGTTAATAAACAACACCAGTACTAGTACAAAAAGGTATGGTGTACGCCCATATATAACTGGCTTTAATTAACATATAGTATGAACCGCCATAGATAGCAACAGTTTCCATACAAAACAAGTGTCACCCACACAGGAACGGAACTGAAACAGTTAAAGTGCATACAAGGTGCATGTTTGACAAAGTACCTTACCCATGGTGCAAGTAACCAGCTGCCTGGAACCCTGGTTAAACCCCCTGACGCGCATTTCGCGTAGCTTTCTCAGAGGGAAACATGCACCTATATGTTAATTAAAGCCAGTTATATATGGGCGTACACCATACCTTTTTGTACTAGTACTGGTGCTGTTTATTAACATGCCCAACAGCCGAATCCACTGCGCAGCTGAAGAAAGAGCGCGATCTGCCGCGCGTGCACAGATGGAGATCGCGGCGGCCATTTTCCTGAAGCCGAGATGCGAACTTGGCTTCAGGAAAATGGCCGCCGCGATCTCCATCTGCGCACGCGCGGCATCCCACGGCCATTTTCCTGATGCCCCGGGAGACTGAGCACTACCATCTGCGCACGCGCGGCCTCCGGAAGATGGCCGCCGCCAGCGATAATCCGTTGTATAGCGCAGATCGCGCTCTTTTTCTTCAGCTGCGCAGTGGATTCGGCTGTTGGGCATGCGCAAACCACTACGCCACCAACGGAAAGATGAGCAAGATCTGGGGGAGAAACAGCGATGTCACCACGCCCATAAGACCAGACCAGCGTGAGTGACAGCCCAAAACGGCGACTTTACAAAGGTATTTCTACAGCATAGGTGGGGAATCGGGGTACACAAAATACACTATTGTAACGCACAGCTCAGGCCCTATTTAACGGTATTTTTTATCTCATACTGGAAAAACGGGGTGACAAGTTCCCTTTAAACCTGCTGACAAGGGAGGTGCAATAGTCATGATGAACACATCAGACTATATGAGGGAAGCAAACAGACAACTTATGGACACACACTACTACAAAAAATTGGAGTCAGATCCTACACAGGACTATTACAAGAAACTAAACAAATTGGTATCTTGTCTGCCCGACTAATCCATAAGAGCCAATGACCTGATACCAGAAAGTCCAAGAACAGGGACATTCTAAATGCTTCCCAAAATCCACAAATCTGGAAATCCAGGAAGACCAATTATCTCATGTGTGGGCACCCTTACTGAGCAGATATTTGGTTGGGTAGAGGGTATTCTTAAACCCCTGGTAAAGGATACACCCAGCTTCATTCAGGACACAACTGACCTATTGAATAAACTATCAGCAATAGGTCTTCTACCAGACGGAACCATCCTGGTCACCATGGATGTGGAATCTTTGTACTCCAATATCCCACACCAGGATGGATTAAATGCCTGCAAATTCTTCCTGGAAAACACAGGGACTGATGCAAATTCTGTGGTGAAACTTACAAAATTCATCCTCACCCACAATTACTTTGAATTTGATAAGAAGATCTATCTGCAGGAGACTGGCACAGCAATGGGAAGTAAAATGGCCCCACAGTATGCAAATCTTTTCATGGCCAAGCTTGAAAGCGACTTTTTGTCCTCATGTCCCATCAGGCCTCTGGCGCACTACTGCTACATTGATATTTTAATCATCTGGACTGAGTCTGAGCCACAGCTAAAGACGTACCATCAACTTGACACTCAACTACTCCTGTACTGAAATTAACTTTTTGGACACCATCATTAAGCTGCAGAACAATAAAATAGAGACATCACTGTATCAGAAGACAATTGACCGTCCAATATACCTTAAATGGGACAGTTTCCATACAAAACACATAAAAAAACTCCATTGTCTACAGCCAATCCATCAGATACAATCGTATATGTTCCAACCCAATGGATAGGGATGAACATCTTGGTCGCCTCAGAAAGACCTTTTTGAATCATGGCTACCATCCAAAAATAATTGAAAACCAGATTACAAGAGCCACCAGAATATCAAGGAATCACCTGCTACATTACAAAGCTAAAGAAGAAAACAACCGGGTACCTCTAGTGGTTACCTACAATCCACATCTGGAGGTGCTAAGGGGAGCTGCACGGAAATTACAACCTTTACTACAAAAAGATGCCCGCTTAAAATCCATTTTTCCAGACCTCCCACTACTGTGTTTTAGGCAGCCCCCAAATCTAAGAAGCATCATTGTAAAGACCTCCCTGTCCTCTCCAACAGCTGCAGGTACCTTTCCTTGCAATCAGAAAAAACGTAAAACCTGTCCATTTATGATGACCACGGACAAGATAAAGATCCCCAATTCACATCAGGACTACAAGATACCAGGTACTTTCAGCTGCGTCACTTCTAATGTGGTGTACCTAATTATTTGTACTAAATGTCCAACTGGGGGTCTGTATGTGGGGGAGACAGGGCAAAAGCTTAGAACAAGAATGAATTCTCACTGCCACACAATAAGAGAAAAAAGAATGGATCTACCTGTGGCAATACATTTTTGTCTTCCAAATCATAACATTATGGACATGAAATTACTTGTGTTAAAAGGTAGCTTCAAATCTCAGAGAGACAGAAGAGTCTGGGAATATAAACTGATGACGACCTTTGACAGTCTTGGTGGAGGAATGAATGTGTCGCATGGATTTAGGTCTTTTTACATCAACTAAGGAACTTGCCCCTCAGACTATTAGGGATCATCACAACAGAACCAGACCCCAATCAGAGGACAATAAAACATTCTAAGAACTGGTCCAATATTTATGGACATAACTGTTTATCACTCATGGTAATTCTGCTTCATGTCACCTGTCTTATCCATGGTTTTTTGTTTCTGTGCTATGTTGTGCATGAATATGTGATTCTTCAGATTTTTTTTAGTCTTTGCCTGATGAAGAGACCGCAGTAGTCTCGAAAGCTTGCAATTTGTTACCATCTTTTCAGTTAGCCATTAAAAGGTATCAACCACTGGGGACTCTAAATTCAAAATATTTTTCTATCTCCTGGCTAACACGGTACCAAGATATATATCTATATCTTTCCTGTATCAGATGAATAAGTAGTATGTAATTCACAATTTTTATCTAAAAGCTAAAAAAATCCAGATGTAGAATCCGTAGAATTGGCCTCGTATAAACCCTTTTAAAGGGAGTCTGTCCGCCCCAAAACCTGAAATTGGACCTTTATATAGCAGACTTAACTGCTCTGAAAATCATACTGGTATAGTAGATTTTAGTAAATGTGTTTTTAAAGAAAAAACATTTTTTTCCATATGAAACGAGGTGGCCTCAGTGTACCCTTGGTGTGGCCAAGGGCTTGTTGCACCTTAACTCCCCTCAATTACAATTTTCCGCCCCTTCCCTCATGGTGCTTGGCAGCACTCTTACTTTTGAGCACATCCTGATCTTAAGTACCCAGCCTTGGGCATACTGACCCTGGAGTGGCCGAGCGCCTGCATGCACATTGTCTGTGTGTGCATGGGCCCAGTTTTCATCCTCCTCTCATGTGTATCAGCCGCTAACTGCACACAGGATTATAAAGCAGCATGTGGTCATTATACACTGGAAAGAGAGATGAGCGCACACACACTGGCATTGTGCTTGTTCTCATCCCTTTTCGTTCAGCATAGATTTGTAATCCTGTGTGATAACATTGAGGACACCTGCAAATTTGTGCACTTATTTGTTGCCTTCATACAGTAGTGCAGTGTGTGAACTCCGCTTTATAGCTCAAAATCCAAACAAATCAAGACGCGTTAATATATATATTTTTTTTTTTTTATACTTAAAGGAACCCATCTAGTTTCACACAGATTATATTGCTTTTACATTTCAGATTTGAATATCTTTTTAATTTTGACAACACGTTTGAAATACATGATGATATAGAAGTACTAAAGAGAATGGGAATGGCATGTGGGTTGGAGTCTGGTAGCTGTTCAGCAGAGGATCTAAAGACTGCAAGGAGTTTAGTACCAAAGGCTCTAGAACCATATGTTACAGGTAAGAACCTACTATTACTGTTTCCGATATTAAAGGTATTTTCCCTTACAAGTGGCATATGCAAGCATACCTAGCATTAATTCCCTTTGCCATTCCTCTTCTAACTCTGGCTAACACCCTGCTAGTCACCATGATTCCGCTTCCAGCCATGATGAGCATGCTCCTGGTTCAGCGTATCGCTAAATTCAGTGGTGGATACCAGAATCCATTTTTGTCAGAGACCTATTCTGTGAAGGTTTTGAACGTTTCATATGCTGATATGGTTTTGAAGGAGACAGTCTGAATCTGCAAGTGTGATTGATTGGTCAACATTTTGTGGCTCAACCGTACAGCAGAGCGGAGCTATGTGACATTACAAACACATCTACAGCTGTAACCCACCTATCAGAGCTCTGTCAGGTCTGCTGCAGAGATTTGCCTGATTACAACGAAGGCCACATTCGCATGTTCAGTATTTTGCATTAGTACTTGTAAGCCAAAATCAGCAGTGGAACAATCAAAGGAAAAGTATGATAGAAGCACGTCACCACTTATGCTTTTTTCATCTACTCAGAGTTTTGACTTGGGCCTTTTTCACACTTCCGTTTTTAGCCATACATCGCAATCCGTCGTTTTGGCAAAAAAACCGGATCCTGCAAATGTGCCCCCAAAAATGCGTTTTTTTGCCATTCACTTTTGACGAATATTGTGACGAATGGGCACACGTCGCATCCGTCGTGCAACGGATGCGTCGTGATTTTGCGGCCCGTCATGACGAAAAAACATTCAATGTAACGTTTTTTTTCCCGTCTAAACCGCCATTTCCGACCGCGCATGCGCGACCGGAACTCCGCCCCCTCCTCCCCGGAACTCATAATGGGCAGCGGATGCATCTGAAAACTGGATCTGCTGCCCACGTTGTGCACTATTTGCACAACGTACGTCGGGCCGACGGTTTGCGACGGCCCCGTACCGACGGAAGTTTAAAAGAGGCCTTACAAATACTGTTGTCAAATACTGACCGAAATCCACATTCTCACGTTGAGTATAACATTTAATCTTTCTTTTGGCAGCCAATGTGTTGGTAGGGAAAGTACTATTGAGTTGACCATACTATGAGAGAAGAGCTAAACATGCAGATGTTTGTAATGAGTCAAAGCTCTGCTGTACTGTCCCTTCCATCACAATGGCTGCTTGTGAGATGGAAACTGAACTAGTGTTAGTAGTAATCACACACAGCTCTGCAGTTAGATCAGGAAAGCTGAGTGTCAGTTATGTCTCACATAGGAAACTTCCTTCCTCTTTTGTTTAAAAAAAAATGCTCTGGAGGCAGATTCGTATTCAGGTCCTTTTTCAGCCCATAGTCCTGAACAGCTCATTTAAATATTAAGAAAAGCTTAGATTTTTCTGTAGTAAGACAAAACTTTAGATCAAATTTCAAGGTGTTTTTTTTTTTTTTCTCAACTTTCAGAATCACTGTAAATGACGACAACTGTGAACTGACTATTTAGCATGAGTTTAACCCCTTCACAACCTTCGCCGTACTATTACTGCGGAGGTCGGATCCTCTGCTTTGATGTTGGCTCCGGCGCTGAGCCAACTTCAAAGCCGGGACATGTCAGCTGTTTTGAACAGCTGACATGTGCCTGCAATAGTGACGGGTGAAATCGCGATTCACCCGCCGCTATTAACTAGTTAAATGCCGCTGTCAAATGCTGACAGCAGCATTTAACCGGCGCTTCCTGCCATGCGGCCGGAAATGAGCGCATCGCCGACCCCCGTCACATGATTGGAGGTCAGCGATGCGTTGTGATAGTTAGCGTTAATGATTGCTCTGAGCGCTACCCTGTGGTCGGCACTCATAGCAAGCCTGCAATTCAGCTACATAAGGAGCGATCTGATGATCGCTGCTATGTAGCAGAGCCGATCGAGTGGTGCCAGCTTCTAGCCTCCCATGGAGCCTATTGAAGCATGGCAAAAGTAAAAAAAAAATATATAAAAGTTTAAATCACCTCCCTTTCCCCTATTCAAAATAAAACAATTAAAAAAAAAACCTACACATATTTGGTATTGCCGCGTTCAGAATCGCCCTATCAATAAAAAAAAGGATTAACCTGATCGCTAAACAGCCTAGTGAGAAAAAAATTCAAAAAGCCAGAATTACCTTTTTTTGGTCGCCGTGACATTGCATGAAAATGTAATAACGGGCGATCAAAAGAACATATATGTACCAAAATGGTATCATTAAAAACGCCAGCTCGGCACGCAAAAAATAAACCCTCACCTGACCCCAGATCATGAAAAATGGGGACGCAACAGGTATTGGAAAATTGCGCGATTATTTTTTTTTTTTTTTTTTTTTTAAAGCAATGTTTGGAATTTTTTTTTACCACTTAGATAAAACGTAACCTAGACATGTTTGGTGTCTGTGAACTTGTAATGACCAGGAGAATCATAATTGCAGGTCAGTTTTAGCATTTAGTGAACCTAGCAAAAAAGCCAAACAAAAACCAAGTGTGGGATTGCACTTTTTTTGCAATTTCACCGCACCTGGAATTTTTTTCCCGTTTTCTAGTACACGACATGCTAAAACCAATGATGTCATTGAAAAGTGCAACTTGTCCTGCAAAAAACAAGCCCTCACATGGCCATATTGACGGAAAATTTAAAAAGTTATGGCTCTAGGAAGGAAGGAGGTGAGCGAAAAACTAGACCGCAAAAACGGAAAAGGGCAAGGTCGTGAAGGGGTTAAATGTGAGTGGTTAATGCCCTTTTCACACATCATTTTTTTGTGATCAGTTGCAATTTTGAAAAAAAAAAAACGAATGTGGCGACTGATGCTGCCTGATCCGTTTTTTTTCTCTTAGACTTGTTTTAGCGATGGATGGCCTCGCGTTTCATTTGTTGTTAGCTGGATCTGTCGACTGGAGACAACGGACCAAGTAATGTCTTTTTGTGTACGCCCAAAAAATCGGACAGCGACTGATACGTCGCCATCAGTCGTTTGCTCGAATGGGACTGAGCCTGTGGGCGTCGGACCCGTCAAATGATGGAATCCGGTGACAGATTCCGTTTTTTTTTTTTTTTTTATAACTGAGCATGCTCCGATTTATTTAGGATCCAATTAGCCAGATCCGCTAATGCTGTAATGCTGTAGATAAGCCCCCGATGTTACCTGAAAGAGGAGAAAAAGACGTTATATTATACTCACCCAGAGGCGGTCCCGCTGCTGGTCAGGTCGGATGGGTGTCTCCGGTCCGCTGCGGCGCCTCCTATCTTCATTACAAGACGTCCTCTTCTGATCTTCAGCCACGGCTCCGGCGCAGGCGTTCTTTGCTCTGCCCTGTTGAGGGCAGACAAAGTACTTCAGTGCGCAGGCGCCGAGCCTCTGACCTTTCCGGCGCCTGCACACTACAGTACTATCCTCTGCCCTCAAGAGGGCAGAGCAAAGTACGCCTGCGCCGGAGCCGTGGCTGAAGATCAGAAGAGGACGTCTTGTAATGAAGATAAAAGGCGCCGCAGCGGACCAGAGACGCCCATCTGACCTGCATGCTTTTTTGCATGCGTTTACGTTTTTTTCTGTGCATGCGTTCGAATTTTCAATGAATTTTATGCGGCAAATGCTATTCCAGGAGAATTTCTTTGACAAAAGCCACACCCAATGGGCATGTCTCATGGGGATTCTGTATATATAGACCCTGCACAGATAAAATCCTCTATTTTGCTGCTTTATCCAGCTGCAAGATGGATCTTGGCATGGAGAGCTTCTATCGTAATCTGGATTTGGAATTGAAATTGGATTTTGCTTTTGCTGTGGCTTGTGAAGGAAAGCAAGACTGAGAAGACGTCATCGTCGCTACTGGCAACACCCCATCTTTTAAGTCCGAGAGAGCCATGGAGCCTACCACTCGTTGTACATTGAGCTGTGTGAAAACCCAGGGAGAAGTTTTTCGAATACATGAGGATGTCGGAACAGAGCTTCGATGAATTGCTGCAACGTGTCCGAGGATCCATCACCAGGCAGGACACACAACTACGTTGAGCAATTTCTGCTGAGGAACGTCTGTTGGTGACCCTGAGGCACGTAATTTTGAAAAATAAACACGTCGTTTGTATTATTGTTAGAACAGCCATGTACTGATTTTTTTTTTTTCTCCATTTTCTGTTCGGCAGATTCTTGGCTACCAGAGAGATGTTAAGATCTCTACATTTTCAATTCCGGATTGGAGTGTCCACCCTTTCTTGAATTGTTGGAGACACCTGCCGTGTTTTATGTGACGTTCTGCGTGCAGAATTCCTCCCCCAACCAACAACTGAACTCCTGCTGAAAAAATGCAGCAAAATTCAATGAAATTTGTAATTTTCCAAACACTGTGGGGGCTGTGGACGGCAAACGCATTCGGATTCTGAAACCTGCTGGAAGTGGATCCGAGTATTTCAATTACAAAAAAAATACTTTCTGGTTGTTCTCATGACGATTGCAGATGCTGAGCGTCAATTTGTTGACGGTGGCTCATTTGGGCGAGGAAGTGACTCACAGGCTTTCAAAAACTGTGACATGGGCCAATGTTTGTATGGTAATTTAAAAAATTTTTAACCGCCACAACCTCTTCCGAACACTGAAGGACCGCCAATGCCGTTTGTTGTGGTTGGGGATGAGGCGTTTCAAATGTGTGCCAACCTCATAAAACCGTACCAGAGTTGGGACTTGAATCACACCAAAAAGATTTTCAACTGCCGACTGACAAGGACACGAAGAACTGTGGAGTGTGCCTTTGGTTTGCTGGCATCTAAATGGCACATTTTAGGAACACCAATCAATCTAAAAACTGAGACAATTGATGATGTGGTCAAAGCTTGTGTTATGCACAATTACATCCTGGCAAAAGAGTGACAACAATTAGAACTTGACAAACCTGTTGCTAGCACTTAGCAGGATTACCGTGATCACCCTCTGAGGACGACAGTGGAAGTTGCCCAGATGAGGGAAAAGTTTGCTGCTTGCTTTGTTTTGGATATTGGACGTCTTGCATGGCAAGACGATATGGTTTAATACAATCTGTGTAAATGTTATATCTTCCTGACTTTACTACTAATAAAACCCCTCCAGTTAAACACCCGTTACAACTTGACTTAACAATACAGTACACACGTGTGTTTTCACATAAAGAGACAAAGAAAACACAGGGATTGTGCAAACAAAAGAAAAATTTTATTTAACAATCATAACCATCTGTTTATTTTGCATTAAACAACAATTGGGTTTATGTTCGGGGTCTGTATAATGGTTGAGATGTTGTGGACCTTGGGGGTGTTGAGCTGTGATGATTGGGTAACATTCGATGATGATGGGGTTACAGGGTAAGGGGCAATAAATTGAAGGATTGGCTCCTGGATGGGACTGGACACATTGGGAGTATACGACACATTAGGAGTTGAACTGTGGGAAGAGATAGACAAATTGGAAGTGAGAGAACGAAGGGAAGGTAGTGACATATTAGACAACAGAGACACATTGGGAGGTGAGTGTGGAGGTGGTAGGACCATTTTTGGCCGACGTTTCTTGTTCCGGGTCCTTATTTTACGGTGCGATGCCGAGTCACTAGTGGGATTCTTTCTGCATTTCTTTGTTGGATGAGTGGGAGTTTTGGCCTCTGTAGTAGTGTGCTGGCGTGGTGCTGGACTGTGCAGCATGGTGGATGCTGCTTGCTGCAGGGGTGCTGCACTCTGGAGCGTGGTGGATGCTGCTTGCTGCAGGGCTGCTGCACTCTGTAGTTTGGTGTATCTGTGAACCGGGTAACAGGCCAGTGATGCTGTGCTTGTTTTGATGCTGGTAAAATCCGGCCTGCGGCTGATAGCTTTGGAACTGCTGTTGCTATAATGCCTGGCTGTAAGCAGTCTGGCAGGCTTGCATGATGTTCAGCTGGAGTTCAGGGGTAATGTTTTCAGACGCGCCTCGCTCTATTGCTGAAAAAAAAAGTCTTGCTGGTCTCTGAAGGTCGGCTTCCAGGCGGTCAAGGTGTCTGTTCACCTGAGTAAACTCACTGTCCAGTCTGTCTCCAATCACCTTCATCCCATCCTGGAAGACCAAGCTTAACTGAATAAATTCTGGCATGACTGACCTCCCCAGGCCCTCTGCCACTGACGAGAAGTCCCAACAAAAGCAGTGGGAGAGGGGAAAACCTGATGGATCAGCTGCCTGTGAAGCCTGCCTGGTTGCTACATCGCTGGTGGATGATTGGACAGTATTTTGGGCCTAATGACATCCTGTATTCTGAGCGTACGCTGGAGTCAAGGCATCTACAAGAAACGATCCTGTCAGCTTGGAACAAACATCTGTCAAGGCTAGACAGAAAGCTAAAGATCTCTTCAAGCCTGAGAGATTCCCTGTCGTGGTAGACATCACGAGAAGACTTCAAGAAGGAGTGCCATTTGTTCTGGTCCCCTTTGTCATCGTTACCACTGACGCCGGCCAGATAGGCTCGGGATCGGAAGTGGAAGGTCGGTACCTTCAGAGTACATGGGTCCCGGAAGATAGAGAAAAATCATCCAACGACAGGGAGTTGAAGGCAGTTTGGGAAGCTCTGCAACAATGTCATGACACGATAAGAAATCGTCATATCGTTCTTTTCAAACATTGTCACGACCTGCGTCACCTACAGGCCACGGCAGGGCAAATATTTCGATGGGCAGAGAGGTGTTCTTTCCATCTCCGCAGTTCATCTCAAGGGCTCAGAGAACAAAGTGGCAGACTTTCTGAGCAGGGAAAGACTCTAAGCTTCTATTTGGAGGCCCAATCAAGAAGTATTTCTCCAGCTAACCCAGAGATGAGGAGTTCCACGCACAGACCTGTTCGCAACACGGAAGAATGTGAAAGTAGCCAGATTTTTTTCCTTAAACCAAGGGCACAACACAGAAGGGGTATGTGCCTTTTCTCAAAGTTGAGAAGCAGATCTTCTCTATGCATTCCCCCCATTCCCTCTTATACCAAGAGTTTGAAGAAAGATTCAAGAAGACTGAGCCACATTGATATTGGTGGCCCCCTTTGATCCAAGAGAAGTTGGTTCCTGATGTTAAGCCACATGGCCCTGGAAGATGCAGTTCTTCTATAGGACAGATACGACCTGCTGTCTCATGGTCCCCTTCATCAAGATGCACGCTTTCTACACCTAGCAGCGTGGATCCTGAATAGGCAGATCTTAAGCTCCAAGAAGCTATCACATAGGGTAATAACTATCCAAGCAAACAGGAAACCTGTAACATCAGCCATTTATTCCAAAATATGGAAGAGGTTCTGCTCATATGTGAGAATACATCGCAGAATCATCCTAGAGTTCCTCCAGATAGGATTCAATATGGGTTTGAAACCCAGCACGTTAAGGGTTCAGATCTTGGCCCTTTGACTACCCTCTAGTGCAGTTTTCCCCAACTCTAGTCCTCAAGAGCCACCACCAGGTCAGGTTTTCAGGATTTCCTTAATATTGCTCAGGTGATAATTGCAGAATCTGCACAGGCAACAAGTCCATCACCTGCGCAATACTAAGGAAATCCTGAAAACATGACCTGTTGGTGGCTCTTGAGGACTGGAGTTGGGGAACACTATTCTAGTGGATCACCCATGGGTTACAAGATTTATTGGAGCCGTTACCAGGTTGAGACCCACGATCAAGAAAATTGTTCCACCAAGGGACCTGAATCTAGTGCTAGGTGCCTTATGTAAATCACCATTTGAATCACAGGAAGAGGCTAGCACTAGGTTGCTGTCCTTGAAAACTGTTCTTGGTGGCAGTCATGTCTGCAAAGCGATTAGAGGAGATCCAAGCACTGTCATTAAAAGTTCCTTATCTGCTGATCTTGGAGGACCGTCTAATACTAATGACCCTTCTTTCAGGCCAAAAGTAGGATCAAGGGCAAACTTAAACCAAGAAGTCGTCCTCACATCATTCTGTCAACATCCTAACATTGATAGAGAGACTTTATCATACCCTGGATGTAAGGAGATCAGTAATGCAGCTGAAAATTTGCATAAGAAAGCGTAACGAAAAACTGCACAAGCTCCTAGTGTGAACTTTTCCGAAATCTGAGTAATCGTTATTCGCTGTGACGTAAAACGGCAGCACCTTGTAGTTTGACCACTGGAAAGTGCACTCCCGTTAAAGGAAACCTGTCGGCAGGATTGTGCACAGTAACTTGTGTCAGGTTGTTGCCGTTATAGTAATTAAAATGATACCTTGGTTGATGAAATCCGTCTTGTGGTTGTTGTTTAATCTTTATTTTCAGTTTTGAGTTACTGATCTGCTCGTGCTTTGGGGTGGCCTGTGGGGGGATCTTCATGTGATGCTCTGATTAGTTATTACGGTATTTCTGCATGGCTTCTGACCGGTCATTGATCCCTCAGTCACCTGCCCCCCCCCCCCCTTTTTTCCCCAAACCTGTGTGTGTATTTGCTGCAGTGTACGTGTGTTAATATACTTGCCTATAGCCATCTTATCCAGTATCCAGCACTATTCCCTCTCTTCTTATGAGTGACGGGATGTGAATTCAGACTCTGGATCACACTGTGTGGGCCAGAAATTTTTTTTTATTATTATTATTATTATTATTACTACAATCATTCTAAGCCAATGACGCTCTCTAGACTTACATTGCAAAAGCCACTTCCGGGTCACACAGAGCGCAGTGATAGGTAACGTCACTGAGAAGAGGACTGGAGCATAGCTCTATACTGGAGTAATTGGCGGTAGGTGAATATATTAACACAATGACTAGACTATATACAAAAGTTAATGGGACTGCGTCTTTAAAGGGAATCTGTCACCCCACAACTGGCCTATAAGCTAACGCCATTGGCATCAGGGGGCTTATCTACAGCATTCTGCAATGCTGTAGATAAGCCCCCGATGTCACCTGCATGACAAGAAAAAGGAGTTAGATTATACTCACCTAGGGGGGGAAGGGGGGGATGGGGCGGCAGGTCCGGTCCGATGGGCGTCTCGATCCGGGTCCAGCGCCTACCATCTTCATGCAGTGACATCTTCTTCTTTGCTGCCTGCCGCGACTCCTGCGCACACGTGCTTTTTCTGCCCTGTTGGGGGCAGAGCAAAGTACTGCAGTGCGCAGGTGCTGGGACTCTCTGACCTTTCCCGGCGCCTGCGCACTGCAGTACTTTGCTCTGCCCTGAACAGCGCGCATAAAGTGCGCCTGTGCAGAAGCCACGGCAGGCAGCAAAGAAGAAGACGTCATTGTATTAAGATGGGAGGCTCGGATCGTGACACCCATCAGACCGGACCGCAACGGGACTGCCCCTGAATGAGTATTATCTCACTGTTTTCTTATCTTTCAGGATACATCGGGGGCTTATCTACAGCATTACAGGATACTGTAGATAAGCCCCTGATGCCGGTCGCCTTAGCTTATAGGCCAAAAATGGGGTGACAGATTCCCTTTAAGTGATGAAGGAGCAGACCGCTTCAACATTGGGCAGCCATTTTAGCTAAATCACTCATGACTAAAGAAATGTTCACTTGTAGAAATGTAGTTTACTTTTTTGGCCACCTGCATTTCCTTTTAAAGCTCAAAGATCGCTAAGACCAAATGCGGTATTACTGGGTAATCCATATTTATTTGGTTATTCTTCCATGATTTTACTTTCAACAATGGAATAGCTGCATTCGGCAGTTACATAAAAAACACATTCTTCCAGGTACCATAGCGTAACTATAGACGGTCAAGTAGACTGATTGCAAAATTGTATTACTTATTAAGCAGTATCTAATTGGCACAATTTTTTTTTCTTCTTTTTAGAAATGGCTCAGGGATCCATCAGTAGTGTGTATGTGTCGTCTACTTCAGGTTCAGTGTCGAATGGTCGAAGGTTTTCTGCCAGGTAAAAAGCTTACATTTACCAAAATGCTTCCCTTATGGCCAATGATCCTTCTTGATCTAGCCATGTCCACAAATTATGGTTGTGACTGTTTTTTTGTGTTTGCCCTCCGTTGAACACTACCTTGCAACGTGTTAAAAAATAATCTAGGTTACAAATTGGGTAACTTTGTAAAGATATTGCACCGCCTCCCTCATGATATCTTAGTGATCCTGCTAATTTTGTGTTCTCAGTGTGTTGCTGTTTGTGGGAAAATCTAATCTCACAGTGCACTAAATAAAGATATTGCAAAAGTTCACAGCAAAAATGTCCCCTGTCATGTGGAATTGAAGAGGTTTTCCCATAAATTAACCCCTTAAGGTACCTTCACACTAAACGACGCTGCAACGATCCAGACAACGATCCGGATCGCTGCAGCGTCGCTGTTTGGTCGCTGGAGAGCTGTCACAGACAGCTCTCCAGCGACCAACTATGCCGGTAACCAGGGTAAACATTGGGTTACTAAGCGCAGGGCCGCGCTTAGTAACCCGATGTTTACCCTGGTTACCATCCTAAAAGTAAAAAAAACGCTTCATACTTACCTTCCGCTGTCTGTCCTCGGCGCTCTGCTTCTATGTACTGGCTGTGAGCACAGCGGCCGGAAAGCTGAGCGGTGACGTCACCGCTCTGCTTTCCGGCCGCTGTGCTCACAGTGAGTGCAGGAAAGCACAGCGCCGAGGGACAGACAGCGGAAGGTAAGTATGAAGTGTTTGTTTTGTTTTACTTTTAGGATGGTAACCAGGGTAAACATCAGGTTACTAAGTGCGGCCCTGCACTTAGTAACCCGATGTTTACCCTGGTTACCAGCGAAGACATCGCTGAATCGGTGTCACACACGCCGATTCAGCGATGTCAGCGGGAGAGCCAGCGACCAAATAAAGTTCTGGCCTTTTAGCCCCGACCAACGACATCACAGCAGGATTCTGATCGCTGCTGCATGTCAAACTGAACGATATCGCTAGCGATATCGTTTAGTGTGAAGGTACCTTTAGTGACAGAGCCAATTTTGTACTTAATGAACAAGCCAATTTTTACAATTCTGACCACGCTTACTTTAACCCCTTCCCGACCTTTGACGCCACGTAGGCGTCATGAAAGTCGGTGCCAATCCGACCCATGACGCCTATGTGGCGTCATGGAAAGATCGCGTCCCTGCAGGCCGGGTGAAAGGGTTAACTCCCATTTCACCCGATCTGCAGGGACAGGGGGAGTGGTAGTTTAGCCCAGGGGGGGTGGCTTCACCCCCTCGTGGCTACGATCGCTCTGATTGGCTGTTGAAAGTGAAACTGCCAATCAGAGCGATTTGTAATATTTCACCTATTATAACGGGTGAAATATTACAATCCAGCCATGGCCGATGCTGCAATATCATCGGCCATGGCTGGAAATACTAATGTGCCCCCACCCCACCGATCGCCCCCCGATCTGTCCGGTACACTGCTCCGGCTCCCCTCTGTCCTGTGCTCCGCTCCCCCCCGTGCTCTTGTCCGCTCCCCCCGTGCTTCAATCACCCCCCCGTGCTCCGATCACCCCCCCTGCACTCCGATCCACCCCCCTCCGTGCTCCGTTCCACCCCCCCGTGCTCCGTTCTACCCCCCCCCCCCCCCCGTGCTCCGTTCCACCCCTCCCGCGCTCCGATTCACCCCCCCCCCATGCTCCGATCCGATTATATCTCAGTGATCAAAATTAAAAAAATAATAAATGACCCCCCCCCCCCCCTTTGTCACCCCCATAGATAGGGACAATAAAAAAAATAAAGATTTTTTTTTTCCCACTAATGTTAGAATAGGGTTAGGGGTAGGGTTAGGGCTAGGGTTAGGGGTAGGGCAAGGGTTTAGGGCTGGGGTTAGGGTTTCGGTATGTGCACACGTATTCTGGTCCTCTGCGGATTTTTCCGCTGCGGATTTGATAAATCCGCAGTGCTAAACCGCTGCAGATTTATCGCGGATTTACCGCGTTTTTTCTGCGCATTTCACTGCGATTTTACAACTGCGATTTTCTATTTGAGCAGTTGTAAAACCGCTGCGGAATCCGCACAAAGAAGTGACATGCTGCGGAATGTAAACCGCTGCGTTTCCGTGCAGTTTTTCCGCAGCGTGTGTACAGCGATTTTTGTTTCCCATAGGTTTACATTGAACTGTAAACTCATGGGAAACTGCTGCGGATCCGCAGCGTTTTCCGCAGCGTGTGCACATACCTTTAGAATTAGGCCATGTGCACACGGTGCGGATTTGGCTGCGGATCCGCAGTGGATTGGCCGCTGCGGATTCGCAGCAGTGTTCCATCAGGTGTACAGTACCATGTAAACATATGGAAACCAAATCCGCTGTGCCCATGGTGCGGAAAATACAGCACGGAAACGCTGCGTTGTATTTTCCGCAGCATGTCAATTCTTTGTGCGGATTCCGCAGCGTTTTACACCTGTTCCTCAATAGGAATCCGCAGGTGAAATCCGCACAAAAAACACTGGAAATCCGCGGAAAATCCGCAGGTAAAACGCAGTGCCTTTTACCCGCGGATTTTTCAAAAATGATGCTGAAAAATCTCACACGAATCCGCAACGTGGGCACATAACCTTAGGGTTAGGGTTGGAATTAGGGTTGTGGTTAGGGGTGTGTTGTGGTTAGGGTTGTGATTAGGGTTATGGCTACAGTTGGGATTAGGGTTGTGGCTAGGGTTAGGGGTGTGTTGGGGTTAGGGTTGTGGTTAGGGGTGTGTTGGGGTTAGGGTTGTGATTAGGGTTATGGCTACAGTTGGGATTAGGGTTGTGGCTAGGGTTAGGGGTGTGTTGGGGTTAGGGTTGTGGTTAGGGGTGTGTTGGGGTAAGGGTTGTGATTAGGGTTATGGCTACAGTTGGGATTAGGGTTAGGGGTGTGTTGGGGTTAGTGTTGGAGGTAGAATTGAGGGGTTACCACTGTTTAGGCACATCAGGGGTCTCCAAACGCAACATGGCGCCACCATTGATCCCAGCCAATCTCGTATTCCAAAAGTCAAATGGTGCTCCCTCAATTCCGAGCCCTGACGTGTGCCCAAACAGTGGTTTACCCCCACATATGGGGTTTCAGTGTACTCAGGACAAACTGCGCAACAATTACTGGGGTCCAATTTCTCCTGATAACCTTGTGAAAATAAAAAAAATGCTTGCTAAAACATCATTTTTGAGGAAAGAAAAATGATTTATTATTTTCACGGCTCTACGTTGTAAACGTCTGTGAAGCACTTGGGGGTTCAAAGTGCTCACCACATATCTAGATAAGTTCCTTGGGGGGTCTAGTTTCTAAAATGGGGTCACTTGTGGGGGGTTTCTACTGTTTAGGCACACCAGGGGCTCTGCAAACGCAACGTGACGCCCGCAGACCATTCCATCAAAGTCTGCATTTCAAAAGTCACTACTTCCCTTCTGAGCCCCGACGTGTGCCCAAACAGTGGTTTACCTCCACACATGGGGTATCAGCGTACTCAGGAGAAACTGAACAACAACTTTTGGGGTCCAATTTCTCCTGTAACCCTTGGGAAAATTAAAAAATTCTGGGCTAAATAATTATTTTTGAGGAAAGAAAACGTATTTATTATTTTCACGGCTCTGCATTATAAACTTCTGTGAAGCACTTGGGGGTTCAAAGTGCTCACCACACATCTAGATTAGTTCCTTTCGGGGTCTAGTTTCCAAAAGGGGGTCACTTGTGGGGGGTTTCTACTGTTAAGCCACATCAGGGGCTCTGCAAACGCAACGTGACGCCCACAGAGCATTCCATCAAAGTCTGCATTTCAAAACGTCACTACTTCACTTCCGAGCCCCGGCATGTGCCCAAACAGTGGTTTACCCCCACATATGGGGTATCCGCGTACTCAGGACAAACTGGACAACAACATTTGGGGTCCAATTTCTCCTATTACCCTTGGCAAAATAGGAAATTCCAGGCTAAAAAATCGTGTTTGAGGAAAGAAAAATTATTTTTTATTTTCATGGCTCTGCGTTATAAACTTCTGTGAAGCACCTGGGGGTTTAAAGTGCTCACTAGGCATCTAAATAAGTTCCTTGGGGGGTCTAGTTTTCAAAATGGGGTCACTTGTGGGGGAGCGCCAATGTTTAGGCACACAGGAGCTTTCCAAACGCGACATGGTGTCCGCTAACGATGGAGATAATTTTTCATTCAAAAAGTCAAATGGCGCTCCTTCCCTTCCGAGCCTTACCATGTGCCCAAACAGTGGTTTACCCCCACATATGAGGTATCAGTGTACTCAGGAGAAATTGCCCAACAAATTTTAGGATACATTTTATCCTGTTGCCCATGTGAAAATGAAAAAATTGAGGCTAAAAGAATTTTTTTGTGAAAAAAAAGTACTTTTTCATTTTTACGGATCAATTTGTGAAGCACCTGGGGGTTCAAAGTGCTCACTATGCATCTAGATAAGTTCCCTGGGGCGTCTAGTTTCCAAAATGGGGTCACTTGTGGGGGAGCTCCAATTTTTAGGCACACGGGGGCTCTCCAAACGTGACATGGTGTCCGCTAAAGAGTGGAGCCAATTTTTGATTCAAAAAGTCAAATGGCGCTCCTTCCCTTCCAAGCCCTGCCGTGCGCCCAAACAGTGGTTTACCCCCACATATGAGGTATCAGCGTACTCAGGACAAATTGGACAACAACTTACGTGGTTCAGGTTCTCCTTTTACCATTGGGAAAATAAAAAAATTGTTGCTAAAAGATAATTTTTGTGACTAAAAAGTTAAATGTTCATTTTTTTCCTTCCATGTTGCTTCTGCTGCTGTGAAGCACCTGAAGGGTTAATAAACTTCTGGAATGTGGTTTTGAGTACCTTGAGGGGTGCAGTTTTTAGAATGGTGTCACTTTTGGGTATTTTAAGCCATATAGACCCCTCAAACTGACTTCAAATGTGAGGTGGTCCCTAAAAAAATGGTTTTGTAAATTTCGTTGTAAAAATGAGAAATCGCTGGTCAAATTTTAACCCTTATAACTTCCTAGCAAAAAAAATTTTGTTTCCAAAATTGTGCTGATGTAAAGTATACATGTGGGAAATGTTATTTATTAACTATTTTGTGTCACATAACTCTCTGGTTTAACAGAATAAAAATTCAAAATGTGAAAATTGCGAAATTTTCAAAATTTTCGCCAAATTTCCGTTTTTATCACAAATAAACGCAGAATTTATTGACCTAAATTTACCACTAACATGAAGCCCAATATGTCACGAAAAAACAATCTCAGAACCGCTAGGATCCGTTGAAGCGTTCCTGAGTTATTACCTCATAAAGGGACACTGGTCAGAATTGCAAAAAACGGCAAGGTCTTTAAGGTCAAAATAGGCTGGGTCATGAAGGGGTTAAGGTTATAGCTCTGGAACGCTTCAACGGATTCCACTGATTTTGAGATCTTTTTCGTGACATTGTATTTCATGTTAGTGGTAAAATTGCTTGAATGTGAATTAAGTTTATTTATGAAAAAAATGGAAACTTTGCAAGAAGTTTGAAAATTTTGCAGTATTAAAACTTTGAATTTTTGTGCCCTTAAATCAGAGTTATATCACACAAAATAGTAACATTTCCAAAATTTCTATTTTACATCAGCACAATTTTGGAAGCATATTTTTGTTGTTAGGACTTTATAAGGGTTAAAAGTTTTCCAACAAAATTTACAAACCCTTTTTCTTTAGGGACCACCTCACATTTGAAGTGAGTTTGGGGGTCATTATGACAGAAAATACCAAAAAGTTACCGCATTCTAAAAACTTCACCCCTCAAGGTGCTCAATACCACATTCAAGAAGTTTATTAACCCTTCAGGTGCTTCACGAGAACTAAAGCAATGTGGAAGGAAAAAATGAACATTTTACTTTTTTCACCAAAAATGTATTTTAGACCCAAACTTTATTTTCACAAAGGTAATTAGAAAATGAACCACAAAATGTGTTGTGCAATTGCTTCTGAGTTCACCTATACCCCGTATGTGGGGGAAAGCCACTGTTTGGGCACATGACAGAGCTCAGAAGGGAGGGAACACAGTTTGACTTTTTGAACCCAAAATTGGCTGGAATCGATGGCGGGTGTGGAGACCCCCCTGATGTACCTAAACAGTGGAACCCCCCAATTCTAAACCTAATCCTAGCTCCAGCCATAGCCCCAGCGCCAACTCAAATGGAAATACATTTTTTAATTTTATTATTTTTTACCTAACTAAGGTGGTGATAAAGGGGGGTTTGATTTACTGTTTTGTTTTTTTGTTATATCACTGATGGGTTCAATGACTGTGATCAAAATTAACCAATAGGAAAAATCTCGTATTGTTGGCGGGTGCCAGCCGACAGAGTTCGGTGGGCACACTGCGCATGTGCCTGCCATTTTCTTCCTGGATGAGTACTTCGGGTGACAGAGCCAGAGGGTCCAGGGACACCGTAGGTACTGGGGGGCTCGGGGAACCCCATTTCTCTCTCCTCTGGTGTGCTAGATCATATCAGAGGAAAGAGAAATACTGTATTTTTCGGACTATAAGACGCACTTTTTTCCTCCCAAAATGTGGATGAAAATGGGGTTGCGTCTTATAGTCTGGATATATTGGCTCGGGAGGTGGGGGGAGAGGTATTGGAGGAGCAGCGGGTCACAGAGGCAGGAGCTGGCGGCTTCGACTAACTGCTGTGCCCACTGCTAAAGAGAAATTAATATGCACTGCATTCCACGCCCATGGGCGTGGAGGGCAATGAATATTCATTTCTTTCTGGCATAATGGTATGATTGATTGGCCCCATCGCAGTCCTGATATCCATGGCCCCATCAGAAAAGATAAAAAGAAAAAAAAAAACCTTACTATTACCTTCCTCTGCTTTCTCGCAGTCGCAGCTTCCTGCTCCGGTGCCATCAGCTGCTTAATGCTTGTAAGCAGCGCATGGAAGGGACATCATGCGCTGCTCACAAGAAGAGCACAGATGCTAGAATACTCACCGGGACTGTTCATCGCAGAGAGCGGTGAGTATCCATTCCTCTTCAGTAGCGTGCACTGTCAGCCGCCTGCTTCCTGCTGCAGCGGTCATGTGTGCCGATACTTAAGAGAAATGAATATATTGTGAGCAGCACATTAAAAAGCGGCACCGAGGAATAAGTACCCTTAACTGCTGCCATTAAAAGGCGTATCGGCGGTCGTTAAGCGGTTAGGCTGGGTTCACACTGCTGTGTGTGAACCCGTTTAACGGACTACGTTACACCGCGGCATAACGCGGTGTAACGTAGTCCGTTAACGCCGCCATTACTTGCAATGGCGAATGCATCGCTAGCGCTTGCCCACAATGGGCGTGCGCTAGCGATGTGCCGTCATTGAGTGACGGACCCGAGACGCGGGCTGCAGCGTTTCCGGGTCCGTCACTAGTAGCGCACTGCTAGCGCAGATGGAGCTAGCAGATGCTCCATCTGCGCTAGCGCAGTGCCAAGTCTGTACTTGCGTTAGTGCAGTCCGTTTAACGGATTTGTTGAACGGACTGCACAACGCAAGTGTGAACCTAGCCTTAAAGATAATTTTCAATAGATCTTTGAATAATAGCTTTCACAATTGGATGTGTTTTATTTTTTAAAGTTTCTGTGCTGAGATAATCTTATAAATGTGCTCCTGCTGTGTAATGGCTGTGTCTGACCGTACAGGTACATGGTCTGATCATACCACAGCTCCTGGACAGAAAGGAAGCAAAATAATATACAGACATTGCAGCACAGGGATCACAGCTGATTCTTTCTTTGAGGTAAAACAGTGCTTAAAGGGAAGGTGCCACCAGTTTCCTTGTAGTTTGCTTTTTTTGTGAAATTAAGCTTAAAATAGTAATTAAAATATATTAATGCAATGTTTGCAAACATTTCTATATGCCAAATATTATATATTTTCTTACAAACATATAATTACCACTAGGGGGAGCATTTTCCGTTTTAGACCTCAAGCAGCTGTAGGAAGACGTACCAGCTTTACTGTTAGCTGGAAAATTGTGGCAGCAACTGCTGACATCACAATTTCCCTCCCATTTTGGGTGTTCTAGTATCCCTTGGGCAGAATGAAGAGTAGCATCACAGGGCAGAGTCATTTTGTGTGTGACTGCCCTGTGATCTGCTATCATCAGCAGTTACTGTCTCTCTCTCCCATCAGTCTTCACATCTCTCTCACCCAGACTACATGTATCTCGCCCCCCCTCCACAAGTTCACTGCTAGCTGAGGGAAGAGTCACAGCCCTTGCTGACAGCTCCTGCTGGGATAATGCTTATCATACTGTTCCTCCTAGATGTCTTTGCAGTCTCTGATACTCTGCAGCTTTTCTCCAGCATTTTACTCCTATCAATCTAGTATTTGTTCTGAAGCAGTACTGCTTCTGTTATCATATCCTAATGACAGACAGACAAATTGACAGCCGAGGGCTCCATGAAAATGGCAGCAGAAGACTCCCACTACTGTAAATTGTGCAGCCCACAGAGTGCCCAGTTCACAGCAGTGACTGCTCCATTACAATAGATAGGGTCAATGGCGGTCTGTTATCTCCTATGACCATGAGGTGTCGTGTTATGACACTGATAGTGTCATGCTGCTGCTGTGAAAGCAAGATGTCAGCACTGGAGCTTTCTTTAAGCTCCTATAACACACAAAATGTGTTTCAAATGCAAACAAATCTTGGTTATAACAGCATGTTATGCTACATTACATTGATTTATTAATGATCTACAAACGCAGTACCTTCCCTTTGAAATCAGGCAGTGAAATGTTTTACCTCACAAAAAGAATCAGCTGTGATCCCCTGCTATAGTGTCTGTATACTCTTGCTTCCTCCCCTGCCCAGGAGCTGTGGTATGATCAGACCATGTCCCTGTACGGTCACACACAGCCATTACACAGTACACAGCAGGGGCATAATTATATGATGAGCTCAAGACAGTAATATTCTATTTTTAGCAAATCAAATTGTGGAAATTATTTTTGTTGTAAGATGTATTATTAATTTAAATCTCTTGTTCACAGGAAAACCCCTTTTATTCTAAGTTCACGCTATGCATTTTTTTTTTTTTTTGCAACAAAACCCGCACTCTTTGCAGAAGCGAACCAGCGTCAAAAACACATGTTTTGGTGCAGATTTTGTTGCGCTTTTCAGGATCCCAGAGTTCAGCTCTGCCTCCACCACAGAAGCATGAACACAGGTCACCAATACAATACATATCTTCATGAAAAAATACACATACAAATGTAACAGCTGAGCGAGGTGTATTGGTTTGTTATAATTTACCTAAGACCCTGGCAGTGCATTGAGTTTGTAGGACAGTTTCACTCTGCTGAACCTTGGAATTGCTCAGGCATTGTGCACCCTCACACCTTGGTGAGCCACAGGCATTATTCAATTTCACACCTTTTGTTGGCCAATGTTTACTTTGTATGCATCACTAATTTAATTCAACTGCCATCTCAGGTGGCCAAGACAAAATGGTAACCTCAAAAATTTATAAAAATAAATGAGTTTCATATACTTTTGTACTTCCTTTCTTCATTTTGTTAATTTTGTCTCTGAAAGTGACATGCTTTATTTCCAAAAAAAACATGCAAAACTGAAAAAATTATGACAAGAGTGTATACATGAGATTTCTGAAATCTTATAGGCTTTGCTGGTACTGTGAAAAACGGCTGTAAATCAGCATAAAAAGCGCCCATTGTGAACTTAGCCTAAAAGGGTATTCTCAAGTTGCTTCATAAGCGGCTCACTATATTTGCATATAAAGATAACATTGCATTTGAACAAGCATAAATGTGTCAGGAAAGTTAGAGCCATGATCATAAACTTCCCATGTCAGGAGCTGAAGGAAAGGGAGATGAGCAGCTTACTGCTTCATAGAAATCAATGTACTGGAGAAATGTGGCTTGGATGTTAGTGTAACTCGTCTCCTAGAATGTAAGGCTAGGTTCACATTGCGTTAGTGCAATCAGTTTAGCGGATACGCTAACGGATTGCGCTAACGCAATGTCCAAAAAGGGATTGCGTTCGGCAGTCCCGCTAGCGCAGATGCCCGATCTGCGCTAGCGAGGAAAGGACCCTGAACGCTGCAAGCAGCGTTCAAGGTCTGTCCGAAACTAACTGCACATCGCAGACGCATGCCAAAAATGGCATATGTTTGCGATGCGTTAGCGATCCATTAGCACATTGCAGTCAATGGGAGCGCTAACGGATCCGTTACATAGCGTTAATTGCGACAATTGCTCCATGTAACGGAGTCCGTTAGCGGACACCCACTAACGCAATGTGAACCTAGCCTTACTACTGCACATACTTGACTAGGCTCTCTGAAACAAGCTGTACATGGTGTAAGCCAGTGTTCCCCAAGTCCGGTCCTCAAGAGCCACCAACAGGTCATGTTTTCAGGATTTCCTGAGTATTGCACAGGTGATGGAATTATTGCCTGTGCAATACTAAGGAAATCCTGAAAACATGATCTGTTGGTGGCTCTTGAGGACCGGACTTGGGGAATACTGGTGTAAGCTAAAAGCTCTCACAGCAGGTAGAAAATGAAAATAAATTGCCCACTTGCTTGTTTTCTTGCTGTCTAAAGCAATGTAATAACATGAGACTACCCCTTCAGCAAAATTGAATGCGACCATGGAAAGTTGTACAAAGCAGTCATTGGGGATCCAGTTTTTGGCCAATGTTGGCCTGTCAACTCTATTATAGAGATTCTCCCGGAATAAAAAAAAAATGTAAACCACTAAAGCAAATATAATTTTTAATTTATTAAATACCTTTTTGATTAGCAATAGAATTTTGATAGTACAGGTAGCTGTGAGGTGTGTTGGTAGCTGCAACCCCCTTCATGTCTAAAGAGAGGCTGCTCATACTACTTTTCCACTGCTGTCTAGCATAATTTTCTGATCTGACACTGGAGATAGCAGATGTTTTGAGATAAGATGGTGCTCACACTGCTGTACATGCAATCCTTGTGACTGATCTAATACTGGAGATGTCAGGGGTGCTCAGGTAAAAAGAGGCTGCTCACACTGCTGTCCACCCATCTATCTGATCAAATACAGTGATATCAGGTGTGTTGAGGTATGAAGAGGCTGCTCACACTGCTGTCCACCCATCTATCTGATCAATGACAGTGATATCAGGTGTGTTGAGGTATGAAGAGGCTGCTCACACTGCTGTCCACCCATCTATCTGATCAATGACAGTGATATCAGGTGTGTTGAGGTATGAAGAGGCTGCTCACACTGCTGTCCACCCATCTATCTGATCAATGACAGTGATATCAGGTGTGTTGAGGTATGAAGAGGCTGCTCACACTGCTGTCCACCCATTTATCTGATCAATGACAGTGATATCAGGTGTGTTGAGGTATGAAGAGGCTGCTCACACTGCTGCCTGTATATCTTATCTAATAGTGGAGATATCAGGGGTGTGGAGGTAAGAAATGGCAGCTCACACTGATGTCCACAATGTCTTTCTGAGTGTTGAGTGACTGCTATGACCTGGTGATAACCTATACAATGAACTGTCATCTTCGGGTCACAGCAGCATCCCTGCTTTCAGATAGGCAGGGTGTAATGCAGTTTCCGCTGCCTTTTCTTACCTCAACACTCCTGGTATCTCCTGTATAAGATATCCATGTGGACAGCAGTGTGAGCTTCCATTTCTTACCTCCACCCCCCTGATATCTCCACTATTTAGATCAGATATACAGACAGCAGTGTGAGCAGCCTCTTCATACCTCAACACACCTGATATCCCTGTTTTGATTAGATAGATGGGTGGACAGCAGTGTGAGCAGCCTCTTCTTATCTTAGCACCCCTGGTATCTCCATTATTAGATCACATGGCAGGGTGGACTGCAGTGTGAGCAGCATCTTGTTTTCAACACACATGGTTTACTAATAATATAATTTCATTTATATAGCGCCAACATATTCCGCAGCGCTTTACAAATTATAGAGGGGACTTGTACAGACAATAGACATTACAGCATAACAGAAATACAGTTCAAAACAGATACCAGGAGGAATGAGGGCCCTGCTCGCAAGCTTACAAACTATGAGGAAAAGGGGAGACACAAGAGGTGGATGGTAACAATTGCTTTAGTTATTCGGACCGGCCATAGTGTAAGGCTCGGGTGTTCATGTAAAGCTGCATGAACCAGTTAACTGCCTAAGTATGAATAAATGTACTAATAAATCAAAATGTACATTGCGATCACATCTTCCTACATATAAAGAGAGGGGGTAGAAAGGGAAGAGCTTCCTGCTACACATGCCCACAGGCAGATGTCTTACTAACATTCTAGAACAGGTTTCTGTTAGTGAAACAAGATGGCGAGCAATTTAGTAATTTGACAGTTATTTGAATTTAGGAATTTATTTAGAAGTGTTTCCATTAGCTTTTTTTTCATTCCCACTAAACTCATATAATCCTGAAATCCTATGTTACTGAACACCTAATTTGCATTTCTCTAGAATAGTACATTGGATCACTGATACCAAGGTATCATTTTATTCGTCTTTCTATGACCTGCATCACTACATAGACAGCTTAGGAGGCTTGGCCCTTCTGACAGATTCTCCCTTTAACATATCAGGCTGTGGATAATATTTGTTTGCACACAACATGATACAATACTTTGTTTTGCAGTGACTTGACCACAGATGGGATGCTGGCAACCAGTTCCAATGGGTCACAGTACAGCAGCTCCAGGGTGGAGACACCCGTCTCTTATGTTGGAGAGGAGGAAGATGAGGATGATGATGACTTTGAGAATGATGATGATGACTGATGTGAAATGTGTTCAGTAGAAAAAAAAAGCTACAAGAACTTTGTTTTGTGTGTTTCTTTTTCCTCTTGTTTAACATCACTGCTGAGAAAAAAAATTGCTAAGGCAACTTATTGTAACAAAGCAAAGGTTTTTCTAATCTAGGTAATTTTTCCTATTTCCATTTTTGTGCAGTGACTGTTTGAATACATTTATTTTTATTCTAAATGTTTTTTTTTTTTATTTCTGCCCCTTAATATTACATCATTTCATCACTGATGTATTGTCCCTTGAGATACAGAATAAAATGTCCTGCTTATGTGGAAAGAAATGAAACACAATGTTCAGATTTGGCGTTTATTCAGTTCAATAATGTGGGGTAAGGTATGGTTTTATGAAATCATGCAACGTCCCATGCCACTTTTTTTTCAATTTGCATATGAAATTCACATAATGTAAACTATAGCCATTTTTTATGCTTTCTCTTGTATATGTTTTGGAGGAAAATGACATACATTTTCTGGCAAAGGATTCTTCTGCAATGCTGGAGCAGCCATGTGAAAAGTCCAGAAGGTTGCTATATACAGTATATAATTATAAATATTGCTTATAGTATAATTTGCCTGAATTCTTCCAGGTAAACTTTTAGATTTTTTTGTTGTTATATATATATTACATAATTATCATTTTAATGTGTTCTGAAGCAAATGTTTTGTATTTGTTTCCTAAACATGCATTCTAATCTATTATAATGTTAAAATTACAGCGTTTTTAAGCTTTTTTTTTCTTTTTTTTCTTCTCCCCTTGCCCTTCTGGATTTGTGAATCGTGTTTAGCAGTTCATATTTTATATGATGAATTTCAAGGCAAGCTGTAGTAGTTTCAGATAAATTCATGAAATGGTTGACTGCACAAATGCTTTCAGCTGCCTGCTGAGATATAATAATCTTTTTATTGGAACATAAATACTTATGTAATTTTATTAACTATACAGAGACTTATAAATGATTTGTTTAACTTGGCACTGTTAGTTTTATTAATAAAAAAGTGCATGGGCATTAAAAGTTGCTTTTTAATTTCAAAGAAATTTGTTAAAAAAAAGTTTGAAACTTGCTTAAAGAGAACCTGTCATCAGGATTATTCATGTTAAACCAAAGGTACAGGCATACTGGTGCATTCATACTCATTTAATAGGTAGCTTCAATGTAGAAATCTGCAGCCTTGTTTTTCTTAAATCCTCAGAAGTTTTGGATTCCTAAACTACGTGCATTAGGGCAGGACTGCAGGTAAGTTGTTTGGCTCTGCCATGGCGCCTCCACTGTCTGTTATCTTTACCTTCAATTAAATTTCTCGCTGGCTCTTGCGCAGATTGATCTGGTTGCGGGCATCAGGAAAATGGCGCATGTGCAGATCAACTTCCGGTGGTTGACTGTAAAATGGTGCCTGTGGCGGTGCATGCCCAGAATGAGATCTCGACTCTCCATTGAGCCGAAATCTAAATCTGCGCAATTTTTTCTGAAGCCCACCACCGGATCAGTCTATGCAAGCACCACCTGCAGCTAGGATGGCACCAGAACAAAATTGAGAAAAATGAGCACAAGAGGCATCGGAGGGGCCATGGCATAGTCTGAAGCCCTACCTACAAGGTCCTGCCCCACAGAAACGTCTAATGATGAATTAAGAAAAACAAGGTTGCAGATTCTACATTGAAGGCATCTATAAAATCAGTATGACAGTGCTGTTATGTCCATATATTTAGTTTAATAAGGATAATCCTGATGGCGGGTTCTTTTAAAGGGCATTTTAATATGCAAATATTTATTTTCGAGCTTTCCTGTTTTTATAAAATATATATTTTTTATTTTTGCAATATTGAAAAAAAAAATGCGGCACTCACAGTTCAAATGAATGTGAAATAGTCCTTTATTCCATACCTTGGGATTAGGACTAAAACATGATGTGCAGGTTGGCATGCAGGGAGAGGCAGAGTGGACGATGGCCGTTTCACGTAACAACACTTCAACGGGTCCAGGTGACAACGGCCATGTTTTCTGTGTTTATTATTGATACACGTATCCATTATAGTTTATGGTGGTGCCAATATTTTTTTCGTATGCTGTATGTCTATAGAGAAATAACGGAGTCCACGTTTAGTCCACGTCACCTATCAAATTGCCCATATAAATCTATTGGTCTGTGAAAGCTGAAGATGGCACAATGATGCCTTGGTACGAAGAGCTTTGGGTATACAAGGAAATCACTAATGGTAAAAATGGACACACTGATCTGATCACTTCTTGATGGTTTTTTCATGCTATTTTATGTCCTATCCTAATGCCTTGAAAAAAAATGTTCTGCCCTTCTCGTGTCCATACCTTTCAACAACGAGAGAGATTCTGTTTTGTAAACTGTTTACAGACCATAGCTTTTGCTGTAAATTACAACTAAGGAAATGGCAGGAAAATCCTACTAGAGGAGCTAAATTTTATATGGGATTAATCCAAATCACTTTGAATAATGGCAGCTGTGTACTGACTAACAATGCGTGGATCTTTTGAAGTTCAAATTCCCCTACCTTGCTGAATTTGATTTACGGTGAGTACATTTACACAAATCCAAATATCAGAGCTTACAATTACAGGAAAGAGCGGTACTCTGTTGGCCATATGAACTTAGGGTACCGTCACACTATAACATTTCAATCGCTACGACGGCACGATTCGTGACGTTCCAGCGATATCGTTACGATATCGCTGTGTCTGACACGCAGCAGCGATCAGGGATCCTGCTGAGAATCGTACGTCGTAGCAGATCGTATGGAACTTTCTTTCATCGCTGGATCTCCCGCTGTCATCGCTAGATCGGTGTGTGTGACAGCGATCTAGCGATGCGATCCAGCGATGCGTTCGCTTGTAACCAGGGTAAACTTCGGGTAACTAAGCGCAGGACCGCGCTTAGTTACCCGATGTTTACCCTGGTTAAAAGCGTTAAACTAAAAAAAAATAAACAGCACATACTTACATTCTGGTGTCCGTCAGGTCCCTTGCCGTCTCTGCTTCCCGCACTGTGACTGCCAGCCATAAAGTGAAAGCAGAGCACAGCGGCTGTGCTTTCACTTTCACTTTACGGCCGGCAGTCACTGAGTGCGGGAAGCAGACTGCAAGGGACCTGACGGACACCAGAATGTAAGTATGTGCTGTTTGTTTTTTTTTAGTTTAACGCTTGTAACCAGGGTAAACATCGGGTAACTAAGCGCGGTCCTGCGCTTAGTTACCCGATGTTTACCCTGGTTACCCAGGGACCTCGGCATCGTTGGTCGCTGGAGAGCTGTCTGTGTGACAGCTCCCCAGCGACCACACTACGATTTACCTACGATCACGGCCAGGTCATATCGCTGGTCGTGATCATAGGTAAATCGTATAGTGTGACGGTACCCTTACACTATAGTAGAGTACCAAGTGACTCTGGAGATGGAAAATTACTCCGCCATACAAACTATGCTCCACTTTGATCTGGTTACTTATTCAGATTTTTTTTTTTCAACTTATGGGTGACATGGCAAGAAAAGTTCAGAAACTATTTTTGGTGATATATATATAGATATATATATACATAGATAGATAGATATATATGTATATATATAGATAGATAGATATAGATATATATATATTTTTTTTAATATGACAAAAACCTGTCATTTTAACACATGTGTAGACTTTTTATATCCACTGTGTAATCTTTATATTTACCTTTGTAATGTCTTCACATCCTGTTCCATCCAGATGTGTCCGGTTCCCAGAATTCCAAGCGGCGGAAGTTCACCGACCGCCATATTGGGACACTCAATTGATGGCTGTCTCAATATGTAAACTGCTGGTGCTACCAGCCTCTTCCGCAGTACCACCAGCGGAACACCGTCTCGCGCGTACACACACACACATGCACTGTATCCGCCATATGCACCACACATGCACTATACGCTGTCCCCACACACTGTATATGCCGTACGCGCCACACACTGTATAAGCCGTACGCAGCCTCTTGCGGTACCACTAGCGGAACACCGTCGCGAACACGCCGCCAGGATCAGCCGAATGATTGACTGATCACTGATTCACCAACATCTTTGTACAGGAGGAGCGCATGAGCAGTTTTAATGTGACCGCTGCTATCTTTATGGACAAAGATGGTGGTGGTCTGATTTACTGCGCCTGCGCGAATCATTCGTCTGATCACCACTGATGGGGCAGCACGGTGGCACAGTGGATAGCACAGCAGCCTTGCAGCGCTGCAGTCCTGGGTTCAAACCCCACCAAGGACAACATCTGCAACATTTGTATGTTCTCTCCGTGTTTGCGTGGGTTTCCTCCGGTTTCCTCCCACATTCAAAAAAAGACATACTGATAGGCAATTAAGATTGTGAGCCCCATCGGGGACAGTGATGATAATGTGTGCAAACTGTAAAGCGCTGTGGAATATGTTAGCACTATATAAAAATAAAGATTATTTTTATTTATCACGGCGGCAGATGCGCGACGTGTCTACAGGCAGAGGAAGCCGGTCACATTAAAGGGATTTCCCACGAACGAAAGTTCATTTTAAAAATTGTCTGACCGGGTACGGAGCATACCACATCTCCTTGGCAGGGGAGGAAGCAAAAGACAATACTGACATTACAGCAGGGGATCACAGTGGATTCATTTTGTCTGGTAAAATATTTCACTGACTTTTTAAATAATATTTTACCTCGCAAAATGTATCCTCTGAAATCTCCTGCTGTAATGTCAGTATTGTCTTTTGCCAAGACAGCAGCCAAGAGGGATAGCACATGGTATAGACAGGTCAAAGTAAAGAAGAGAGCACAGACAGGATAAGTCAGCACAGGGGGAAAGAGAGTGGATAAGTGGATGAGCACATGGGGGGGGATTCTCAACACTGCAAAGCCTGACCCTATCGTGCATTACCGCCCTCCCGATGCGATAGCATCGGGCCTCCATCTAGTTTATTATAAATGCTAAGCTGGTTTCTGGCTAAGGTTCTATGTATATGAACTATATTGAAGATTGACAAAAGAAAAAACAGGTCACCACCAAGTAACTGGGATCCACCTGTATTATGTCAAATAGAGACTGGGACAACCAAGAAAAATAAACATGCCATATACACAGAGATCACCATAAAATAAACAATTCTTTATTGGTATATAAGATGGCAACATGACAATTTAAAAATCCACAAGATGACACATAATAAACATCAACACACAATAGAGTTGCAACTATATATCAGATGACACCCATTCACACCTTGAGTTTTCAGTTTTGGTTTTGTGCTCCCCTCCTTTCCATATGCATAACTTTTTTATTATTTTTCCGTCAATATGGCCGTGTGAGGGTTTGTTTTTTGCAAGATGAGTTGTATTTTTGACCAACACCATTGGGTTTACCATATAGTGTACAGGTAAATGGGAAATAAATTCAAAGTGTTGCGAAACTGCAAAAAAAAAAATGCAATTCCACAATTTTTTTTTTTTTTTTACCATGTTCACTAAATGTGAAAATTGACCTGCCATTATGATTCCCCAGGTCATTACGAGTTTATAGATATCAAACATGTATAGATTTTATTTTTAAGTGTTGAAAAAAGTGCTAAGTTTATAAAGATAAAAATAAAAAGGCACCATTTTCAGATACTTGTAGCATCTCCATTTTTTTTGTGATCTGGGGTGGGAGAGGGCTTATTTTGCTTGCCGAGATGACATTTTTATTAATGCTATTCTGGGGTTGATGCAATGTTTTACTCTCCCGTTACTGCATTTTAATGTTGTGGCGACCAAAATAACGTTATTCTGGCGTTTTGATTTTTTCCTGATCAGATTATTTTTTGTATATTGATTGGGTTATTCTTAAATCAGCGATACCAAATGTGGTATTTAATTTTTTAAATTGTTTATCTTGAGTGGGGCAAAAGGGGGCTGATCTGAACTTATATTTTTTTTAAATATTTTTAAGCTATTTATTTATATATTTTTTACTGGCTTTAATAGTCTCCATAGGAGACTAGAAGCTATGATCATCCAATTGCTACACATAACTGGGCTCCAGCCCTGCTACCTGTAGCTAAAATGCTTATCTGCTATGAGCACAGGGTGGGCCCATAGAAATCTGGCAGTGACAATCACCGAGGTCTCTTGGTCATGTGGTGCCGGTGCTGATGGGCAGAGGTAATGATGCGCTTCTGGTGCGAACATGTTAACAGCCGTGGATAGGTCCCAATTTCACCTGTGCCTGTTAGAGGCACATGTCAGCTGATTAAATCAGCTGTCATGTGCCAAAAAAGTTGCAGGCTCAGCGCTGAAGCCTGCATCAAGAGGGGAGGCAACTTATGATGTACCTGTGTGTCATAGGTCTTAAAGGGAAGGTGCCACAAGTTTTCTTGTATTTTGTTTTTTTGTGAAATTAAGCTTACAATAGTAACTAAAATGTATTAATGCAATGTTTGCACTTATTTGCAAACATTTCTATATGAAAAATATTATTTATTTTTCTACAAATATACATATTTACCACTAGGGGGAGCATTTTCCGTTTTAGACCTCAAGCAGCTATAGTAAGATTTAGCAGCTCTGCCCCAGGGATATTAGACCACCCAAAAGGGGAGGGAAATGGTGATGTCAGCAGTTACTGCTCCAACAGTAAGAATGAAGAGCAGCATCACAGGGCAGCACCATTTTGTGTGTGACTGCCCTGTGACCTGCTGTCACCAGCAGTTACTGCATCAGAGTGACAGCTCGTTTACAGAGGAGCATAACACAGTGGGCTCAGCAGCATCTGGTGTGCATGGAGCAGCATTAGGAGCTGTCAGGGACTCATCCCTCAAGAAGATAAGAAGGAGCTCCAGGTCTGCAGTGAATGGCCAGGCATTATGGAGGGAGGGGAGAGATACATTGTATGGCTAAGAGTGACTGGAAGAGAAAGAGGCATGAAGTATGATGAGTGAGACACATGGAGTGTGATGGGGAGATACACATTGAGGCTGTGTGCACACGTTCAGGATTTTTCACATTTTTTTGCTATAAAAATGCGATAAAAACAATTTACAAATGCATACATATGCATCCCATCATTTATAATGCATATATATAATGCATATAAGCCCCCCCACGCCGCACAGAAACCCCCCCCACGCCGCACAGAGACCCCCCCCCCCACGCCGCACAGAGACCCCCCCCACGCCGCACAGAGAGGGAGAGCGACACAGGGGGAGAGTGCAGTTTACCAGAGATCACTGGGACTGTGTGCAAGTGGGGAGGCGGAGACAGAGCAGAGGGAAGCACACAGGGCAGCGTGTGAGAGCAGAGGATGTCTGCCCAGAACCTGCAGTGCCTGGAGTACAGAGGAGCAGTCAGTGCTTCTGTCCTGTGATAGAGAGTAAGTGGAGCTCGGCAGATAGCACTGGACTATAATAAAATGGCAGCTAGTCACACCTACAGCAGTGAGTTGTGCAGCCCACAGAGGCGTGCCCAGCTCACTGCTAATGCTGCTGCAATGTTACAGATAGGGTCCGAGCCGGTCTATTATCTCCTATGTCCATGGGGTGCCGTAATCTGACACTGATAGGGCCCTGCTACTGCTGCAAAACCAAGATGTCAGCCCCCAGTGCCTTCTTTCTACTCGTATAACACACGGAATCTGTTTTACATGCATTCAAATCTGGGTTATAACAGCATGTTATGCTACATTACATTAATTAATGATCTACAAACGCGGTACCTTCCCTTTAACGGGGTTCATAGAAAGAGATAACAAATAACAGGGCCTATTTGTGGGGTAAAATGCATATACTGTCAGCACCCGTTATAGGAATTGAATCTCTAATAGTGCTAAATACAACAAATATGTGTAACTAGTATAAAATGCAACTCTGCTAATACATCTGCGAAAGTAAAGCAAGAATAACCCAGCACAAAAATCGGCAAAAATATAGACACCAGTTAAAATCAGGTGCAGATGCCTTGCCAATAAACAAATATCTAGAAATAATCCCTCAAATATAATTAAACGTGCAACAATGCTTGAAATCGCTTGTTACATGCACATATGCCCCTGAGGAAGCCATCTTGGGTTGGTGACACACTTCGCACATTTCTTCTGTCACAGGACATTACTGACATATGCATGAAATATATACTCTATGGGGGACCAGCCGTTCCTGTTCTGTGAGTAGGGCATGGTTTGTAACCTGCTTGATTTGATTGCCATGTGCATGCAACAAGCCATTTTGTTTTTTCAGTTGAAAAAGACAACATTGAAATGTGTTGTGAATAAAAAGCCTTTTCCTAATCATCATTTTTGAAGAATTGACATACTCCAGCAGCGGAGCCCACCTATGTGTTCATCCAACTGGATCCATGATATGATACAAAGCATGCAAGTTTTGGTACCAAATGTTGCAAAAATGTTTAAAGACAGACTATTTTTTGACTTTATCCCAAATTCATGAATTTTGTGTGCTGATTTAAAGAATTTTATGAAAGAACTAATACCTCAAGATCAAAAAAAGAAAGTGACCTTTAAAAAAAAATGAATCGGAGCCCAAGTCAATAAATAATTGCAAGTTGCACCAAATAATTGTAACATTTCTATCAATTTTACACCTGGAAATTGGTGCAAAATGTTTGAGTTAACATTATAGTTCTCTGCCACCCCCCACCTTTGTGATTATTGATACAAATTCCAAGAGAAGATGAATGCCATGTCCTAGATATAATTGTAAAAATCTACCAAGTTATCATAGTGAATACTGAAACAAGGCTAGCACTCTATTAACCTCTACATGGTAATTTAAGTTGGTATCTGCTGGATAGCAGAAGGAAGCCCATCACCAGCATGGCTAAGAATGTCGGAGGTGACAGATTTATGGCAGTTACCCCCCTTTCTGCACAGAGCTACAAACCAACTGATGTGAGCTCCTTTGTTCCATTCAAATTATGAATATTGAGGCTTTTTATGAACACCCAGGGTCCTACAGTTATGAAATTCATTTTTGTAGTCATGACTAAGTGGCTAACTTAACGCATTGTCTTCCGTGAATGAGCGGCTACAGTAACACTTCCAAATTAGATATCGGTCAGATGGATGATGCTATCCATACCATGTTTGCTCTCAATGGATAGATAAAATTGTGCTTGGGAACATGACCGTAATATCCCTTCTGGGATCTCCAGTGGCAAATATATTGTGGAATCCCATAATGTGTAAAGACTGAGCCACATCCCATGACCAGCCCTGTTCTGAGTCACCAGAGGGGAGTTATATGGGTGTAACTTGTGTTAATGAAAGCAAATGTCAAACTATCCTGCTAGATACAATTGCGTAATTGTCCTGACGGAGCCAACGGAGTGTTGTTCACTGACATATTGGTAACAGCTGTGGGATCTGCATAATCCCCTTGGAATCCTTTAAACAATATTACAAAAAAAAAAAAAGTCAGCCTACAACTAATCGAAGAGTGAAAAAATAAAATGCTCAAGAAAAGGATCTATACGATGACCCACAGAATGCTTCTAACTTACAACCACTGGTAAAAATTATGGAATCATCGGCCTTGGAGGATGTTCATTCAGTTGTTTAATTTTGTAGAAAAAAAGCAGATCACAGACATTGCACAAAACTAAAGTAATTTCAAATGGAAGCTTTCTGGCTTTAATAAACACTAAAAGAAATCAAGAACACAAAATGTGGTACTCCGTAATAGTTACTTTTTTAACCAAGCATAGGGGAAAAATTAGGTGACACTTTAGGTGTCGATACGCATGGGTCTTGGCACTTGACCAGCCTACCATGTAACAATACAAACAAGTGAGGAATAGCCATAATATATCAATAGAGCATGAAAAGGCCCAGTGCTCAGAGAGTGATTCACTTCGCATTATTGGGGTAAGATAATGACCTTTGGTACAAAGCCTTTTGAGAATCTCTACTCTCTGAGCACTGGGCCTTTTCATGCTCTATTGATATATTATGGCTATTCCTCACTTGTTTGTATTGTTAAAGGATATTCAATTGTGCTAGGTGTATATATAACTTGTCACTCCAAAGAGTTTGCTGTGTTTTTACATTATTACTTGAATTGGATAACAGCAAGCATATACTGGTTATTTAATATTTCAACATTTGGTTTATATGGTATTTGCATTAATGGATTTGACTGTGAAGTGCTCCTTTTGAGTGTTTCACTCATGTTTACTTGGACCCTAATCCTCTGCCCTGTTTGGGGGTTTTTTAATGTTTTTAGCACGGTCTTTGTGTGGGGTTTACAATAAAAAATTTTTATATTTGTATCAAAATTATTAGTGTGGTGATCCTAATTTTTGATGCATGCACATATACTCATGTGTAAGTGGACCTGAGTATAAGCCGAGGCACCTAATTTGACAACAAAAAACTGGGAAAACATATTGACTCGAGTATAAGCCGGGTATGCATTGTCCCCTCATTCCTATCCTTGTATGCATGGCTCTCCATCCCTGTCCTTTTATGCATGGCCCCTCATCCCTATCCTTGTATGTATGGCTCCTCATCCCTCTCTTTACATGCATGGCTCTTCATCCCTGTCCTAGATTGCATGGTTCCTTATCCCTGTCCTTGTCTGCATGGCTCCTCATCCCTGTCCTTGTATGCATGGCTCCTCATCCCTTTCCTGGTATGCATGGCTTATCCCCATCCTTGTCTGCATGTCTCCTCATCCCTGTCTTGGTATGCATGGCTCCTCATCCATGTCCTTGTATGCATGGCTCCTCATCCCTCTCCTTACATGCATTGCTCTTAATCCCTGTCCTAGTTTGCATGGCTCCTTATCCCCGTCCTTGTCTGCATGGCTCCTCATCACTGTCCTTGTATGCATGACTTCTCATCCCTACCCTTGTGTGCATGGTTTCTCATCCCTATCTTTGAATGCATGGCCCCCATGAGAAAAGCATAAAAAAATTTTTTTAAAAACTTCCCTGCGCGCTGTCGTAGCATCCTGTTCTGGCTTCCAGCTGCTCCTGCGGCCGAGCGATCACGTGTCCCCGCTCAGTAAGGTAATGAATATTCACCACTCACCGGGACACGTGACCGCTCAGCCTTAGGAACTGCTGGAAGCCGGAACAGGATGCTGCAAGGGCACGCAGGGAAGATAAGAGGGTTTTTTTTTTTGTTTTTTTTTACAGCTGTGTGATCTATAAGAGAAATGAATATTCATTGCCAGTGAAGTGAACATTAAGTTCTCTTTAGAAGCGGGCACAGTTGCAGCCGCTAGCTCCTGCCTCCTATGACCCGCAGCTCCCCCTCCCCGCCGGCTTCTGGGACAATGACTTGTGTCGAAGCCGAAGGGGTGTTTTCAGCACAAAAAATGTGCTGAAAAACTCGGCTTATACACTGGAGTTTCCATTCCTTTTCCCATTAAACACTGCACCAATCAGATTAATTTATTTTATATTTTGATCATTTGGACTTTAAAGGGAAGGTACCGCATTTGTAGGTCATTAATGAATCACTGTAATGTAGCATAACATGCTGCTATAAGCAAGTTTGAAATGCATGTGAAACAAATTTCATGTGTTATGAGTTTAAAGAATGCACTGGTGGCTGACATCTTGGTTTTGCAGCAGTAGCAGGGCACTATCAGTGTCAGATTACGGCACCCCATGGACATAGGGTCAGTGCCAGTCTATTATCTCCTATCTGTAACATTGCAGCAGCATTAGCAGTGAGCTGGGCACGCCTCTGTGGGCTGCACAACTCACTGCTGTAGGTGGGACTAGCTGCCATTTTATTATAGCCCTGTGCTCTCTATCGCAGGACAGAAGAAGCCCTCACTGCTCCTCTGTACTCCAAGCAGGCACACATCCTCTGCTCCTCACATGCTGCCCTGTGTGCTTCTGCTGTGTCTCCCCCTCACACACAGTCCCTGTGATCTCTGGTAAGCTGCACTCACAGCCTGCAGAGAGGGAGGTGACACCTGGAGAGAGAGAGCAGGGCAGTTGACAGGACAGGGATTAAGGTGGGGGAAGGGGGATGGCAAGAATGTTATTCACAAAAATTGCTGCTGAGCCCACTGTTATGCTCCTCTGTAACCAAGCTGTGCCTCTGATGCAGTAACTGCTGGTGACAGCAGGTCACAGGGCAGTCACACACAAAATGGTGCTGCCCTGTGATGCTGCTCTTCATTCTTACTGTTAGCAGCAAAATTGGGGCAGTAACTGCTGACATCACCATTTCCCTCCCCTTTTGGGTGGTCTCATATCCCTGGGGCAGAGCTGCTAAATCTTACTATAGCTGCTTGAGGTCTAAAACGGAAAATGCTCCCCCTAGTGGTAAATATGTATATTTGTAGAAAAATATATAATATTTTTCATATAGAAATGTTTGCAAACATTGCATTAATACATTTTAATTACTATTTTAAGCTTAATTTCACAAAAAAACAAAATACAAGAAAACTAGTGGCACCTTCCCTTTAACAAATGAAGAGATACCAAATGTGTTTGTTTTATTTTTAATGGGGCAAAAGGGAGGGTAATTTAAACTTGTTTTTAATTATTTTTAAAACTTTTTTCACTTTACCTGTACTTATTAGTCCCGTTAGTGGACTTGAAGCTGCGACCGCCGCTTGTGCTATAAAAAAGCAGTGCATCAGCACTTGTGTATAAAGAAAATCACAATTTCCTATTAGCACCGACTTTCACAGGAGGATCGTAATGACAGTCACTGAAGGTCTCTATCTGACCCTTGCCTGTCATGACAACTCATTGGCATCCCACAATCACGTCACAGGTGCACCAGTGGGCAGGTGGAATGATGCGCTCTCTGCCAGTTCTGTCAGGGATTGATTTTCACTTTTTACTCGTTTTATTCCCGCTCTCCCTTGAGTATTCTATGTTTATTTTATTTAAGATGTGTCTGACGGGATTTTCTTGAGGCTGTTCTGCATTATTACCCTGTGAGCACCACTCTCTTGGTAAAGACTATAAAAAAAAATGTCTAGAACCATAATAATAATAATAATAATAATTTTATTTATATAGCGCCAACATATTCCGCAGCGCTTTACAAATTATAGAGGGGACTTGTACAGACAATAGACATTACAGCATAACAGAAATACAGTTCAAAACAGATACCAGGAGGAGTGAGGGCCCTGCTCGCAAGCTTACAAACTATGGGGAAAAGGGGCAAGTAACCATATTGCTATGATCCCACAAGTAGCTTTTGCCATTTTTTTAATTGTCTGTTTTGTAAATAAAAAAATGTAATTTATTTTACTTAACTTAATTGGTGCAGAAATGGTGCAGAAAATCTGCAACATCAAAACTTACAAAGCTCATTGTGCGAATGTAGCCTAAAAAAATACTCAGACTTATAATAAAAAACTGGCCACTTCTGACCTGGTAACAGGTCTTTTTCAAGGAGCAGGTACACAACAATGAGGCAGACAGCCTTAAAAAGTCTTAGAAGAATAATTACAATAATGCATGCTCAAAACAAGAATGAAAATTTCGGTCTCCATTCCTGACCCCTATTTGGTATTTTGCCCTTCCTGCCCTGCTGGAACAGTTCAACGGGAAGTCGGACAAGCCAGGTGCCTTACTTTCCTTCATTTCCATCACCTTCTGTTGGTCTTGCAGCCATTATGGGTGTTTTAGTTTGTCCAAGATGTCGAAGGAAGATTGTCACACGGTCTCTATTTAAATAAGTTATAGTCTGAGAATCCAACATCTGCAATCCAGATACAGTACAGACCAAAAGTTTGGACACGCCTTCTCATTTAAAGATTTTTCTGTATTTTCATGACTGAAAATTGTGCATTTACACTGAAGGTATCAAAACTATGAACTAACATGTGGAATTATATACTTAACAAAAAAGTGTGAAACTGAAATTGTCTACCTCTTGAAGCTCATCAAGAGAATGCCAAAAGTGTGCAAAGCAGTCATCAAAGTAAAATGTGGCTACTTTGAAGAACCTAGAATATAAGACCTAATTTCAGTTGTTTCACACTTTTAAGTATATAATTCCACATGTGTTAATTCATAGTTTTGATGCCTTCAGTGTGAATTCACAATTTTCATATTCATGAAAATACAGAAAAATCCTTAAATGAGGTGTGTCCAAACTTTAGGTCTGTACTGTGTCATCATAAAAATCCTGAAAAACACTCAGAATATCTTTTCACTGTTACTAATGTACCAGAGCTATTCCTAACAGAAGTCACATGAGAGCTCCGCTTGTGCCTTTGCAATTATTATTATTAGTGATGAGCGAGTGTACTCGTTGCTCGGGTTTTCCTGAGCACGCTCGGGTGGTCTCCAAGTATTTATGGCTGCTCGGAGATTGTTTTCCTCGCAGCAGCTGAATGATTTGCGACTGTTAGTTTTATTAGATGTGGGAATTCCCTAGCAACCAGGCAACCCTCACATGTACTCAGGCTGGGTAGTAGCTGTAAATCATTCTGCTGAGGTGATAAACTAAATCTCCGAACACTAACAAATACTCAGAGGTCACCCGAGCATGCTCTGGAAAACCCGAGCAATGAATACACTCGCTCATCACTAATTATACATTTTTTATAGCACCATTTATTCCATGGCGCTTTATATGTGAAAAGGGGGCAAATATAGACAAATACAATAAACATGAGCAAAAAACAAGGCACTAACAAGTACAGAAGGAGGAAGGACTCTGCCCGCGAGGGCTCAGTCTGCAGGGGATGGGTGAGGATACACTAGGAGAGGGTAGAGCTGGTTGTGCGGTGGTTCAGTAGGTTGTGGATCACTCAGGCTGTAGGCTTGTCGGAAGAGGTGAGTCTTCAGGTTCTTTTAGAAGGTTTCTATGGTAGGTGAGTCTGATGTGTTGGGGTAGAGAGTTCCAGAGAATGGGGGAAGCACGGGAGCGGTCTTGGATGTGGTTGTGGGAAGAATAGATGAGAGGGGAGTAGAGAAGATCTTGAGAGGATCGTAGGTTGCATATAGGTAAGTCCTGGGAGGCCATGTCACAGATGTATGGAGGAGACAGGTTGTGGGTGGCTTTGTATGTCATAGTAAGGGTTTTCAATTGGAGTCTCTGGACGATAGGAAGCCAGTGAAGGGCATGGCATAGGGGAGAGGCTGGGAAATGGGGGGGGGGGGGGAGACAGGTAGATTACACGGGCAACAGAGTGTAGGATGGATTGGAGTGGTGCCACAGTGCTAGAGGGGAGGCCAGAGAGTAGGAGGTTGCAATAGTCAAGGCGGGAGATAAGGGCGTGCACTAGTGTTTTTGTGGTTTCGTGGTCAAGGAATGCGTGGATCCGGGAAATATTTTTGAGTTTGAGACGGCAGGAGGAGGCAAGGGCTTGGATATATGGCTTGAAAGAGAGGGCAGAGTTGAGGATCACCCCGAGGCATCGAGCATGCAGGACTAGGGAAAGTGAGCAGCCATTGACATTGATGGATAGGTCTGGAGGAGGGGTAGAGTGAGATGGGGGATAGTTGATGAATTCTGTCTTGTCCATGTTCAGTTTTAGAAAGAGCAGAAAAGAAGGCCGAGATAGCAGACAGTGTGGGATTTTCCGGATCGGTAGATCTGCATGTCATCGGCGTATAGATGATACTGCGTACCGTGGGATTTTATGAGCTGTCCCAGGCCGAAGGTATAGATGGAGAAGAGTAGGGGTCCTAGAACAGCCTTGAGGAACACCGACAAAGGGCGAAGTGAGGAGGAGGCATGGGAGAAGGAGACACTGAATGTCCAGTTTGTTAGATATCCGGGATAGGGCCAAGTCTGTGATGCCAAGAGATGAGAGGATCTGTAGCAGAATGGAGTGGTCCACAGTGTCAAAGGCAGAAGATGGGTCCAGGAGAAGGAGGACAGAGTAGTATCGCTTGCTCTTCACAGTTAGTAGGTCATTATTGACTTTAGTTAGGGCAGTTTCAGTTGAGTGATGGGGTCGGAAGCCAGATTGTAACCAGTCAAATAGCAGGAGGAGAGGTGGGAGGACCATTCAAGATGGACATGCTGTTTCAGTAGTTTTGAAGCATAAGGGAGAAGATATTTCGAGCGAAAGCTAGATGCAGAGGATGGGTCGAGGGAGGGCTTTTTGAGAATGGGTGTCTTGGCATGTTTGAAGGATGAGGGGAAGTCACCTGTTGTGAGTGAGATGTTGAAGAGGTGTGTTGAGGTGTGATCTTGACAGGAGGGTGGAGAGCTGATCTGTCATGGTGGAGAAGCTGGTTTTGGAGGAACAGGGTTGAGCAGCTAAGAGGGGCATTGGGCGCTGTGGGCCAAAGCTTCCCCTAATTGTATCGCTCTTCTGTTTAAAGAAAAAGGCAAAGTCTTAAGCAGAAATGAGGGGAGGGAGGGGGTGCAGGGGGATGGAGTAGCGAATTTAAAGTGTTGAAAAGCTGTTTAGGGTTGTGAGACAGGAAGGATATGAGAGATGAGAAGCAAGTTTGTTTTGCGGCAGTGAGCATGGTCTTGAAGCTGGTGAGGGACTGCTTGTATGCACTGAAGTGGTCGGCAGAGCGGGATCGCTCCATCTCCGCTCAGCGACCCTGGAAGCCCGTCTCAGTTCTTTGGTCAGGCTGGTCAGCCAGGGCTGCCTGTGCGAGTTTTGTTATGCATGAGCTGGGCAGCCGAATCGAGTGTTGCTGTTATTGTTGTGTTATAAGAAGTGGCATCAGCATCTGTGTCATGAAGGGAAGCTATGTCTGTAAGAGGGAGAAGGGACTCAGAGTGATTGTAAATTGAGGTGTTTGTGATTTCTGCGAGGGTGAGTTTGTGGAGTGGGGGTTGCACACGAGGAGAGGAAAGACAATGTCAGTAGGTTGTGGTCAGATGGGGAGGGGTGTGTTAGATTAGTAAGGAAGCAGAGGTGGGTGAAGATGAAGTCCAGCATGTGGCCATCTTTGAGTGGCCTCAGAGGATCATTGAGTGAGGCCAAAGGAGGCAGTGAGCAATAAGTTTAGAGGCAGCTGAGGTGGAAGTATCAATGTGGATATTGAAGTCACCCATGATGATAGTGTAGATGTCAGCAGAGAGGAAATTAAGTAGCCAGGTGGTGATGTGGTTGGGAAAGGTGGATATGGCTAGTTCTGGGGGGTGGTAGATGACAGCCAGCTGGAGGTTGGAGGGGGAATAGATGCGGACGGAGTGCACCTCAATCGAGGGAAGAGTAGTGGAGGGTGGTAGCGGGATTGGAGTAAAGGAGCAGGTGTCGGACAGGGGCAAACCAACTCCACCATGTTTGTTAGAGTGAGGGGTGTGAGAGAGGTGGAATCCGCCATAGGAAAGCACAGCTTGAGAGGCTGAGTCAGAGGGGGTGAGCCAGGTTTCAGTGATGCCAAGGAAAGAGAGTTTGTTGGTGATGAAGAGGTCATGGATGAATGGCAGTTTGTTGCAGACTGAGCATGCGTTCCATAGTGCTCCAGGTGGGAGTGAGGGTTGGATGAATGGGTATGAGGTTATCATGGTTGGAAAAATGTGTAAAGGCTCGTGGCAGGGGGGTTTAGAAATGAGTGGGAATGTGTTGAGGAGGGCCAGGATTTGGGGATACATCACCAGCAATGAGCAGTAGCAGACAGAGCGTTAGAAGGTAGGAGCAGGATAGGACATGATGTGGCTTTGTGTGTCTGGAGAAAAAGGATTGTATGTTGAGGGACAGTTCTGAGGAGAAGGTGAGATGGCTGGGGAGTATGGAGGGAGAATTGAGTAGTTCTTTAATAGGTGGAGGGATTGCAGGAGATTGAAAGAAAGTAGTATGGAGGTTAAAGGGAACCTGTCACCCCGAGAATCGCGGGTGAGGTAAGCCCACCGGCATCAGGGGCTTATCTGCAGCATTCTGTAATGCTGTAGATAAGCCCCCGATGTTACCTGAAAAAGGAGAAAAAGACGTTATATTATACTCACCCAGGGGCGGTCCCGCTGCTGGTCAGGTCGGATGGGCGTCTCTGGTCCACTGCGGCGCCTCCCATCTTCATTACAAGACGTCCTCTTCTGATCTTCAGCCACGGCTCCGGCGCAGGCATACTTTGCTCTGCCCTGTTGAGGGCAGACAAAGTACTGCAGTGCGCAGGCGCCGGAAAGGTCAGAGGCCCGGCGCCTGCGCACTGCAGTACTTTGTCTGCCCTCAACAGGGCAGACCAAAGTACGCCTGTGCCGGAGCCATGGCTGAAGATCAGAAGAGGACGTCTTGTAATGAAGATGGGAGGCGCCGCATCGGACCGGAGACACCCATCCGACCTGACCAGCAGCGGGACCGCCCCTGGGTGAGTATAATATAACGTCTTTTTCTCCTCTTTCGGGGGCTTATCTACAGCATTACAGAATGCTGCAGATAAGCCCCTGATGCCGGTGGGCTTACCTCACCTGCGATTTTCAGGGTGACAGGTTCCCTTTAAGGAGAAAAGAAACCGAAACATTGTAGTGGTTTGATATTCTGTTACCTTCCAGTCAATTCCAGTCCAATTCAGTCTAATTCAAAGTAATTTGAAAGATGGAATTTGAAAGATACATGGATCAGATTAGAGTCTGGATCAGACTCCTGAATATATCTGCTACTAAGAGGACACAGCTGTGAGTGGATGTGAGGGTGTGTGGCCAGAACACAATAGTAGCGAGCAGGTGCCCTCCCTTCTTCGTAACTCATTTGTTTAGTAAATAAATGTTTATTAGCTGCCACTTCAATTGTATGTCCTTTCAAAGCCTCCTGTGCGCCTAGCCATTGCACAAAGGGCTCACTCTCTTTCAAGCCCTTAGTGAGGGTCTCCCCATATTTCCAAGTTTCCATTTGTTTTCTATTGTCATCCCACACAACAAAAGTCAGGTGAACATATGTTATCACTATATGTTTGAATATGTTCAATTATCAAAGATTCATTCAATAGGGATATCCAAAATGGAGTAAATGTATAAATCCTCCTATTTCCTACATGGCCTACAACAGTATTGATCTTTATACTCTCAGGGGTGTGGTGAGAAAGTACTCTTGGTAGTCTACCCGTAATGCTCTTAGAAGTGAGAAGTTATTGATAAGACACAGGTCTATAAACGACAGTGAGTTATGAGAGGCTAAATGACAAGAGATGCAGACTTCTGGCTATCAGGCCCTCCACACTTATCAGCATAATCTCATCAAGCATATATCCGAATGTAGTAGGTGGTGAATGAGGTCCCTCCACACCCAAACCCAACTTATACCCAATATAGATGTGATATAATATAGTCTCCAAGAAACAGAGACTTTACATTCGTATAGTTCCCCATGGCTGTATGTCCAATAGCAGGGTCACAGTCCTTCACAGCCCTTATTGACATTTTGCATCACTTGAAAAATTAAATACATTTTTAACCCCTTAGTGACCGAGCCAAATTTTTGAAATCTGACCAGTGTCACTTTGTGGTAATAACTCTGGAACGCTTCAACAAAGCCCAGTGATTTTGAGATTGTTTTTTCGTGACACATTATACTTTATGATAATGGTAAATTTAGGTTGTTATGTTTTGTGTTTATTTATAAAAAATATCAGAAATGTGAAAAAAAAGTTAAAAAATTAGCAATTTTCAAACTTTGAATGATTATCCCTTTAATCCCGATAGTCACACCACAGCAAAACATTAATAAATAATATTTCCCACATGTCTGCTTTACATGAGCACCATTTGCAAAATGTTATTTTATTTTGGTAGCATTTTAGGAGGATTAAAAATGTAGCAGCAATTTTTAATTTTTTTCAAGGAAATTTGCAAAATTTTTTTTTTTTAGGGACCTATCCATGTTTGAAGTGAATTTGGGGGTCCTATATATAGGGAAATCCCCACAAGTGATACCATTTTAAAAACAGCACCCCCTGACATATTGAAAACTGCAGTCAGGTAGTTTGTTAACCCTTCAGGTGCTTTACAGGAATTAATGCAAAGTGTTATGACAGAAATGAAAATGTGTATTTTTACCACCTAAATGCCTCTAACTTCTGAACAGAATACTACAGCCATCAGAATCTAAATCTGCTATTTGTTCATGAATTGCCATGACAAACATCAGGACCACACAACCATGATCTGAGACCACGAATTGGGATAAAGAGGAAGCCCCCACAGTCTGTTAACCATTTATAATGATGTAGTCACTACTGACAGCAGCATATAAGGGGTTAAATAGATTTGGATGGTGCAAACACCGATCATGGCTGATGCAGCAAGTTGTCAGCTATAGTGGACAGCCGACAACTGCTGGATTGTCACCTGTATGGGGATATAAGTCTCTTATATCTCAGGTCAGTTAAAAGGCGTATTGGCGGTCACTAAGGGGTTAATACTAGACGTTAGCACCATCCCGAATAGGCTCACCTTGAAGTGGTGAGATGGCCTTTATGTTTTTTTTAATCAAAACTATATTAAATACAGTAGGTAGCCTATATTATTTTCATGCATTGTTGCTATTTACTGCATAGTATTTGCTTATTTTATTTTTATCTTGGGTTTTGTCTGTTTAGTGGCCAGTGTGAACATGCACCTACACTCTGCATGCACGCCAACTCACATTCCAGTTCATCTCTTTAGGTTTATATATCCCAAGGCAGAGGCGTAGCTAGAGCTTTTGCCGCCCGGGGCTGATCCCGAGTTTGGCGCCCCCCCCCCCCCTCCATCCCCCCCCCCCCCGGGTCAATACACACAAAGGTTACCAAAAATGGTTTTCCTGTTTTGTAGAACTTAAACTGGGCCTAATGGTGTCACCCCCACATGCCACACCTGTGACTTAATACCACCACACCATGACCAGGCCACATAGTGACCGAATAATACTACATACAAGGGACAAATACCACCGCACCATTTCCAGACCACATATTACCACCACATAGTGACTGAATACTACAATACTGATCAGTAATAAAAAAAAAAACACAATACTATCACCATAAGTGCCAGTATTCACAGGAGATCTGTACTTAGTATGCAGTGTCTGTGTAGAGGTAATACAGAGATCACTGGTGACATTATACACAGGAACTCTGTATATAGTATACAGTGTATAGTGTCAGTGTATAGGTAACACTGACTCACCAGTGACGTCTCTAGGTGAAGTCCTTCATCTTTCATCCAGCACAGACCGCCATCATTCCTTCCAGCCAGGACTCGTTTCTGCAGGAAATAACACAGTTATCTCGAGCTCCGCTTGCAGAACACATTACTTAATTTTTCACAACTTCTACATTACACCACATGAAGAAAAAAAGGTGATATAGTGTCACTCTGCACAGTAACAGGACCGCCCCCCCATTTAAAACAGTATACTCAAAAAAATAAAATAAATACATCACTGCAGTAATAATATCCCTTAATTATCCCCTATGGTAATAATATTCCCCACCCTGGCCCCGTTTATCTCATTCCTGGCTCCAGCCATATGTTCTCGCATCCTGCCCTCATGAGTATCCATTCTACCCCATATGATCTCCCCATCCTGCCCCACCAGCCTCCATCGTATCCGTCCTGCCCCATGATCCAATCCTGCCCCGTGTCTCCAATCATGCCCTGTATCTACATTCTGCCCATGCCTCAAGTCCTGCCCCCAGTGTGTCCAGCATATTACCCCCATGTTGTCCAGCAATCTGCCCCAGTGTGTCCAGCATATTACCCCCATGTTGTCCAGCAATCTGCCCCAGTGTGTCCAGCATATTACCCCCAGTGTGTCCAGCAATCTGCCCCAGTATGTCCAGCATATTACCCCCAGTGTGTCCAGCAATCTGCCCTCAGTGTGTCCAGCAATCTGCCCCCAGTGTCCAGCATTGCCCCAGTGTGTCCAGTATATTACCCCCAGTGTGTCCAGCAATCTGCCCCAGTGTCCAGCATTGCCCCAGTGTGTCCAGAAGTCTGCCCCAGGGTCTCCAGCATTGCCTCAATGTGTCCAGAAATCTGCCCCAGGGTCTCCAGTATTGCCCCAGTGTGTCCAGCAATCTGCCCCAGGGTCTCCAGTATTGCCCCAGTGTGTCCAGCAATCTGCCCCATGGTCTCCTGTATTGCCCCAGTGTGTCCAGCATTCTGCCCCATGGTCTCCAGTATTGCCCCGGTGTGTCCAGCAATCTGCCCCATGGTCTCCAGTATTGCCCCGGTGTGTCCAGCAATCTGCCCCATGGTCTCCAGTATTGCCCCAGTATGTCCAGAAATCTGCCCCAGGGTCTCCAGTATTGCCCCAGTGTGTCCAGCAATCTGCCCCAGGGTCTCCAGTATTGCCCCAGTGTGTCCAGCAATCTGCCCCATGGTCTCCTGTATTGCCCCAGTGTGTCCAGCATTCTGCCCCATGGTCTCCAGTATTGCCCCGGTGTGTCCAGCAATCTGCCCCATGGTCTCCAGTATTGCCCCAGTATGTCCAGAAGTCTGCCCCAGGGTCTCCAGCATTGCCTCAATGTGTCCTGAAATCTGCCCCATGGTCTCCAGTATTCAGTGTGTCCAGCATTCTGCCCCATAGTCTCCTGTACTGCCCCAGTGTGTCCAGCATTCTGCCCCATGGTCTCCAGTATTGCCCCAGTGTGTCCAGCATTCTGCCCCATGGTCTCCAGTATTGCCCCAGTGTGTCCAGCATTCTGCCCCAGGGTCTCCAGTATTGCCCCAGTGTGTCCAGCAATCTGCCCCATGGTCTCCAGTATTGCCCCAGTGTGTCCAGCATTCTGCCCCATGGTCTCCAGTATTGCCCCAGTGTGACCAGCAATCTGCCCCATAGTCTCCTGTATTGCCCCAGTGTGTCCAGCAATCTGCCCCATGGTCTCCTGTATTGCCCCAGTGTGTCCAGCAATCTGCCCCATGGTCTCCTGTATTGCCCCAGTGTGTCCAGCAATCTGCCCCATAGTCTCCTGTATTGCCCTAGTGTGTCCAGCAATCTGCCCCATGGTCTCCTGTATTGCCCCAGTGTGTCCAGCATTCTGCCCCATGGTCTCCAGTACTGCCCCAGTGTGTCCAGCAATCTGCCCCATGGTCTCCAGTATTGCCCCAGTGTGTCCAGCATTGCCCCAGCCCCAGACAGTCAGACATAAAGAAAAAAAAAAAAAAGTAAAATCCTCACCTCTCCCGTTCCCAGCGCAGGTCCGGTGCAGTCAGCGTCTCTCCGGCTCTGCGACGCTCAGGACAGAGAGGCAGAGCGGCGCGCACAGTAGTGATGTCATCGCGCCCTCTGCTCTGAGACGTCGCAGAGTCAGAGGACGCTGCAGCTGCCGGCGCCGCAGGAACCAGGAGAGGTGAGTATAGAGCGGGGGGCGGGGGCGGGACCCGGGGGTGGGGGGAGCTGGCCCTGGTCGTGGCGGCGGACGGCGCCGCCCGAAGATTTAAAGGGGCGTCTTTTTTTTTTTTTTTTTTCATCTTCTTCTCCTGCAGCGCCGGCCGCCCCCAGCATTGTGCCGCCCGGGGCGGACCGCCCCCCCCCGCACCCCCCTTCCTACGCCATTGTCCCAAGGCAATATAGGTGGTGAATGAAGTAATTCCAAACCCTGACCCAACTTATCCCAATATAGATGGGATATATTTTTATAGTCTCCCAGAATCAGAGTTGGTATCGCTGGTGTACAAGCAGTGAATAACAATGCTTGATCCAAAACTACAGCAGAGTAGAGAAGGGACACACACACATTGCTATAATATTCCATTCCATATGTTTTGTACTGTAAACACACCTGTTATCCCTGTGCATCAATTTCCCTCTATAACCAGTTCAAGACAAGGCCATTTACACCCATTTCTGACCAAGCACATTTTAGGTTTTTTTTTTTGTTTAAAAAGCTCTATTTTTTATCGTGATAAATGGGGTTTCAATTTTTTATCACTGTCGTTCTCTTTTTTCTTATGCTGATATCAAGAAAAATCAGTGGGAAAATAAGAGAAATGTAATAGTACACATGAAAATGAACTTAGGATATATTATAAACAGAGAAATCTTCTTTCTCTGCAGGACTGATAGATCATTTGCAAAATTTTCAGTTCTAAGTAAAATCTGTATTCAGTGAAGACTGACTTTCCCATTGCAGAGATAGGTGATGGCGGCTACTACAGAAACTATTCTAGGGATAGCAGAGGAGGAGAATGGAAGAAATCCCCTCCTCCTCCCTGCCTTCTACATAAGAGATAGCAGTTTTCTTTTATTAGGCTGTGTGCCAACTTTGCGTTTTTATGCGTTTCTGCCACGTTTTTTGCCGCAGTGGAAATGCCTAAAACTCGCATTCCCATGCAATCCTATGGGATTCTGCAGTTGCTATGTCCATGCTGTGTATTTTCCCGCTGCGGAATCGCATATCGGTGAAATCCGCAGCATGTTCATTATTTCTGCTGAATCACGGTGCGTAAAGTGAGCGCTTCATGTGCGGATGGTACCCAGGGTTTGGAGGAGAGGAGACTCTCTCCTTCAGGCTCTAGGATCCATACTCATGTAAAAAAAAAGAATTAAAATAAAAAATAGGGATATACTTACCTTCTGATGGCCCCCGGAGTCGTCCTGCCTGTCAGCGGTGCACGTGGCGGCTTCTGTTCCCAGGGATGCATTGGCAAATCACCTGAGATGACGTCTTGGTCACGCGACCCTGATGTCACAAAGGTCCTTCGCGCAGAGCATCCCTGGGAACGGAACGTAATATTTCCATTAATATACTTGTATACAGCCCTCTGTGAAGAGCCAGCTTCTTTAGCAATGACCTTTTGTGGCTTATCCTCCTTGTGGAGTGTGTCCATGACTGCCTTCTGGACATTTGTCAAATCAGAAGTCTTCCCCATGATTGTGGAGCCCACTGAAACAGACTAAAGGACATTTTTAAACACTTAGGAAGCCTTTGCAGGTGTTTTTTTGTTAATTTTTCTAATTTACTGAGATAAAGACTTTTGGGTTTTCATTGGCTGTAAAGCCATAATCATTAACAGAAATAAATACTTGAAATAGATCACTCTGTTTGTAATGACTCTATATAATGAGTTTCACTTTTTGTATTGAAGAACTGAAATAGATTAACTTTTTGATGAAATTCTAATTTTGTGAGAAGCACTTGTATCTCACAATCTGCAGAATTTCAAGGGAATGTGCTGTCCGGGGATCAGCCAGCATGTATCAGGCACTGGCTGTGTGGTTTCAGCAATGTGTGTGTTGACTCTGAAACATTGTGCTGCATTTCAGACGAAAGATACCTTAAATACCAGTCTGGGACTAAGCTGCATGGGTGGCTAGTCAGCAAGGTTGGCCCCCGGCGGTTTCTCACCTCCCGTTAACCATTGAGTAATGGGTCTTTTCCTAAGTATGTGTATAGGGAGAGACCTGTCAGACATTGGCAACCTGAGGTGTGAAGCTGCCAGGGACCAGCCTATTCAATCCTTACCCGTACATGCTGGTATCCAACTGGCTTTTTAAAGTGTGTTTCAGAGTGAAACATACATGGCTTAAAACCCAAAGGCAGTGCCTGGTACATGCTGTTCATGGTTCAGCCAGCATATTTTAGCTGTCAGGTTACCTTTAAAGTAACTGCTGATAATATCTTAGGGCTGCATACTTCAGGACACTTTCAGTGGTCTTGTGGGCTCCATGTCTTGACAGGCTGGATTTGATTTGGTGCTGCAAGTGGAAGATATGCAATATTAGGTGGTTTTAATATACGGACTAATGTAAACTTTAGACACAAAGCCACAAAAGGACCAGATTGCATTGTACGCCAAGTAAAGAAAATGTTCAATTCTAGTCTGAATGGTCAGTTACAGATTACTTCAAATGGATTCTGATGTGTGTTTTTTCCTCCACAGCTACAAATGCATTAACTATGCCCCATGTAAAGGTACCTTCACACATAACGATATTGTTAACGATATCGTTGCTTTTTGTGACGTAGCAACGATATCGTTAATGAAATCGTTATGTGTGACAGCGACCAACGATCAGGCCCCTGCTGGGAGATCGTTGGTCGCTGAATAAAGTCCAGAACTTTATTTCGTCGCTGGACTCCCTGGCGACATCGCTGGATCGGTGTGTGTGACACCGATCCAGCGATGTCTTCACTGGTAACCAGGGTAAACATCGGGTAACTAAGCGCAGGGCCGCGCTTAGTAACCCGATGTTTACCCTGGTTACCATGCTAAAAGTAAAAAAAAAAAAACACTAGATACTTACCTACCGCTGTCTGTCCTCCAGCGCTGTGCTCTGCACTCCTCCTGTACTGGCTGTGAGCCGGAAAGCAGAGCGGTGACGTCACCGCTCTGCTTTCCGGCTCCCAGACAGTACAGGAGGAGAGCAGAGAAGCAGAGCACAGCGCTGGAGGACAGACAGCTGTAGGTAAGTATCTAGTGTTTGTTTTTTTTTTACTTTTAGGATGGTAACCAGGGTAAACATCGGGTTACTAAGCGCGGCCCTGCGCTTAGTTACCAGATGTTTACCCTGGTTACCGGCATCGTTGGTCGCTGGAGAGCGGTCTGTGTGACAGCTCTCCAGCGACCAAACAGCGACGCTGCAGCGATCCGGATCGTTGTCGGTATCGCTGCAGCGTCGCTAAATGTGAAGGGGCCTTTAGGAACAGGTTCTCTAAACATAGTAATAGGATTACTGCACTCTGTGTCATGTAAAATCCGATTACTGATTTACTGGGATTGTAGCCTACTGACAGATTATTTAGCAGGACCTCACCTGGTCTAGGTTTCATAGGATGACTTTTCTGTCAGTCAGAGTCCCATCTAGGAAATAACTGGTAATAAATAAGAATACTTTTTTCCCATGTAGTTTTTTAGTTCATGCTTCCTGTGCATATCAATGAATTAATAAGGCTCCCATCACATCTCTGGCTCAGGTCGGTTTAACACATCTATGTATTAGCATACATGAAGTTACAGTATTATTATTGATTCCATGGTGCTGTACATGAGAAGGGGGTTACATACAAATTACAGATATCACCTACAATAAGCAAACTAACAAATACAGACTGATACAGAGGGGCGAGGACCCTGCCCTTGCAGGCTTAAGGTACCGTCACACTTAGCGACGCTGCAGCGATACCGACAACGATCCGGATCGCTGCAGCGTCGCTGTTTGGTCGCTGGAGAGCTGTCACACAGACCGCTCTCCAGCGACCAACGATGCCGGTAACCAGGGTAAACATCGGCTAACTAAGCGCAGGGTCGCGCTTAGTAACCCGATGTTTACCCTGGTTACCATCCTAAAAGTAAAAAAAACAAACACTACATACTTACCTACAGCCGTCTGTCCTCCAGCGCTGTGCTCTGCACTCCTCCTGTACTGTCTGTGTGAGCACAGCGGCTGGAAAGCAGAGCGGTGACGTCACCGCTCTGCTTTCCGGCTGACCGACGCTCACAGCCAGTACAGGAGGAGAGCAGAGCACAGCGCTGGAGGACAGACGGCTGTAGGTAAGTATGTAGTGTTTGTTTTTTTTACTTTTAGGATGGTAACCAGGGTAAACATCGGGTTACTAAGCGCGGCCCTGCGCTTAGTTACCCGATGTTTACCCTGGTTACCAGTGAAGACATCGCTGAATCGGTGTCACACACGCCGATCCAGCGATGTCAGCAGGGAGTCCAGCGACGAAATAAAGTTCTGGACTTTCTTCCCCGACCAGTGACAGCACAGCAGGGGCCTGATCGCTGCTGCCTGTCACACTGGACGATATCGCTAGTGAGGACGCTGCAACGTCATGGATCGCTAGCGATATCGTCTAGTGTGACGGTACCTTTACATTCTACAGGATGGTGGGGAAGGAGACAGTATGTTGAGGATTGCAGGAGCTCCGGTTGTTGGTCAGGCGGTAACTCCGGTAGTGCTGAGGAGGCAGCAGGGTCAGTGCAGGCTGTAAGCTTTCCTGAAGAGGTGGGTTTTCAGGTTCCGGCTGAAGGATCCGAATGTTGTTGATAGTCGGACATGTTGGGGCAAAGAATTTGAGAGGATGGGGGATAATCAGGAGAAGTCTTGGAGGCGGTTGGGTGAGGAGCGAATAAGTGTGGAGAAGAGAAGAAGGTCTTAGGAGAGATTACGTGAGGGAAGATATCATGAGATTAGTTCAGAGATATATGGTGGAGACAGGTTTTGGATGGCTTTGTAGTTCAGTATTAGTAATTTGAATTGGATACCCTGAGGGAATGGGAGCCAGTGAAGAGATTTGCAGAGGAGGGAAGCAGAGGAGTAGTGAGGAGAGAGATGAATTAGTAAGGCAGCAGAGTTAAGGATGGACTGGAGAGGTGCAAGGGTGTTAGCAGGGAGACCACAGAAAAATATGTTGCAGTAGTCAAGGCGGGAGATGATGAGGGCATGCACAAGCATTTGAGTAGATTGACGGTTGAGGAAAGGACGAATTCTGGAGATATTTTTGAGCTGGAGCTGACAGGAGGTGGAAAGAGCTTGGATGTGCGGATTGAAGGACAGGGCAGAGTCAAAGGTTACTCCTAGGCAGCAGGCTTCCAGGACGGGGGAAAGCGTGATGTCACTAATTGCGATAGGTCAGGTAAGGAAGATCTATGAGATGGAGGAAAGATGATGAGTTCAGATTTGTTCATATTGAGTTTGAGGAAGCGAGAGAAGGAGGATATGGCTGATACACTCCAGGATTCTGGACAGCAGAGAGGTGACGTCTGGGTCAGAGAGGTAGATCTGAGTGTCATCAGCAAAAAGGTTGTACTGAAATCCATGGGACTTTGAGTTGTCCCAGGCCAAGTGTATAGATTGAGAAGAGTAGGGGTCCTAGAACAGGGCCTTGGGGGACTCCAACAGAGAGAGGGTGGGATCAGGAGGTAGTGTGGGAGATGCTGAATGTGCAGTTGGAAAGGTATGAGGAGATCCAGGATAGGGCAAGGTTTTTGATGCCAAAGGAGGAGAGGATCTGTAGTAGGAGGCAGTGGTCAACTGTGACGAAAGCAGAGGAGAGGTCTAGGAGGAAGAATATAGAGTATTGTCCGTTAAGGTACAGTCACACATAATGATATCGTTAACTATATAGTTGCAACGTCACGCTTTTGGTGACGGAGCAACGATCCCGCTAACGATCTCGTTATGTGTGACAGTGACCAACGATCAGGCCCCTGCTGGGAGATCGTTGGTCGTTGGGGAATGATCAGGACCATTTTTTGGTCGCTGATCACCCGCTGTCATCGCTGGATCGGCGTGTGTGACGCCGATCCAGCGATGTGTTCACTTGTAACCTGGGTAAATATTGGGTTACTAAGCGCAGGGCCGCGCTTAGTAACCCGATATTTACCCTGGTTACCATTGTAAAAGTAAAAAAAAAAACACTACATACTCACATTCTGATGTCTGTCACGTCCCTCGGCGTCCACTGTGTCAGCGCCGGCCATAAAGCAGAGCACAGCGGTGACATCACCGCTGTGCTCTGCTTTATGGCCGGCGCTGACACAGTGGACGCTGGGGGACGTGACAGACATCAGAATGTGAGTATGTAGTGTTTTTTTTTTTAACTTTTACAATGGCAACCAGGGTAAATATCGGGTTACTAAGCGCGGCCCTGCACTTAGTAACCCGATGTTTACCCTGGTTACCCGGGTGCAACTTCGGCATCGTTGAAGACAGTTTCAACGATGCCGAAGTTGTTCCCCTGATCGTTGGTCGCTGGAGAGAGCCGTCTGTGTACTGCTCCCCTGCGACCACACAATAACTTACCAATGATCACGGCCAGGTCGTATCACTGGTCGTGATCGTTGGTAAGTCGTATAATGTAAAGGTACCTTTAGCTTTGGCTGTAAGTAGGTCATTAGTAATTTTGGTCAGGGCTGTCTCAATTGAGTGATGGGGTGGAAACCAGATTGTAGATTGTCAAAGAGCAAGTTAGATAAGAGGTGGGAGGAAAGTTCTGCATGGACGTGCTGCTCCAGGAGTTTGGAAGCGAATGGGAGCAGCGATATTGGGTGATAGCTGGGCATAGCAGTTGGATCGAGGGTTGGCTTTTTAAGGATAGGCGTGATTGTGGCATGTTTGAAAGCAGAAGGAAAGGTGCCAGAAGTTAGTGGTAGGTTGAGGAGGTGGGTAAAGGATGGGATAAGAGTGGCGGTGAGGTTGGGGAGGAGGTGGGATGGGATGGGGTCGAGTGCACAGGTGGTGAGGTGCGATTTGGAGAGGAGCCAATTAAGTCCCCCTTCAGTGATGTTGGATAGGGAGGTTATGGGGTTTGGGCATTGGTCTGATATACAAAGGGGTTGTGGTGGTTGAACGATGAAGATTTGCCTCGTTTGGTCGATCTTATTTTTAAAGTGTGTGGCAAAGTCCTCAGCAGACATGAGTGAGGTTGGAGCGGGCAGTGGGGGGCGGAGAAGGGAGTTAAAGGTTTTGAATAACTTTGGGGTTGTAGGATAGGGAAGATACGAGGGTTGTGAAGTAGGCAGGTTTAGCAGAGCTGAGAGCAGATTTAAAAGCGAGTGTTGCTTGTTCGAGTGCAGTGAAATCATCTTGCGAATGCGTTTTCTTCCAACGCCGCTCTGCAACCCTGGCAATTTGCCGGAGCTTTTTAGTGATGTTATTGTGCCAGAGTTGTTTATTGATACGTCGTACTCTGCCATAAACGAGAGGTGCAACCATGTTAATAGCTGATGCGAGATTGGCATTATAGAAGCAGTGGCACTGTTTGTGTCATAGAGTGAGGATATAGATGCCAGTGGTAGGATAGTCAGAGAGTGTGTGGGTATCTAGGTGTGCGAGGTTTCTGCGGGGGTGCGCATGTTGCTGGACATGGGTGACCGGTGAAGAGGACAGGGATGAGAAAGTGAGTAGATGGTGTTCGGATAGAGGGAGAGGGGAGTTGGTGAAGTTAGATAGAGAGCAGAAGTTGTCAGGTTTGGCTCATGAGATCCAAAGTGTGGCTTGTGGCCATAAATCATGTGAAACACGGAGGTGTGACACCGGCCTTAGGCCTCATTCACACATATGTGTTTAAACACGTACATGAAAAATCAGTGTTTTGATCAGTATCATTAGCATGTCATCAGTATTTTGGATCAGTTTGTCATCAGTGTTTTTCACAGGTGGATAAATAAATTAATGAAAGTTTCTCCTATATTTTGCAGTGTTACATATGTACAGCACACGGATGGTACACTGATGCTATTTGTGTGCTTTACATATTTTATAATGGACCCATAGACTTGTATCTGCACTATTCACCCATGATACCAGAGAAAAGTGAACATGTCAATATTAGTTTTGCACGTTCACATGATACATGGTTATAAAGTGCACAACCTAATCTAAATTAGAAGTAAAATATCCCTTGAGCCTATACAGTGGGGCAAAAAAGTATTTAGTCAGTCAGCAATAGTGCAAGTTCCACCACTTAAAAAGATGAGAGGCGTCTGTATTTTACATCATAGGTAGACCTCAACTATGGGAGACAAACTGAGAAAAAAAAATCCAGAAAATCACATTGTCTGTTTTTTTAACATTTTATTTGCCTATTATGGTGGAAAATAAGTATTTGGTCAGAAACAAAATTTAATCTCAATACTTTGTAATATATCCTTTGTTGGCAATGACAGAGGTCAAACGTTTTCTGTAAGTCTTCACAAGGTTGCCACACACTGTTGTTGGTATGTTGGCCCATTCCTCCATGCAGATCTCCTCTAGAGCAGTGATGTTTTTGGCTTTTCGCTTGGCAACACGGACTTTCAACTCCCTCCAAAGGTTTTCTACAGGGTTGAGATCTGGAGACTGGCTAGGCCACTCCAGGACCTTGAAATGCTTCTTACGAAGCCACTCCTTCGTTGCCCTGGTGGTGTGCTTTGGATCATTGTCATGTTGAAAGACCCAGCCACGTTTCATCTTCAATGCCCTTGCTGATGGAAGGAGGTTTGCACTCAAAATCTCACGATACATGGCCCCATTCATTCTTTCATGTACCCGGATCAGTCGTCCTGGCCCCTTTGCAGAGAAACAGCCCCAAAGCATGATGTTTCCACCACCATGCTTTACAGTAGGTATGGTGTTTGATGGATGCAACTCAGTATTCTTCTTCTTCCTCCAAACACGACAAGTTGTGTTTCTACCAAACAGTTCCAGTTTGGTTTCATCAGACCATAGGACATTCTCCCAAAACTCCTCTGGATCATCCAAATGCTCTCTAGCAAACTTCAGACGGGCCCGGACATGTACTGGCTTAAGCAGTGGGACACGTCTGGCACTGCAGGATCTGAGTCCATGGTGGCGTAGTGTGTTACTTATGGTAGGCCTTGTTACATTGGTCCCAGCTCTCTGCAGTTCATTCACTAGGTCCCCCCGCGTGGTTCTGGGATTTTTGCTCACCGTTCTTGTGATCATTCTGACCCCACGGGGTGGGATTTTGCGTGGAGCCCCAGATCGAGGGAGATTATCAGTGGTCTTGTATGTCTTCCATTTTCTAATTATTGCTCCCACTGTTGATTTCTTCACTCCAAGCTGGTTGGCTATTGCAGATTCAGTCTTCCCAGCCTGGTGCAGGGCTACAATTTTGTTTCTGGTGTCCTTTGACAGCTCTTTGGTCTTCACCATAGTGGAGTTTGGAGTCAGACTGTTTGAGGGTGTGCACAGGTGTCTTTTTATACTGATAACAAGTTTAAACAGGTGCCATTACTACAGGTAATGAGTGGAGGAAAGAGGAGACTCTTAAAGAAGAAGTTACAGGTCTGTGAGAGCCAGAAATCTTGATTGTTTGTTTCTGACCAAATACTTATTTTCCACCATAATATGCAAAAAAATGATAAAAAAAACAGACAATGTGATTTTCTGGATTTTTTTTTTCTCAGTTTGTCTCCCATCGTTGAGGTCTACCTATGATGTAAATTACAGACGCCTCTCATCTTTTTAAGTGGTGGAACTTGCATTATTGCTGACTGACTAAATACTTTTTTGCCCCACTGTATATTCTTCCTATATGGGAATTACAAAAGGAAAGTGCCATATTTAGGTTTGGACAGGAACCTCTGGATAATTTTTTTTTTCTTTCAAGTTAGTTAGCTCTATCCAATGTTTCTTTAATTGATCTAGGTTGGCGATACAGCTTGATAGGTGGCTCCTTAAAAATTTCAATATCTTGATGTGCATTCCTAATTATATGCCAATGTTTTCTAGCAATATTGGCTATATCCTTACTGTTTTTAGGTTCCCCTTTTTGTATAACCTACCTCAGAGATGAGTCCAGTAAACAAATTTGATACAGTTGTCCCTTCTACGCAGAGACAGATATCATTCCTTCTACGCATCTCTTTGATACATGATGCGTAACATTTATCTTAATATGCTATAATTGACTCTTGGGTATAGTGTGAATTGTTGACTTGGAGAAAAGATCAGTCACCAGCTGGCCCTCCTTGACATAGTAAAGCTCTGTGTGATGTTGTGCACCGAAATAGTCAATAAAATCATGTCAGGGGGCATCATTGCATGACCTGTCCAAATTGTGAAAATGCTGTACAGTGGGGGAAATAAGTATTTGATCCTTTGCTGATTTTGTATGTTTGCCCACTGACAAAGACATGAACAGTCTAGAATTTTAAGGGTAGGTTAATTTTAACATTGAGAGACAGAATATCTAAAATAAAATGCAGAAAATCACATTGTGCAGCGAGAAATAAGTATTTGATCCCTCTGGCAAACAAGACTTGATACTTGGTGGCAAAAACCTTGTTGGCAAGCACAGCAGTCAGACTTTTTTGTAGTTGATGATAAAGTTTGTGCACATGTCAGGAGGAATTTTGGTCCACTCCTCTTTGCAGATCATCTCTAAATCATTAAGATATTGAGGCTGTCGATTGGCAACTCGAAGCTTCAACTCCCTCCTTAAGTTTTCTATGGGATTAAGGTCTGTAGACTGGTTAGGCCACTCCATGACCTTAATGTGCTTCTTTTTGAGCCACTCCTTTGTTGCCTTGACTGTATGTTTTGGGTCATTGTCTTGCTGGAAGACTCAGCCACGACCCATTTTTAATTTCCTGGCAGAAGGAAGGAGGTTGTCACTCAGGATTTTACGGTACATGGCTCCATCCATTCTCCCATTGATGCGGTGAAGTAGGCCTGTGCCCTTAGCAGAGAAACACCCACAAAACATAATGTTACCAACTTCATGCTTGACAGTGGGGACTGTGTTCTTTGGGTCACATGTAGCATTTTTCTTCTTCAAAACACGGCGAGTTGAGTTAATGCCAAAGACCTCAATTTTTGTCTCATCTGACCAGAGCACCTTCTCCCAATCACTCATAGAATCATCCAGGTGTTCATTGGCAAACTTCAGATGGGCCTGCACATGTGCCTTCTTGAGCAGGGGGACCTGCACTGTAGGATTTTAAACCTTTACAACATAATGTGTTACTAATGGTTTTCTTGATGACTGTGGTCCCAGCTGCCTTGAGATCATTAACAAATTTTCCCCGTGAAGTTTTAGGCTGATTTCTCACCTTCCTCATGATCAAGGATACCTCATGAGGTGAGATTTTGCATGGTGCCCCAGATTGATGTTGATTGACAGTCATTTTGTATTTCTTCCATTTTCTTACTATTGCACCAATTGTCTCCTTCTTGTCCATCATTTTACTTTTGGTTTTGTAGCCCTTTCCAGCTTTGTACAAGTCTATGATCTTGTCCCTGACATCCTTATAAGGCTCTTTGGTCTTGCCTATGATGTAGAAGTTAGTCTGACTGATTTAGTCTGTGGACAGGAGTCTTTTATAAAGGTGACTATGAAAACTGTTGAAGGAAAGAGCGCAAATAGTGTCTTATCTGAGAAGGTTAAAAGGTTAATCCATAAGATTGCGCTCACCAGATGTAGCCGAGTTATAGCATTGAAAGGATTCGCTGCAGCAGATCCACGAGTCCAGGAAGGACCAGCCGTTAAATACAGATTGAGAAAATTGTGGTAAATTTCTGCGCTGCTGAATCACTAGAGTTCCAGAATTATTAGTACATGTGGCTTTATTATTCTACGCGTTTCAGAGTTCAGGACTCCTTCATCAGGTTTTTCCTGATGGAGTCATGAACTCTGAAACGCGTAGAATAATAAAGCCACATGTACTAATAATTCTGGAATTCTAGTGATTCAGTAGCGCAGAAATGTTACCACAATTTTCCCAATCTGTATATAAAGGTGACTATGTAAGACAGCTGTCTTTAATGCAGGTAACGAGTTGATTAAGAGCGTCTAACTGGTCTGTAGGAACCAGAACTCTTAATGGTTGGTAGGGGATCAAATACATATTTCTCACTGCAAAATGCAAATAAATTTATAGAATTTATACAATGTGATTTTCTGGATTTTATTTTTGATATTCTATCTCTCAATGTTAAAATTAACCTACCCTTAAAATTATAGACTGTTCATGTCTTTGTCAGTGGGCAAACTTACAAAATCAGCAAAGGATCAGATACTTATTTTCCCCACTGTATATGTGCTGCTCACCAGACGACACAATATTGTGTGTATGGCTGGTTGCGGTATATAATGATGTCCTTGAATTCCAACATAAATACATTTCCATATATAGGGGCCTCATCCGCCACCATGGCACGACCTTGGTGTTGGCCATAAAAATGATCTTGGAAAAAAAAGTAGATTTCAACGTAACAATAGAATTGTTACAGATCCATGTGTCAAAGTGGTGTCTAGGAGATAGGAGGAGCAGTTGTACCAAATTGGCAAACTACAGTCATGGCCAACATTTTTGAGAATGACACCAAAATTATATTTTCACATGATCTGCTGCCCTCTGGTTTTTATTAATGTTTGTCTGATGTCTATATCACATACAGAAATATAATTGCAATCATATTATGAGTACCAATAGGTTATATTGACAGTTGGAATGAGTTAATGCAGCAAGTCAATATTTGCAGTGTTGACCATACTTCTTCAAGACCTCTTTAATTCTCCCTGGCATGCTCTCATTCAACTTCTGGACCAAATTCTGACTGATAGCAGTCCATTCTTGCATAATCAATGCTTGCGTTTTGCCAGAATTTGTTGGTTTTTGTTTGTCCACCCGTCTCTTGATGATTGACCACAAGTTCTCAATGGGAATAAGATCTGGGGAGTTTCCAGGCCATGGACCCAAAATCTCTGTTTTGTTCCATAAGCCATTTAGTTATCACCTTTGTCTTATGGCAAGGTGCTCCATCATGCTGGAAAAGGCATTGTTGGGCACCAAACTTCTCTTGGACGGTTGGGAGAAGTTGCTCTTGGATGACATTCTAGTACCATTCTTTATTCATGGCTGTGTTTTTAGGCAAGACTGTGAGTGAGCCGATTCCCTTGGCTGAGAAGCAACCCCACACATGAATGGTTTCAGGATGCTTTACAGTTGGCATGAGACAAGACTGGTGGTAGCGCTCACCTCTTCTTCTCCAAATAAGCTGTTTTCCAGATGTCCCAAACAATCGAAAAGGGGATTCATCAGAGAAAATGACTTTGCCCCAGTCCTCAGCAGTCCACTCCCTGTACCTTTTGCAGAATATCAGTCGGTCCCTGATGTTTTTTCTGGAGAGAAGTGGCTTCTTTGCTGCTCTCCTTGAAACCAGGCCTTGCTCAAAGAGTCTCCGCCTCACAGTGCATGCAGAAGCACTCACACCAGCCTGCTGCCATTCCTGAGCAAGCTCGGCACTGCTGGTAGTCCGATCCCGCAGCTGAAACAGTTTTAAGATACGGTCCTGGCGCTTGCTGGTCTTTCTTGGGCGCCCTGGAGCCTTTTTGACAACAATGGAAGCTCTCTCCTTGAAGTTCTTGATGATGCGATAGATTGTTGACTGAGGTGCAATCTTTGTAGCTGCGATACTCTTCCCTGTTAGGCCATTTTTGTGCAGTGCAATGATGGCTGCACGTGTTTCTTTAGAGATAACCATGGTTAACTGAAGAGAAACAATACCAAGCACCAGCCTCCTTTTAAAGTGTCCAGTGATGTCATTCTTACTTAATCATGACTGATCGCCAGCCCTGTCCTCATCAACACCCACACCTGTGTTAATGGATCAATCACTAAAACGAAGTTAGCTGCTCCTTTTAAGGCAGGACTGCAATGATGTTGAAATGTGTTTTGGGGGTTAAAGTTTATTTTCTGGGCAAATATTGACTTTGCAAGTACAGTAATTGCTGTTAAGCTGATCACTCTGACATTCAGGGGTATATGCAAATTGCCATTAGAAAAAATGAAGCAGTAGACTTTGGAAAAATTAATATTTGTCTCATTCTCAAAATTTTTGTCCATGACTGTATGGTTTACCATCAGGAGGTACTGAAGTTATCTCTGACACATATTATACAGAAAAGGCAGATAGAACCTAAGAAAAGGAAGAAAAGAATCGCTTTTGTTACCACGTATGATAAACATAGTAAGGCTGTAGCCAATATTGTTATAAAACATTAGCATATAATTAGGGATACACAGATACTGACATTTTTAACAAGCCACTTATGTCATATCACCGACCTAGATTTATAAAAAAAAAAAAACCTTGTTTAGACCTGACTTTCATGTAAAAATGATTACCGTATATACTTGAGTATAAGCCGAGATTTTCAGCCCAAAATTTTGGGCTGAAAGTGCCCCTCTCGGCTTATACTCGAGTCACGGTGGGCAGCAGGGTCGGCGGGTGAGGGGGAGAGGGCGCTGAGGCATACTCACCTAGTCCCGGCGGTCCTGACGCTCCCTCCGCCCGTCCCACGGTCTTCGGTGCTGCAGCTCTTCCCCTGTTCAGCGGTCACGTGGGACCGCTGATTAGAGAAATGAATATGCGGCTCCACCGCCCATAGGGGTGGAGCCGCATATTAATTTCTCTAATCAGCGGTGACGGTGACCGCTGATAGAGGAAGAGGCTGCGGCACCGAAGACCGTGTGACAGGCAGAGGGAGCGGGACGCCGGGAGCAGGTAAGTATGTAATATTCACCTGTCCGCGTTCCACACGCCGGGCGCCGCTCCGTCTTCGCGTCCTCTTGCTCTGACTGTTCAGGTCAGAGGGCGCGATGACGCATTTAGTGAGCGCGCCGCCCTCTGCCTGATCAGTCAGTGCGGAGAGACACCGAGACGAGACGCTGGGGAGCTGCAAGCAGTGAGGTGAGTATGGCATTTTTTTTTTATTGCAGCAGCAATGGCACAGCTTTATATGGCACAGCTATGGGGCAATAATGAACGGTGCAGAGCACTATATGGCAGCTATGGGGCAATAATGAACGGCGCAGAGTACTATATGGCAGCTATGGGGCAATAATAAACGGCGCAGAGCACTATATGGCAGCTATGGGGCAATAATGAACGGTGCACAGCTTTATATGGCACAGCTATGGGGCAATAATGAACGGCGCAGAGCACTATATGGCAGCTATGGGGCAATAATGAACGGCGCAGAGCACTATATGGCAGCTATGGGGCAAAAATGAATGGCGCAGAGTACTATATGGCAGCTATGGGGCAATAATGAACGGCGCAGAGCACTATATGGCACAGCTATGGGGCAATAATGAACGGCGCAGAGCACTATATGGCACAGCTACGGGGCAATAATGAACGGCGCAGGGCACTATATGGCACAGCTACGGGGCAATAATGAACGGCGCAGGGCACTATATGGCACAGCTACGGGGCAATAATGAACGGCGCAGAGCACTATATGGCACAGCTACGGGGCAACAATGAACGGCGCAGAACACTATATGGCACAGCTACGGGGCAACAATGAATGGCGCAGAGCACTATATGGCACAGCTACGGGGCAATAATGAACGGCGCAGAGCACTATATGGCACAGCTACGGGGCAATAATGAACGGCGCAGAGCACTATATGACACAGCTACGGGGCAATAATGAATGGCGCAGAGCACTATATGGCACAGCTACGGGGCAATAATGAACGGCGCAGAGCACTATATGGCACAGCTACGGGGCAATAATGAACGGCGCAGAGCACTATATGGCACAGCTATGGGGCAATAATGAACGGCGCAGAGCACTATATGGCACAGCTATGGGGCAATAATGAACGATATGGAGAATTATATGTGGCACAGCTTTATATGGAGCATCTTATGGGGCAATAATGAACAGTATGGAGCATCTATTTTTATTTTTGAAATTCACCGGTAGCTGCTGCATTTTCCACCCTAGGCTTATACTCGAGTCAATAAGTTTTCCCAGTTTTTTGTGGCAAAATTAGGGGGGTCGGCTTATCCTCGGGTCGGCTTATACTCGAGTATATACGGTAAATAGTGGTTCCTTTCCATAATTTATGATGTGGTTTATGGTGATGACTGCAAAACATTGCTACGTAGATACTTGAGGAAATGTCAGAGGTTGAGCAATGGTAATGGCTGTAGGTTGCACATTTTGTCTTGTATGGGTGTGATCATGTGATTGGTGATCACATAGGATAGCCCGTGTGACTGTACATTGTGTGGTTTTGATTGCTTAAGGCTGAGTGCACACGTTGCGGTTTTTTCGCGGTTTTTCCCAAAAAAAAAAAGCTATAAAACCGCAAAAAAACGCATACAATAAGCATCCCATCATTTAGAATGAGTTCTGCATGTTTTGTGCACATGATGCGTTTTTTTCCGCGAAAAAAACGCATCGCGGTAAAAACCGCAGCATGTTCATTAATTTTCCAGTTTTTTAGCGGATTTCCCACTCCAAAATGCATTGGGAAGTGTCCGGAAAAAAACGTGGCAAAACCGCGGCAAAAACGCATGCGGTTTTCTTGCGGATTTCTTGCAGAAAATGTCCGGAATTCTCAGGAATTTTCTGCGAGAAATCCTGAACGTGTTCACATAGCCTTAGTCTGTGCATGACTTTGATCATGTACATGTTCATGTCACTCGTGGTCACATGAAACCGCCCCTGTGGATGCACATCCTCACACTGCACCTGGTTTCCAGTAAGACTTGTGATATATACAGGACTCTGGATTATATACAGGACTCTGGATTATATACAGTAGATGATATAGATTGACTTAGTGGGTTGGGACTATGAGCCTTTACCTCCATTCTGTACAGCAGTTGTATACATATGTTCTTATATCATTTTTATTTACGTTTTTATCCTTGGGTTTGACAGTTGCCATGACGATCAGGGTGGGCACAGAGGAGGAGGAAGACGTGGAGTCCATTTCCAATAGCGTAAAAATTGCTGTAAAATGTTCTTATATGTATTGTATTTCTGTACCTGCTAGAAAAAGGATGTTTGTATTGCTGAAACTTTTCTATATACTTTGCTGCTCACCATTATTGGAACCCCTTATTTTTTTTCATAGACTGTGCAATAGCTTCAGAAATAAATGGATATGTACCAAAGTTATATCCTCAGGAATTTTTAATTATTGGTCCAAAATAATACAACAATAAAACATTGTTTTTCAATTTACATTTTGAAATTTCGAAGAACAAAAACGAATAAACAGCATGTACATCAATAAAAGCACCCCTAATTAATGCTTGGTTGCTCAACCTTTGGCATTAATGACAGCCTCCAAACGTCTCTTGTAGCCATCTATAAGCTTCTTACACTTCTCAGCTGGTATTTTCTCCCACTCTTCCTTTGCAGCTTGTTCAAGCTTTTGAATGCTTGCAGGGTTCGTTTTCCCAATGGAAAATTTGAGCTCATCACAAAGATTTTAAATGGGATTGAGGTCATGGCCTTTTTAAAACATCTATTTTTTCTTTTTCAATCATTCTAGTGTACCTTTGGTTGTGTTCTTTGGGTCATTGTCTTGCTGGAAGACCCATGATTTTCGACTCAAACCAAGTTTTCTTATACTGAGTATGACATTTCACTCTAAAATCTCTTGATAATTCTCTGATTTCATGATTCCTCCAATATGGTCAAGGCCTTCAGTACCAGACGCAGCAAAGAAACCCCACAGCATTATGGATCCTCCACCATGCTTAACTGTTGGTAAAGTGTTATTTTCCTTATAAGCTTCATTGCGCCGTCTGTAGCAAACTATTGCTTTGCATTGCCAAAAAGCTCTATTTCTGTTTCATATGTCCACAGAACATTTTCCAAGAAGGATTATGGTTTGTCAAGGTACTCTTTGACAAAGATCAGTCGTTCCTTTTTATGTTTTTTTTTCTTGAGCAGTGGTTTCTTCCTTGGCATTTGCCTTTAAAGCTTTGCTTGGTTTAGTGTGCAGCATATGGTACTTGTTAAAGCCATGTCCAACTGTTCCAGTTGCCCTTCAGGTCTTTGGATGATTGACATGGTGTTTTTCCGCCATTCACACCAACCTTCAACGACATCTCTTGTAAATTTTCCCCTTTCACCCACGTCCAGGGAGGTTCTTCACCGTTTCTTGCTTGACAAACTTCTTAATAACATTGCACACTTTTGAAACTGGGATGCCAAGGTCTTGGAGATGGCCTTACACACTTTGGAAGTCTTGTGTTTGCTAATAATAGCAGTTATGATGTCCTCAGAAATCTCCTTTGTCTTCACCATTGCGACAAAGGAACATGGCCTACTATGTGGCTTTTTAAAACACTGAAAGTCATCATTCATTGTCTAATGCATGTCACATGGGCACTGACAATCACAGGTGATTCTCATTTGTGATTTACTACAGGCTTGTCCCAATGTGTTTCCATATAAATTTAATGTAAATGGTGCCAATACCAGTATCACAGCAAGCGTTAAGTTTTTCTACTTTTTTTTTCTCCCTTTTTTGTTTTAAATTGTTTATCATTTGATTTTTGTATCCAACGCGAGTCCTCTATAAAAAAAACAAAACCAAAACTGTTTCACTTGATTAATTTTTTTTTCAGGAGATAATCCACATTATATACTTAAACTTCATGGGTGCCAATAAGGATGAGCAGGACTGTATTCCCTACTCTCTCTAAAGTTTTAATGCTTAGTTTTAATTTTCATCATATACAGCCATGTGAAAAATTGATTATTCAAGTCAATCATGTATTTATGCCAACATATACAGGCCTTAGACCATTAATATCCCTCTGTATCCAGGACATTTGGGGCCTATGAATTTTTATTTTTTTGCTAACTCAATTATAGTTGTAGCAGCCTTAACTTTCTCAATAAATTAAACCTTTCTATTTTGTCTGTAAGGCTATGTTCACATATAGAATAAATACTGTTATTTTTGTTTTCTTCAAGTTTTATGCAAGTGTCTGCATTGAACTATGTAATAACAATCTTCTTTTGTTATTGTATGTTTGCTGCATTTTTTATGTTTTCACCTTATTTGATGCCTTTTTCCTTGCCAATTTGAACCAGTGTTTTAATGTGTATTTTATAATACAATAAAGTTTTGATACTGCCCTTAACCCTGCTGTTCTGTTCGGTCTGGGGAGACCTATTTTGAACTTTGGTATTTTTTGGGGTGTTCAAGATGCGGTTCTGAAACTTGTGGTTGATTGACTTAAATGAGGATGGGTCGGTCGGCCACGGGTTTCAGAGCCGCATCTTGAATATTTTAAAGAATATTGAAGTTCAAAGTCGGTCATTTTTGACCAACAGAACAGCAGGGTTAAAAAAGCAACTGGATTTTTTGCATGCATTTTTTTTCAGGCTCTGCATATCAGCCTTAAAAGAAAAATAAAAGGACCCAAACCGCACAGTTCTGCAGCATCTTTAGAAGCAGAGAGGACCAAGTTTTCATAAAATCACATCTGATTTGCTAGGAAAGTTAAAACGCAGCAGAATTTCTGCACAAAATAAAACATAGTATATGAAACGCAGCATTTACGCTACATTTGAAAACGGTTTAAATGTCTAAACAAAGTGGGTGTGATTTCATGTATACTCCTTCCTACTCCTGTTTTGGTATATTTTTGAAGCATAAAAAATGCATGTAAGAAAAATGCAGTTGCATTTTTAAGCATAGAATAAAAGATTTTCTCTTTTATAAAATGTATAAAAATTCAGCACCACTATCAGGGTGTGTTTTAATACCCGTGGGAGTCCTTTCAATAATATTCACAAGCATTGGAGTCCTCCATATGTAAATTGCCAGTTGTGATCCTCTTCAATCCTCAGTGAATGTCAGAAGTACGGCTGAGCAGTGTGTAGGGCAGGGCAAGGGAAGTAATACAAGAATATTCATAAAGCAAGGCAAAGAGGTGATGCTGAGTAGATGTGGTTTTAACATTCTAGAACATACAGACATATTTAGGAATAATTACTGGGGGGTGCAAGTCTTCAGACCATTCCAGCAGTTTGAAAGGGTAAACCTAGGTTAAAGGTTCCCTTAACTTTAAGCCTTGACTTATGTGGCTTAGTATCTTGGAGTATTTTATTAAACTGGAATTGAGCAAAAAAAATTGTGGGCCACTCTTCCATTTATTGTAACCTTTATGCTTAAACTTTGATAAATAAGTCTGTGTGACGACAATGTACAATGAAGAATGAACACATTCACACTGCTAATCAGTGTTACACTTAGGATTTTGTTTGAACTTACTCTACCAATCATACTATTTGAGAAACAAATATAGTGTATCATTATACAGTATATTGTACATATATTACAGTATCAATTTTAAAGTCAACACATTTTTATTTTTTCTTTACTAGCTATGAAGTAGAGCTTGTTTTGGAGGAGTTCCATAGAATAGCTTGTGATGGGCGTATGTGGATAAATATGTATGAAATATGTAAATATCTAATGACATTGGTATCTCCATGCATTTGTATTTCTGATCTACATATATCAGTGCTAGTTTACAAAAGAGTACTCAAGTTACTCTTGCTGTGAGTCTGTGATTTGAACATTTTGTAGCAGAGTTCATGCGTTTTGACTGAATGTTGATGGTAAAGTCTTTTCCATGACTAAATTCCTTCTACTGGGCACAGATCTGTGGATGAGAAGAACAATATTATTTATTATAACTCCTATATTTACACAGATATTCCACAGATTTAAGGTACCTTCACACATAACGATATTATTAACGATATCGTTGCTTTTTGTGACGTAGCAACGATATCGTTAATGAAATCGTTATGTGTGACAGCGACCAACGATCAGGCCCCTGCTGGGAGATCGTTGGTCGCTGAAGAAAGTCCAGAACTTTATTTCGTCGCTGGATCTCCCACTGACATCGCTGGATCGGCGTGTGTGACACCGATCCAGCGATGTCTTCACTGGTAACCAGGGTAAACATCGGGTAACTAAGCGCAGGGCCGCGCTTAGTAACCCGATGTTTACCCTGGTTACCATCCTAAAAGTAAAAAAACAAACACTACATACTTACCTACCGCTGTCTGTCCCCGGCGCTGTGCTCTGCTTCTCTGGTCTGGCTGTGAGCGTCGGTCAGCCGGAAAGCAGAGCGGTGACGTCACCGCTCTGCTTTCCGGCCGCTGTGCTCACAGCCAGTACAGGAGGAGTGCAGAGCACAGCGCTGGAGGACAGACAGCGGAAGGTAAGTATGTAGTGTTTGTTTTTTTACTTTTAGGATGGTAACCAGGGTAAACATCGGGTTACTAAGCGCGGCCCTGCGCTTAGTTACCCGATGTTTACCCTGGTTACCGGCATCGTTGGTCGCTGGAGAGCGGTCTGTGTGACAGCTCTCCAGCGACCAAACAGCGACGCTGCAGCGATCCGGATCGTTGTCGGTATCGCTGCAGCGTCGCTTAATGTGAAGGGGCCTTTAGTCTACTATGCTACTGGATATGTTTATTTTTACAGTACTCCTCAATAAAGTATGATTTGTAGTAGAATATATATCCTACTTTTAATTCAGATAGGGCTCAACAATGTAAAAATGTGAAAAGATCTTCTATGTGCAGTCCTTCTAGAAAATTACACATTTTATTTGATGGTACCGTAACATTGATGCTATGTGCACACGTTGCGGAATTGCCACAGAAATGTCCGCTGCAATTCCGCAACTCCCTGTCGCGGGAAATACGCATGCGGAATGGGCATGCGTATTCCCGCTAAACACTAGCGTTTTGCAAGCATAATTAGCTTGCAGAATGCTAGCTTTTTCCAAGCGATCTGTAGTTTTGCTTGGAAAAATGATTGACAGGTTGGTCACACTTGTCAAACAGTGTTTGACAAGTGTGACCAACTTTTTACTATTGATGCTGCCTATGCAGCATCAATAGTAAAAAGATATAATGTTAAAAATAATGAAAAAAAAAAAATCGTGATATTCTCACCTTCTGGCGGCCCCCGCAGCCTTCCCGATCCTCGCGATGCTCCCGGCAACTCCCGTTCCCAGCGATGCCTCGCGACAATGATCCCAGATGATGTAGCATCACATGAGACTGCTACATTATCACAGGTCATTGTCGCAAGGCATTACTGAGAATGAGAGCATTTCTAAGGCCTGGGCTGGATCCAGGGGCCGCCAGGAGGTGAGTATATAACTGTTTTATTTTAATTCTTTTTTTAGGGCCTGGAGGAAAGTCTCCTCTCCTCTACCCTGTGTACCATCCGCACATGATCCGCTTACTTTACGCATGCTGGGCACAGCCCCATGCGGGAAGTCAGCAGATCAAAGCATTCTTATGTGTGCAGAATCACCGCGATTCTGCACAAGGACGGAGCATGCTGCGCATTTTTCTGCGATACGATTCCACCACGGAAAAATGTACAGCATTAGCACAGCATTGCAGAGTCCGATTGAATTCAATGGGTTGTGTTGTGTATGTGTTTATGCAGCAAAAAAACACGGCAGAAACGCATACAATCTGCAACGTGTGCACATAGCCTAAAGATGAAGACCAGACAGGATTTTTTTTTCTATCGCTATACCCCTATGGGGGAGCATTATACCCCTATGGAGCGGCATTATATTATGCTGGAGCATTATAACCCTTGTTTACTATACGTCACTATCAGATGTCTCTGTTCTCAAAAAAGTATGACATAGAGATCATGGGAGATTGTATCTATCCAGATATTTGATGGGAATCTCTCTCAGGCCGGGGTCACACTTATGTATGTAATGCGAGAAACTTGCGCATGTCTTTCACATTAATACCCGGCACTGCCGCTGGCACTCGGGCTCGGAGTGTGTGGCTGCATGAATTTCTATGCAGCCGCACACTCCGGTCCCAAGTGCCGGCGGCAGTGCCAGGTATTGATGCGAGAGACTCGCGCAAGTTTCTCGCATTACACACACAAGTGTGATACCGGCCTCAGGCAAAAGTACTGGGTCCAGAAAAATTTTATCTTCTCTTGTAGACAACTTTGTCTTTCAAAACATAGAAGAGACAAAAAGAGGATCTGCAATCTTTGACATTCTTACCAACAGGGAGGAAATGGTTGAGGAAGTAAAGGTGGCTGGGAATTTAGGAGGCAGCGATCATGCTGTCCTTGAGTTTTGTATTACAAGAGGAGGAAGACCAGCGAGGACTCAGACTTTAAGGTTGGATTTCAGAATGGCAGATTTTAAAGGACTCAGAAAGAGGGTAGGCAATGTCCAATGGCTGGATGTTGTAAATCAAAGAAATGTTTAAGAAGGATGGGAGATTTTGCTAAATTAAATTCTCACCGCACAATCAGTAACAATCCCGAAAAGAAGGAAGAATTGGAAGCATTTAAAGAGACCAGGGTGGATGAACACAGAACTTATTTACTTGTCAAAAAGGAAAAAAGAAATGTATATCAAATGGAAAGAGGGGGGCATATCTTATGAAGAATATAATGCAGTTTGCAGGGCAAGCGTTAAGAGCTAAAGCCAGTAATGAAGTAAGGCTTGCAAGGGAGACCAAAAACAGTAAAAAAAAAAAAAGGATTTTGAGGGTAAGTCAAATGCAAAAGAAAAGTCAAAAGATGCTATAGAATTTTTATAGGATGAAAAGGGTGAAATGATCAAAAATAATGTTGAGAAAGCTGAACTTTTCAATTCCCGCATCTGTGCTCTTTAGGAAAGCAATTGTAACATCAACTGATCTTCACTGTGCCATTGAAGGAATAAAAGAATCCCCACTATTCATAAACCGTGAGATGGCGAGGGAACACTTAGCTAATTTAAATTAATTTAAATCTCCTGGTCCAGATGAATTACAGCTGTGCTCAAAAGTTTACATACCCCGGAAGAATTTTTGCTTTATTAGCCTTTTTTCAGAGAATATGAATGATAACACCAAAACTTTTTCTCCACTCATGGTTCGTGATTGGGTGAAGCCAATTATTGTCAAACTACTGTGTTTTCCCTTTTTAAATCATAACGACAACCCAACACATCCAATTGACCCTGATCAAAAGTTCACATACCCTGGTGATTTTGGCCTGATAGCATTCACAGAAGTTGACACAAATGGGTTTGAATGGCTACTAAAAGTAACATCCTCACCTGTGACCTGTTTGCTTGTAATCGGTGTTTGCGCATTAAAGCGGAGTGAGTTTCTGGGATCCAGACAGACTCTTGCATCTTTCATCCCGCCACTGATGTTTCTGGGTTGTGAGTCATGGTGAAAGCAAAATAATTGTCAACGGATCTATGGGAAAAGGTCGTTGAACTGTATAAAACAGGAAAGGGATATAAAAAGATATCCAAGGAATTGATAATGCCCGTCAGCAGTGTTCAAACTGTGATTAACAAATAGAAAATCAGGGGCTCTGTAAAAACAAAATCACGGTCAGGTAGACCAACAAAAATGTTATCCACAACAGCCAGGAAAATTGTTCTGGATACAAAGAAAAACCCACAAATAGCATCAGCTGAAATACTGGACTCTCTGAAAACTAGCAGTGTGGCTGTTTCAAGATGCACAATTAAGAGGCACTTGAAGAAAAATAGGCTGCATTGTCAAGTCGATAGAAGAAAGCCATTACTGCTCAATTGCCACAAAGTATCTTGCTTAGACGCTTACGCAAAACAACACAGAGACAAGCCTCAAAACTTCTGGAACAAGGTAATTTGGAGTGATGAGACCAAAATATAAATTTTGGACACTTTTTGGGCAGATTATCATCTGAGAAAATAAAGCACCTCATCCACAACTACCACAAAAGACTTCAAGCTGTCATTGATGTTAGAGGAGGTAATACACGATATTAAGAAATGGGGTATGTGAACTTGTGATCAGGGTCATTTGGATGTTTTGGGTTGTCATTATGATTTAAAAAGAGAAAACACAATAGTTTGACATTAAATTTCTTCACCCAACCACTAACCATGAGTGGAGAAAAAGTTTTGGTGTTATCCTTCATAATCTCTGAAAAAAGGTCAAGAAAGCAAAAATTCTGCCGGGGTATGTAAACTTTTCAGCACAACTGTACATTCTACGGTACTGAAAGAGTTTGCAGAGGAAACTGCAGAACCACTAACCAGAATCTTTGAAAAATCCTGAAAAACAGGAGAAGTCCCAGAAGATCAGAGAAGGGTAAATATTGTTGCTATCTTCAAAAAAGGAAAGAAGATGGAGCCAGGAAATTACAGGCCAGTGAGCCTTACTTCTATACCAGGAAATATATTTGAACAAATTATTAAACAGCATGTATGTAAGTACTTGGATAAGAATACAGTAATTCACTAGAGCCAGCATGGGTTTGCAGCAAACAAGTCATGCCAGACTAATTTACTTCTATGATGGAATCACTGACTGGGTGGATCAGGGAAATGCGTTAGATAAAGTATATCTCGACTTCAGCAAAGCATTTGATAAATTATCTCATACTATCTTTTTTGAAAAAATAACCAAGTATGGGATTGACAAGGCTACTGTTAGGTGGATTCATAACTGACTCAGTGGTCATACTCAAAGAGTGGTAATAAATGGTTGTACATTCAATTAGAAAAGTGTTTCAAATGGGATACCACAATTTCAAATGGGATACCACAAGGCTCTTTCCCGGTCCCAGTGTTCCACATTTTTATAATTTAGCTAGATAAGGGAACTGAAGGTAAACTAATCAAATTTGCAGATGATGCAAAGCTAGGAGGGATAGCTAACACTAGAGAAGATAGGGAAAGTATTCAGAAGGATCTAGATAAGCATGAACAGTGGGCATAATCTAATAGAATGGTATTTAGCAGGGAGAAATGCAAGATTCTACATCTAGGCAAGAAAAACAAAAATCTATAGAATTGGAGGAATAGAACTAAGCAACAGCACGTGTGAAAATGACTAAGGTATACTAATAGATCTCAGACTGCACATTAGTCAACAGTGTGATGCAGCAGTAAAAAAAAGGCCAACGCATGTTGTTTGTGCATCTGTGAGCAGCCAGTGTAACTTAAATATACTACCATGTTCTAAAGCGTCTTCCAATTTGTCTCTTATAGCTGCTCATTTGAAACATCATTAGTCTACAATTGCAAAGGAAGTTGCAAGCAGTGGATCTTGTTGATTTACGTGCCCAAGTGCATTCAGTGTGAAAGAACATTCTTTAGACAACCATTAATAACCTCATTGATAGCCTGCAAAGGTGTGTAAGTGCATGCATTTCTGTGCATTGTGCTCCTACTCATCACAGTATAAATAGAGATGTTTTGATTATTATGTTTCCATTTTGTCATCATTTGCATAACATTAACATGTCTATTGAGCCTGAAATTTTCCAGAACATTTCCTCCTTGGTGTTGCAATTACAGTATTGACGAGTCTGTACAGTCAGAGGCGGAGCTGAAATCTCTAAGATTACAACTGTATGACAGGATCTGTGCAATCAATATCATGATCTGTGATATGAGTTTGTACCATAATGACAAGTACACTATGAATTTTCAGATATAAAACCAATAAGCAAGATAACACTATTTGAATTGTATATACTCTGGCAGAATGAATAAAAAACTGAAATGATACTTTAATAACCTTTATAAATATATCACATTTGACATTTCATTATATAAAAATAAATGCAAGGTAATCATCATTCAAAGATTAGTTGAAGTTATCTAAAACAGTGCATGGACATAAAATACATGTTGGCTGAAACAACAAGCAACAGATTGTACCTATCTTCTTGTTCTTTTGCCTAATCCAAAAATCATGAAATGACAATCTGTTTTATTTTTCCCCTCTCTGTATACTGCATCAGTTTGTCTGGATTGTTAAAAGCCATTTTAAATATTGTGCTGGGATATTCTGAATTCCCTTACTCAGTACCTTCATTAATTATCAAGAGAAGAGTAAAGGTACCTTCACACTGAACAACTTTCCAACGAGAACGACAGCGATTTGTGACGTTGCATCGTCCTGGATAGCGATCTCGTTGTGTTTGACATGCAGCAGCGATCAGGATCCTGCTGTGACATCGCTGGTCGTCGCTGAAAGTCCGGAACTTTATTTGGTCGTCGGGTCGGCGTGATTCGTCATGTTTGAAAGCAAAAGCAACGATGCCTGCAATGTTTTTTCATGGAGCAACAACCAGCGAGAACAATAAGTACGTCACTGGATCGCTCCTGCATCGTTCTGCTGTTGCCGGTGTTTGACGTCTCCTAGCGACCTAAACAGCGACGCTGCAGCGATCGGCTTGTTGTCTATATCGCTGCAGCGTCGCTTATTGTGACGGTACCTTTAGACAGAACACCAGTATAGGACATTGCAAGAAGAGGAGGAGATTGCAAGACTAAACTATTGATTTTAAAGTTCAGTATATGATGCTTAATATGTCCTGTGATAGCGCTACAGAGGAACTGAATAGTGATGAATGAGCATGCTCGGATAAGGTGTTATCCGAGCATGATTGAGTGCTAATAGAGGATCTTCGGCATCCTGTAATATTATGCTCAAGTCACTGTGGCTGCATGTCTCGCGACTGTTAGAGAACCCCAACACATGCAGGGATTGCCTGTTTGTTAGGCAAAAAAGTGTCATAATTAAGGGAGCTTAGTCTCGAAAAATGCGTTAGGATTCACACCCACATGGTTTGTAAAGTTTGTGAATCAAGAAACTTTTTCTTCACAAATTCGGTGGAGCTGGACATCTTTCTTCTTTTAGGCAAAAAAGTGCCCTATTTTTAATGCAAATTGCCTCTTCAGAGAAAAAGAGGACTTGAACTCTATAGTGCCACCTATTGTAAGTAGTGATCCTACAAGTCACAATCAACCTTTTAATGAGTCTTGCAATATGACTTAGGATAAGAGCCAAATCAGTATCTCAATTGCAAATTGAGAGCAACTTCTCCCAACAGAAAGCAAAATTGATAATTAAGTGGCTCAGTGAAAAAAACATTGAAATTTTAGAACAGTGGCCAGGAAACTCCTCATGATCTCAATATTATTGAGAACCTTTGGATAATACTCAAAAAAGTGGGTAGGTAAATGAAATCACAGAAATTGTGATAAACTCCAAGCACTGATTAAGTAAGAATCTATCAGGATTTGACCCAGAAGTTGTTATCCAGCATAGCGAATGATTTGAAAAAAATGCTATAAATTTTATTGAAAAATGCTATAAATATTGAGTCTTTGCATAAGCTTAATGTATTTTTCAATAAAAGAGTGAATACTTATGAAATGCTTATAATTGTACTTCAGTAGCCACAGAAACAAATAAAACCCCAAATTTGTCACTATCCAAACTTTTGCCCATGACTGGATGAGACTGTTGAGTTCTGGTCCGCAGACGCGCTCTTGTTCTGGAGATTGCGGTCTGTAAACAGACCATGTATACCGTTCAGTATAAGGTTCATTTTTATATACTAGAATTTGGCAGTGAATGTTTTACAATCGTTTTACGTTTTATTGTGTTGGTCCTTGTGTATTATCCGTGTATGCATACTTGGAATTAACATGAGTACACTGATAACTTATCATCTTGCATTTCATCTGCTTATCTCTAAAGTAATTGTTGGCAAATACACGTCCGAAATTTGACTTTCCTCCTGTTTCATTGTTGTTGTACCTTTTGCGTGACGTTTGTAATGATACGTCGCCACACTGTTCATACCTTGTATTCCAGTTACAGAGGTCAAATTACTTATGTATTTTAAGCCTGAACGTCACTTTTCCTTCATACGGATCATGAGGGTTCTCATTTATGATGTGACTTCCATTAACTTTACAAACAATTTCGATTTCCTTGTCGAGTTTGACATTGGAAAGTTTCACCGCAACTAATGGATTGGTGTAGTTTGGCTGAAAGAAATGAGGGGGAAGATATTGTGAATTTTAGAGAAAAATAACTAAGACTGGATAACTGGATTTTCACTCTAGGATACCTGTCTCTTCTTTCCATAGTATGGGAAGTACTGTGCACCAAAGGATCCATGCGGAAAATATTCTACATGTCCAAGATCTTGTTCGTCCTATGTGTTGTAAGCATGTATAACATGATTTCATTATTATTATAATTAGTAGTATTTTATATTACATTATACAAGCATTATAGGTCAAAAATTAGGTTCCATGATCAAATGCATATTTTTTCTTTACAGAAACATTATATACTACCCCAGTTTGTCACTAGCTTGTACACAAAAGTAGAAAAATGGAAACCTGATGTATCCTTTACAAATTAATGGGATAAATCAGCCTTGCTTTGGGTCTGTTATAGCTCAAGCCTCATGCACATTCCTGTATCACTGCTTCCTATAACCTTTTAGATGTTCAGTGACCTAACATGGCACTAATTAAAATTACGGGGCTTTACTGGAGCTCCATGGTCCTCTGATTTTTAACAGAGGATTCCTTCCTTCTAACGGATTTTGCAGGAATCTGACTACAGAATCTTCAACATTCAGTAATCGAAAACTGGTATACCATTGCCTGCTATCTCGTTTTCCAAGGTCTATAAAGCAGAATCCCTGAAAATGTAGTCATTGCTTAAAGTCCGATTTGCAAAACAAGACAAAGAAAGCTAACTCCCACTCTAGGCAAAAAAGTAAGTGATCAGGAGAAATGTTTGTCAGTTTTATATTCCAATTTTTTGTTACTAATATTGGAGAAGAATGTAAAGTAAATAAAATAAAATACTAGTTTTTATCTTTTTTAAATTTCTATTTTCACTTTTTTCCATTTTTTATTTGTAAAGAACCAATAAAATATATTTTAAATTGTGTCCTTTCAGTATAAATATTTTTTTATATATTGGATATAAGATTTTCTGATGGGTCAGTTCTAGAGACAGCGAGTCAATCTGGCAGTGTCTTTTTTTCCTGTTAATTTTTTCTTGCTCTTCTTTTTTTAAAAATTTAATTCACACACATTGTGTCAACACAAAAGGACATGGAGAGCATTTCAACATTTTAATACATATTTGTACAGCTGTTTTTTTCTGTAAGTGCAGTTGCTATTTTAGCCCTATTTAAGGGCAACTGCAGAGCTCATCTGAGCCTGACCCAGCAGCTTCTGTTACTTCCCGACACTTGACAATCACATGATGGCGGAGTCAGGAGGAGAAAGAGCTGTTCTTTCCCTACTGTATACACAGAGCTTGCTGGGAAAACAGAGATGGTAGTAAACCATCTCTGCCTTTTCTGTGGATAGCTGAAGTCTTGAATGTTTAACAGATGGTTCTCCACCCCAAAGCTGCATGGTCTCATTCAACTGCTTATTCTGCATTAACATTCTAAAACGTCATTACAGAGTAATATGCCGACCTCTCAAGTGTTTAACGTCTATAGGCAGAAGCAACTAAGGCAAAATTATTAAGATCTGGATCACGTGTCTTCATTAAAGAAGCACGCCAGCATTTTTTAATATACAATGTAGGCCATTATCAAGGAATAATGTAGATGCTTTTTTGTATACTTGCTTTATTTGCTGTTGCCTACCATCTTAGTTCCATTTTAGCTTCTGGTATGGTTCCTCTAACGCATTATTTCCCTTAATGCTTTCGGTCTTGCAGCAGGGTTGGGTTCAATTCCCTGATGGATATTACAAAGTCTCATTGTATTCCATGCAATTCAGCTTTTGCCTGTCTCCCCTACTGAATCACCTCTTTTTTTTTATATAAAGCTGAAATAAAGGTGTAGATTCTTGAAACTGTCTAAAAAGAAAAAAACTGCTGTTATTGCCCATAGCGACCAATCACAGAGCAGTTACAATTTTTCAGAAGCAGAATACAAAATGAAAGCTGCGTTGTGATTGGTTACAATGGGCAACAAAGACAGTTTTACTTATTCACTGTTTTCTAAGTCTTCCCGTTCGGTATCTTCATCTGGATGCAAGGATATACAGTGGCTCAAGAAGGGCGGAGTTGTTGAAAGAGGGGATGCCTCGAAGAGTTGCCACAAGGGATTTGATAGATAACAATGTCATCCTTTAGTTCATAAACTGACTTCCTGTCCACACATTAGAATATGTGCTGCACTGGTTGTCGGATAAGTGTTTCTATTACACAGCTGCCCCTTATAAAGGGGAGGAATTTAAGGATGCAACTGAGTAGTATTATATATGCAAAATAAAAATGCTGACGTGCTATTTTAAGGGTATGTCAGCTGAATTTCACTACAAACTATTTTTGTGTGCATGTATCCCTTTCAAAGACAAGTCCATCTTTACTATTACATGGTCAGTTGGCTCCTCTGTTACTGAGAAATCAGCATTTAAATTGATATACAAAAGAGGGTGTAGAAGATCTGAAGCCTCCTGCTATATTCCCTGCCCAGGCCGCCTCCTCCTCCTTGGTAAACAGCCCCTGGGGCACTGAGCTGGAGTGTCTGAGCTCTTCAGCCTCTTTTGTATATCAATTCAAATGAGGGAGGAATGAATTGGCTATTTAAATGTATTGCTACAAGCACATTCCTAGCCCAAAAGGAATGCACCATTTTAGGTCCTATGGTGCCACATGGTCTAAATGAATCCTTGGGATTCGCATCCTTCCTTTAATCAGATAAATATCTCAGCCACCTATCCTGTATGTGATATTTTATTATTTTTATTTTATCTTTGTCCCAGTTTAAGTTTTTGTTTTTTTATTGTTTGTTTCTATGCACTAATTGATTTTCAATTTATTATATTTAAGAATATCTAGAATATTGTTTGCACACATATGCATATGCATGCTGATGTTGGAAGAAGTATAATGGGCCTATCGTCTTTCATTACAAGTGACATTATTCATATACCAGTCCATGATAAAAGACTATGTTTGACTTTATTAGCAATATACTGTTTTACATGCATAGCTTTTGGGATTTAATGGCAGTCATATTTATTGTGTACCCCTATTTAGATATAATTGTGCTATATACACTGTCAATTTTCTAATCATACTGACATATATATCCTATATATGCAGCAAGTTATGGATTATATTTGTTTTTAATATATACAAATACTGTACTGTTGCACTTTATTTTATTGTTTTGTAATCCCATTATTTGCATGATATGGTGAATGTGCATGTGTGTTCTCTGTGGTGATCTGTGCCGGGCAGCTTTCTGTCAGTAGACGTGTTGCGCTCGCGTGGGATGCGGCCAGGGTTACCTACACCTACATTCTCATCACCATTTGCCCTCGCCGATCACAAGATCGGAAGGTCCTTCTATATAGTGAGGGACATTTATCACTTTCGGTCACGCCCCTTGAGTAAGCAACTACCGTGAAAATGCGCGCTTGGAGAGTCTTGGCTGGTGTCCTACTGATGCAATAAGAATGGGTAATTAACCCCTTAATGACCGCCAATATGCCTTTTAATGGCGGCAGTTAAGGGTACTTAAACCACAGAGCTGATTTTTAACGGTGCTGAATAATAAGTGTATAGCGCCCCCCAGAGTCAGAATTTCTCTGGGTCTCAGCTACTGGGGTAGCTGAGACCCCAGAGAACATGATCCGGGTCAGTTTTTACAGACCCCAGTGTTGTGATCGCTGTTATTAACGGTATAACGGCGACCACAAAAAAGTCAGATTTCCTATTTAATTTCTCTATCCTCTGAAGTGATCGCATATCACTGGAGAGAGCAATGGGGTCCCCCTATCCCACCAATACATCTGATGTCCCTGCATCCCTCCCGTGGAGTCCCCCGGGCCACCGGCATCTTCTTCCAGGGAGAAAATGGTGGATGCATGCGCAGTGCGCCCGCTGAGATCTGCCAGCCAGCAACAATAAAAGTTTCCTATTGGTTCATTTTGATCACTGTGATAGACCCTATCACAGTGATCAAAATAAAAAAAATAGTAAATAAAACCCCCCTTTATCAACCCCTTAGTTAGGGAAAAATAATAAAAAATTAGATTTATTTCCATTTTTCCATTAGGGTAAGGCCACGTGCACACGTTGCTGAAAGTGGTGTGGATTTTTCCAGACTGATTTTGTTAAATCCACAGGTAAACCGCACTGTGGAATCCCTGCGGAATTACCTTGGATTTACCGTGACTTTTTTGCAGATTTTGTGCGGATTCCACCTGCGGTTTTACACCTGCGGATTCCCATTATGGAGCATGTGGAAACCACTGTGGAAACCGCACAAAGAATTGACATGCTGCGGAATACACAACGCTACGTTTCCGCGCGTTTTTTTATGCAGCATGTGCACTGTGGATTTTGTTTTCTATAGGTTTACGTGGTACTGTAAATTCAGGGAAAACTGCTGTGAATCTGCAGTGGCCAATCCGCTGCTGATCCGCAGCAAAATCCGCAACATGTGCACATACCCTTAGAGTTGGGCTAAAGTGAGTTGGGCTAAAGTGAGTTGGGCTAAAGTGAGTTGGGCTAAAGTGGGTTGGGCTAAAGCTAGGGTAAGGGTTTGGCTAAGGCTAGGGTTAGGGTTGGGCTAAAGTTAGGGTTTGGGTTGGGCTAAAGCTAGGGTTAGGGTTGTGGTTATGGTTTGGATTACAGTTTGGGTTGGGATTAGTGTTAGAGGTGTGCTGGGGTTAGGGTTGAAGTTAGAATTGCGGGGGTTCCACTGTTTAGGTACATAAGGGGGGTCTCCAAATGCGACATGGTGCCACCATTGATTCCAGACAATTTTGCGCTCAAAAAGTCAAACCGTGGTCCCTGCCTTCTGAGCCCTGCCATGTGCCCAAACAGTGGCTTTCCCCCATAAATGGGGTGTCAGCATCCTCAGGAGAAATTGCACAACAAATTTTGTGGTCCATTTTCTCCTGATACCTTTGTGAAAAAATAAATTGGTTCCAAAGTAAAGTTTATTGTGAAAAAAGTTAAATGTTCATTTTTTCCTTCCACATTGCTTTAGTTCTCATGAAGCACCTGATGGGTTAATAAATTTATTGAATGTGGTTTTGCACACCTTGAGGGGTGCAGGTTTTGGAATAGTGCCACTTTTGGGTATTTTCTGTTATATTGATTCTCCAAACTCACTTCAAATGTGAGGTGGTCCTTAAAAAAATGGTTTTGTACATTTTTTTTTGGAAAAATGAGAAATCGCTGGTCAAATTTTAACCATTATAATGCCCTAACAAAAAAAAATTGTTTCCAAAATTGTGCTGATATAAAGTAGACATGTGGGAAATGTTATTTATTAACTATTTTGTCTGACACCACTCTCTGATTTAAGGTACAAAAAATAAAAGTATGAAAATTGAAAAACATTTCAAAATTTTTGCCAAATTTTCATATTTTTCAGAAATAAACGCAAGTTATAGGGAAGAACTTTTACCACTAACATGAAGTATGATATGTCACGAAAAAACACTTTCAGAATCAGTGGGATACGTTGAAGCGTTCCAGAGCTATAACCTCATAAATTGACAGTGGTCAGAATTGTAAAAATTGGCATTAAGTACCAAATTGGCTCTGTCACTAAGGGGTTAATATACTCTTTTTCCCGCTCATTGAACTCTGTCATATTAATGTTTCCAATATGATTTCTCTAATGCTAATATGGAATTAATGCGAAAAAAGCAAATCTAAATATATCTGATTGGAAATATCCAACAAATCCCACCAATATTAGAGGAACATAGCTATAGTAGGAATTAAAACATAACCTTTAATGTGTACAAGGTAAAAATGTAACATTTCAGTCCTGGGCCCCCTCCTCTTCTCTCTATACACGGCCCCTATTGGACAAACAATCAGCAGATTTGGGTTCCAGTACCATCTCTATGCTGACGACACCCAATTATACACTTCTTCCCCCGACATCACCCCTACCCTAATTCAAAATACCAAGGATTGTCTGTCTGCTGTCTCTAACATCATGTCCTCCCTCTATCTGAAACTAAATCTCTCCAAAACTGAACTACTTTTTTCCCTTCTACTAACCTCACTCTACCCAACATTGAAATTACCCTGGAGGGTTCAACTATAACTCCCAAGCAGCATGCCCGCTGTCTTGGGGTGATATTCGACACCGAACTTTCCTTTACTCCCTATATCCGATCACTCACTCGGTCCTGTCACCTGCATCTTAAAAACATCTCCAGAATCCGAACTTTTCTCACCTTTGAAACTGCTAAGACTCTTACTGTCGCTCTCATTCATTCTCGTCTGGACTACTGCAACTCTCTTCTGATCGGTCTCCCTCTTTCCAAACTTTCTCCTCTCCAATCCATCTTGAATGCGGCAGCCAGGGTCATATTTCTGTCCAGCCGCTTCACTGATGCCTCCATCTTGTGCCAGTCATTACACTGGCTACACATTCGCTACAGGGTCCAGTATAAACTCATCTCTCTCACCCACAAAGCTCTCCACAGTTCTGCACCGCCTTATATCTCCTCTCTCATCTCCGTCTATCGCCCTACACGTGCCCTCCATTCTACAAATGACCTAAGACTAACATCCCCCGTAATCTGAACCTCGCACCTCCGTCTCCAAGACTTCTCTCGTGCTGCGCCAGCTCTCTGGAATGCACTTCCCCAGACGATCAGACTGATACCTAGCCCTGACCTATTCAAGCGCGCTTTAAAAACCCATCTCTTCAAACAAGCCTACCAAATCAACTACTCGGAAAACTAACTTTGTCCTGTTCCCTCCTTCCAAATATTATCTGCATGTGAATCTGCACCCTACTACTCATCTGTCTCCACACCCTCCACGCATATGATAACTGCACTTGATACCTGACTATTGTACTTAAACACACGGGCTGATGACCGGATCATGCAGCTTTATATGAAAATCCCTATTTATTATAATTGCCAGACCTGAAATAACAAGCACTTTTCACCTATTGTGTCCCTCCATTTCCTTGTAGATTGTAAGCTTGCGAGCAGGGACCTCACCCCTAATGTCACTGTTTAAATTGTCTTAACTTGTACTGAATTTATTGTCTGTACATGTCCCCGCTTATTGTAAAGTGCTGCGGAATATGTTGACGCTATATAAATAAAAATTATTATTATTAAATTATTATTAAAGGTTGTTTTAATATGGAATTAAGCATTACAAATGAGACTCATTTATGTTTTTAATTGTGCTGCACATGCTACAATATTAATTGAGTTATAGTGGGATGTTAGGAAAGAGGATCAACCGTATGATTCAATCTATACATTAGATCATATGACATATATTATTGGTTGATCCTTTTTCTCTGACTACTGGCATACATTTGGGCTTACATTGACTGAGCTTTGCTGTGCCCATTGGCTGTCAGCAAAGCATACCATTAGCTAAGAGCAGAAGTACGATAAGGACTATATGTTTCCCAATGGTGGAGTCACCTCTTTGTTGTTTGGCAGAACTCCTAGTCCAACTACCGTTTTTTTCTTCACTTAAGATTGCTACGCTGTGCCTTATATTTGTTTTTAATAATTGTTCAATAAAAAGGGTTTTTATTAAATAGCATATACTGTGTTCTCCGTTCTTACATATAAATAGTTTGCGTGTAAAATCATGCTGACAGATTCCCTTTAACACTTCAACACAATAGTGAACAAACATAACTGCGTTACTTGACTGTAAATCAAACAAACCGTTGAGGAGCAATGTAGAGTTGGGGATGTTTTATTGTCGGGTATGAAATTTATGATCTGGAAAAAATAAAACACAATTTGTTACACATTGGTACAATTTTCTAACATAATTTACTTTCACGGCTAGAAACGTGCAATCTAGAGAATAGACCTTCACTATCTGTCAGCCAAGGGCTTGCTCGGCTAGCAGTCATTCTTACAGACCTCTGAGCGTGCATGTGTGAAGGGAGTAACGTATTTACCCTGAGAACAAAAGTTTCCGAGTTTGATATTCAAAATAACTTAACTTTCTTTCCCTTGATATTATAAGCTATGAGAAAATTACATGACCACCATATATGTACATAAGGTAACTGTGCAGTCTCGCCAAAATCAATCGATTTACTTAACGTTAATGTATGAGCACCTTTAGTCACTGATGTAAACTTGCTAATTAAAGCTGAATCTGGGGGTCATGTATTCCAGACTCAGGCAATAAATTGTAAAATGTCTGCCACTTAAAGCATCTAGTGTCATACAGCCATTTAGATGTCTCATTTAATTTTCATCGTAAGCATTGCACCCAATTATCATCGCCTAAATTCATGATGTGGTGCTGACATCTAAAGACATTTGGCCATGATTCATCACTGATATTTCTCCACTTGTTTGGAATAATAATTTGCTATGCATCAGTTGTTTTAGTATTTGCACCTTATTTTTAAGTTTTGCTCCATATTTTAAGTTGTTTTTCCCTTTTAAATATTTTTTTGACTTGTCCTCAACAACTTTGCTTATCCAGATGTTTTTAGACAAACTCATGAAACTTTTTAAAAAGTTGCATTCTTGCATCCCACTCCAGTCCCTGTGTGGAGTAAAGTTTATGGTGGATTTTTATTTTGGTGTAGTTGAAGATTTTTTGACATTTTGTGCTACAAAGTCATAAAGCTGGCAAAGGACAAAAACATGGAATTTTATATTAAAGAAAATTCATGAACCACATGCACGACATTAAAAACTTGGCAAAAAAAACGTCAATGAATGCCATAAGACGAAAAAAAAAGAAAGCTGACAAAAAAAGCAAATGATGAATTGGTCCTTTTGAATTCTCATGATATGATGGCATACTGCAAATCTACCTGGATATTTCACCAGGTCTAAGACAAGACGCTCTGCGAGGGAAGTTCTACTCAATTTGGAAACGGTGAATAAGTTGCATGAACCAGTTTTCATCAATTAATAACTCATTAATTGGTTAATAGTTAATAATTATAAAAAAGTAGGACCTTCCATTAATATTTGTTCTTTAAAAATATTCATCGTATTATTTGATGAACTATGTCTCTTTATGCATGTGACATATAAAATTATATATTCTAGCTCGTGTGGTTTTGACATTTACAAATATGCCAAAGTACAATAACAAAGTAAAAAAGTGTACCTAATGTGCGACATTGTAAAAATTAACCCCTTCATGACCTTGGGATTTTCCGTTTTTCTGTGTTCGTTTTTTGCTCCCCTTCTTCCCAGAGCCATAACTTTTTTATTTTTCGATCAATATGGCCATGTTAGGGTTTATTTTTTGTGAAACAAGTTGTACTTTTGAACGGCATCATTGGTTTTAGCATGTCGTGTACTAGAAAACGGAAAAAAAATTCCAAGTGCGGTGAAATTGCAAAAAGTGCAATCCCACACTTTTTTTTGATTGGCTTTTTTACTAGGTTCACTAAATGCTAAAACTGACCTGCCATTATGATTCCCTAGGTCATTGCGAGTTCATAGGCACCAATCATGTCTAGGTTCTCTTTTATCTAAGTGGTGAAAAAAAATTCCAAACATTGCTAAAAAAAAAAAATTGCGCCATTTTACGATACCCGTAGCGTCTCCATTTTTCATGATCTGTGGTCGGGTAAGGGCTTATTTTTTGCGTGCTGAGCTGGCATTTTTAATGATAGCATTTTGGTGCAGATACGTTCTTTTGATCGCCGGTTATTGCATTTTAATGCAATGTTGCGGCGACCAAAAAAACTTAATTCTGGCGTTTTGAATTGTTTTCTCGCTACGCCGTTTAGCGATCAGGTTAATCCTTTTTTTTTATTGATAGATCGGGCGATTCTGAACGCGGCAACACCAAATATGTGTAGGCTTGATTTTTTTTTATTGATTTATTTTTAATGGGGCAAAAGGGGGGTGATTTAAACTTTTATATATTTTTTTCACATTTTTTTTAAACATTTTTTTAAACTTTTGCCATGCTTCAATAGCCTCCATGGGAGGCTAGAAGCTGGTACCACTCGATCGGCTCTGATACATAGCAGTGATCATTAGATCGCTGCTATGCAGCAGAAATGCAGGTGTGCTATGAGCGCCAACCACAGGGGGGGCGCTCACAGCAGGTCAGCATCAGTAACCATAGAGGTCTCAAGGACCTCTATGGTTACCCTTCTGACGCATCACTGACTCCCGATCATGTGACGGGGATCGGCGATACGCTCATTTCCGGCCGCCCGGCTGGAAGCGCCGGTTAAATGCCACTGTCAGCATTTGACAACGGCATTTAACTAGTTAATAGCGGTGGGTGATTCACGATTTCACCTGCCGCTATTGCGGGCACATGTCCTCTGTTCAAAACAGCTGACATGTCCCGGCTTTGATGCGGGCTCACCGCTGGAGCCCTGCACCAAGCATGGTATCTGACCTCGGACATACTATCCCATCCGAGGTCAGAAAGAGGTTAAGGAAATTAATGTCTAGATACACACATGGTCAAAATTGTTGGTACCCCTCGTTTAGTGATAGAAAAATCCACAATGGTCACAGAAATAACTTGAATCTGTCAAAAATTATAATAAATAAAAGATCTATGAAAATGACCAAATTAAAGTCAAACATTGCTTTTCAACCATGCTTCCACAGAATAAAAAAAAATAAATAAAACTCATGAAATAGACTTGGACAGAAATGATGGTACTCCTGAACATGTGACAAAAGGGACATGTTAAATCAAGGTTTGCCCACTAACTAACATCACAGATGTCTACCATCTTGGAATCAGTGAGCGGGTCTGTATATAGTGCTACAGATACTCACTGTGCTGTTTGGTGACATGATGTGTATCACACTCAACATGGACGAGAGGAAACAAAGGAAAGAGTTGTCTCAGGAGATTAAAAAGAAAATTATACACAAACATGTTAAAGGTAAAAGTTATAAGACCATCTCCAAGCAGCTTGATGTTCTTGTGACTACAGTTGCACATATTTTTCAGAAATTTAAGATCAATGGGACTGTAGCCAACTTTCCTGGACGTGTCCGCAGGAGGAAAATTGATGACAAATCAAAGAAATGTATAATATGAATGGTAACAGAAAAGCTTTTAAACAGATTAAAGGTGAACAACCTCAAGCTCAAGGAACATCTGTGTCACATCACACCATCCATCGTTGTATGAGCCATCACACCATCCATCATTGGGAGATGACCAAGGAGGACACCATTGTTGAAAAAAAAAAATCATAACAAAGCCAGACATGAATTTGCCAAACTACATGCTGACTAGCCATAAAGCTTCTGGGAGAATGTCCCATGAACAGATGAGACTAAAATGGAACTTTTTGGCAAGGCACATCAGCTCTATGTTCACAGATGGAAAAATGAAGCATATCATGAAAATAACACTGTCCCTACTGTGAAACATGGAGGAGGCTCTGTTATGTTCTGGGACTGCTTTGCTGCATCTGGCACAGGATGTCTAGAATTTGTGCAGGGTATAATGAAATCTCAAGACTATCAATGGATTCTAGAGAGAAATGTACTGCCCAGTGTGAGAAATCTTGGTTTCAGTCGCAGGTCATGGGTCTTGCAGCAGGATACTGACCCAAAATACACAGCTAAAAACACCCAAGAATGACTAAGAGGAAACCATTGGACTATTCTGAAGTGGCCTTCTATAAGTCTTGACCTAAATCTTATTGAGCATCTTTGGAAAGAGCTGAAACATGTCGTCTGGAAAAGGCAACCTTCAAACATGAGACACCTGGAGCAGTTTGCTCTTGAGGAGTGGGCCAAAATACCTGTCGAGAGGTGCATAAGTCTCATTCACAGTTACAGAAATCGTTTGATTGCAGTGATTGCCTCAAAGGTTGTGCAACAAAATATTATGTTAAGGGTACCATCATCTCTGTCCTGGCCTATTTCATGAGTTTAATTTTTAAAAAATTCTGTGGAAGCATGGTTGAAAAGCAATGTCTGACTTTCATTTGTTCATTTTCATAGATCTTTTAGCTATTTTTACTTTTGTCATATTCAAGTTATTTCTGTGACCATTGTGGGTTTTTCTGTCATTAAACGAGGGGTACCAACAATTTTGACCACATGTGTAACATAATGAGGGAGATTTACTAAACAACAAGACTGAGAATTCTGGCTGCCTGAATTTGCTAAAAAGTTTTATGAGATTCTGGTTTGGCTTTTATCCTAAGTCATGTGACAAGGCTCGTTAAAGGGTCGACATTGACTGTTAGGATTGCTACTTCCAATAGGTGGCACTAGAGTTCTAGTCATCTTCCTCTCTGAAGAGACAATTTGCATATGTCTGACACATCATCTAAAGATCTTGAGATTATGATTTTGATAATGTAATGTGATACTCTTATGTATTTTTGTATGTGGATGTTTTATGCAACTGTTTAATATATGATTAATGCCTCCAATGCAATTCTACTGGGGAAGAAGTCAAAATAAAATTGCAGGAGAAGGCAAGAAATAGTTACCGCTGGCCAACCGAGATTCTGAGAGGAGTTTTTGGGAGTAGAAAGAGAATTACTTCCTGGTTACAGGGAGTCAGCAGTTAGTAGTGAAGTGAGTGAAGGAAGTCAGTCACGGAGTGTGACAGACTGGGCATCGTACTGGGTATATATGCTAGTAAAGAGAATTTTCTTAGGTAGCAAACCTGCTATTCAATTTAGAAAGTGACATATGCTAAGGAAGTGGAAAAGCCAGAAGGAGAGGCTAGCTGCAGTAGGTATAGCCGGAAGTCCAAGGAAATATAGCTGTGGGTTTGTGGGAGCCCTTAGACAGCACAAGCAAAGTTGGGCTGAAGAGGCAATGTTTAAGCTGGACCTAAGTGTTAGTAAAAAAAAAATACTGGACTTGGCAGACTAAAGTACTACACAAAAGGTACTTCACACGGACTATATTAAGCAATAGACTGGACGAAGTATAGCTGTGGGTAGGTTGGAGCCCTTAGACAGTACAAGCAAATTGGGGCTGAAGAGGCAATAAGTATGCTGGATCTAGGAGTGTTAGTGAAGAAATATTGGACTTGGAAGACCATGGTGCAGTTACTGCACAGAAAGTACTACACATGGACTATATTAAGCAATAGACTGGAGCTGTCAATTGCTTTCTAAGGGAAAGTATTCTAAACATATGCTGTGGCTGGAAATGAGTAAAAAAAAAAGGGGAACTACCCTGGTCAGGCATCCTCTTTTGGGGTTTGTGGCAGCTGGATCACTTTTCCCAGTCAGCATGTCATGGCATCATGTAAGGTCTAGTCAATAGGGGCACTCTACAGAACAAGAATTGTCAGCCTACTTTGAGGTTCAGTTGACACAGTGAAATTGCAGGATTTCAGGATTTTTTTCACCAGTAGAGGGTTACTCACATCTTTGCCTTTTATGGCCAAAACAGAAATAATTATTTTTAGATCTGTGTCTTGGATACCAAAATGCATTCCTATGCTGTTAGCTTAGCTGGTAACTAATAACTAAGAGTTACAGTAATAGTGTAGCAAAGCGAGTTGCAATGTTAGAGTAACACCCAAGTTACAGAAATATCATAGCTCTCTTTTCTATACTGTTGCTATAGTTCCCATTCATTCCTATAGAAGTACTCTCAAAGAACAAAGTGCAGCTGTGGTCAGCTCTTTATTAAACCCATCTCTGGAGGCCAGGTGTCATGAATGCTACACACACTCACGCAAAGGTCTGGATCCATGCAGATGCCCCAGAACACACTGTTGGATGGCTATAATGTTATCATAACATACCCACTACAGGGGGACGCCGCACCCACAACCAACTTGTCCTGTACAGACTAGAAAGACCTTAGCTACACAACTCAAAAACACCACCTCAGACCTGACTCCCAAAAAAGGACATCGAGGGGTTTCTCGTACCTCCTGGGCAACCAGATGGGAAGTCGAGACATACTGCCAACAAGAGGAGAGGAAAATGTACAGGATGATATGAAAAGGTGAGAAAATTAAAACAAATTCGTATAAGGTAGAGAGGGAAAGCTAAGGGAACAAGAATAACCTCCCAGAAACCTAAAGAGGTGAAAGGAAGAGAAACTGGGAAGGAAAGCAAACAGACTCACTACAGGAATTCAACTAGTGTTTACCAGGTGGATGGTTGAAGTTTGGTCCATTGGCAATCTGTACTCACCTTGACATCACGATGTCACCCGCTTTTCCTCTGTTCAGAGCTTCGTCAGCTGTTCTTCCCTGCGATCTGAGCTCCTATTGCTTCTTTCTTCAGTAGTAACTGCTCTGAGCGTGTGCTACCAGCCAGGGCACAGCTCAAACACTTCCACAGCACATATTAATTTCCTTGCCTAACGGCATTGGACTGTCATCAGGAGGTACTTCTTCAAATTTATTACTTGTAAGCAAAGACCCTTTTTTTTACATCGGACCTATTCTTACATGTGCTACACACACTAATTAACTGCTGCTTATAAACTTTTATAGTGACACCAGTAACTTTATAGTCTCTAAACTGCAAAGCGCCATGACTTTGAAATAATCTGTTTATTTGCATAATGTTATTTTTGAAATGTTATAAATCGCCTTTTATGACTCACTTTTAGGCGTAACTAGGTATTTTATTATTCCAATTTGGTTCTAGCAATCTCAAGTGTTTATATTTATGGACTTCAATAATGTCAAAACTTACCCGGTTGATTTTTATAAAGAGACAGGGCTGTCCTGATGCAAAGCCAAATGTGGGATCCTTATCGTGAGAGCAATCTCCAAGCATATCAGTTGTGAACTGACAGGCACGTTTAGTATTTTCATTCACCGTTAGAATAGATTTGACATCGGTAGCGTTGCTGCAGTCCTTGTTCTTCATATCCACCTGGTTGGTTTTGTTGTACACTGTAATTTATTATGAAATTAAGTTAGTTATGGTATACAGCATAGATGCCCATAGTTATTAGTGATAACCCTGTTGCTTCACCATGTTCATTTGGGTCTATTTGTGCAATATGATCAGACAGCATTCTCCCATTGAGTTTGCAAAACTCCTTCAAGACAACTTTTTGCTAAGACAACTGAATATAACTTTACTTCTCCTTTTATATACCATCTGATGTACAAAACAATGGTTCAATTTTCATCTTATCATTTGATGAGGCATAGCTATTACATAGATTTTCCTTCACCTAGGGAAAGATTCAATACCTTGCTCAAATACTGTATCTAACCTTGGTCAAGACACGGTGAAATATTTAAAACATCAAATTCTGTTACATCCTTCTATACCTGTTTGTAATTTTGTGTTATGTTCTATGGGCCCCATACATTGTCAAAAAACAATGGGTAAAGACACATTAAATTAATTACAAAAAAAGTCACTTTTTACTTTTCAAATATTATTTTTAGGATAAGTAATAAAGCTCAGTGGAAATAATCAACACATAACCGGATATTAATACTTCCTATCTTTAATTTGCCTTCTGTTAGGCTACAAGACAATGATTCAACTCTATACTGTTTTCATCATCTATGACTCCTAGAACCAATCCTCAGATAATTCAATTATTAACACCAATCTGCGATGGCTTTTATGCTTAAAATAGCATTAACTAAGTACCATATGTTATTTATTGTACCATTACTATTTACTTATACTGAACAAAATATGCCCATTGTAGAGTGGCCTTTTATTGTGGCCAGCCTATGGCACAACTATGCAATAATCACGCTGTCTAATCGGCATTTGGATATGCCACATCCATGAGATGGATGGATTGTCTCGGCAAATGAGAAGTGCCCACTAACACAGATTTAGACAAATTTGTGAACAATATTTGAGAGAAAAAGGCCTTTTGTGTACATAGAAAAAGTCTTAAGGCCCCGTCACACATAGCGACGCTGCAGCGATACCGACAGCGATCCGGATTGCTGCAGCGTCGCTGTTTGGTCGCTGGAGAGCTGTCACACAGACAGCTCTCCAGCGACCAACGATCCCGAGGTCCCCGGTAACCAGGGTAAACATCGGGTAACTAAGCGCAGGTCCGCGCTTAGTAATCCGATGTTTACCCTGGTTACCATCGTTAAAGTAAAAAAAAACAAACGCTACATACTTACCTATCGCTGTCTGTCCTCGGTGCTCTGCTTCTCTGGTCTGGCTGTGAGCACAGCAGCCGGAAAGCAGAGCGGTGACGTCACCGCTCTGCTTTCCGGCTGCCCGGCGCTCACAGCCAGACCAGAGAAGCAGAGCGCCGAGGACAGACAGCGATAGGTAAGTATGTAGCGTTTGTTTTTTTACTTTTAGGATGGTAACCAGGGTAAACATCGGGTTGCTAAGCGCGGCCCTGCGCTTAGTTACCCGATGTTTACCCTGGTTACCAGCGAAGACATCGCTGAATCGGCGTCACACACGCCGATTCAGCGATGTCAGCGGGACCTCAACGATCAAAAAATGGCCCAGGCCATTCCGACACGACCAGCGATCTCACAGCAGGGGCCTGATCGCTGGTACGTGTCACACATAGCGAGATCGCTACTGAGATCGCTGTTGCGTCACAAAACTTGTGACTCAGCAGCGATCTCGCTAGCGATCTCGCTATGTGTGACGGGGCCTTTAGGGTATGCTCCCACGGTCAGTAAACGCTGCAGGTTGGATGCTGCATACATCCTCAGCATCCAACCCCCAGCACCCAGATGTTACAGCATATTGGATGGGATTTCAAGAAATCTCATGTCCACTATGAGTTCACCGATGCCTGTGGCTCACCTGCAGAGACGGACATGCGACTCGTCTTTCCAGACCGTAGCATGTCTATTTATCTTGCGGAGACACGAGTCTGCCATATAAATGTCACACATACAATGTATTGGATGTGGTGATTCCGCACGGTTCAATTAACACATGCGGAATAACCTACGTTCAAAAGCCGGCAGTGCTTTGGACGCAGCAGACATGCTGCGCCCAAAGCGCTGCCGATTCTTGACCATGGACACATACTCTAAGGCAGTGTTCCCCGTCTCCGGTCCTCAAAAGCCACCAACAAGTCATGTTTTCAGGATTTCCTTAGTATTGCACAGGTGATAATTGCATCACCTGCAAAGGCAATAATTCCATCACCTGTGCAATACTAAGGAAATCCTGAAAACATGACCTGTTGATGAATCTTGATGACCGGAGTTGGGAAACACTGCTCTAAGGCTATGTGCACTGGTTGTTTCTGTAAAATTCCGCATGGTTTTTAGGCAGACTTGATGTGGATTTTCATGCAGATTTTCATGTGGATTTTCTTGTGTTTTTGTAAATGGATAGAGCTAAATATATATTACATAAAAAAATTAATTTAATAACCAGCAAAGGGAAAGCAGACGGCTGAGGGCAGATGTTAATATTCTGGGAATGAGCCAATAGCCATAAAGGTTCCCAGGTTTTTAATATCAGCTCACAGCTGTTTGCTTAGCCTTTACTGGCTAGTTTACATGGGAACCCCAGAAGAAAATTGACATGGGGTCACCCTATAAAATCAAACCAGCAAAGACTAGGCAGACAGCTGCGGGCTGATATCAATAGCCTGGAAAGGGACCATAGATATTGGCCCCCCAGGCTAAAAACATCAGCTCTCAGCCGCACCAGAAAAGGCACATCTCTAAGATGCACCAATTCTGGCACTTAGCCTCGCTCTTCCCACTTGCCATGTAGCGGTGGCAAGTGTGGTTCATACTTGTGGGGTTGAGTCCACCTTTGTATTGTCAGGTGACATCAAGCCCACAGCTTAGTAATGGAGAAGTGTCTATAAGACACCTATCCATTACTAATCCTATAGTTAAAATGGTAAATAAAGACACAGCCAGAATAAAGTCCTTTATTTGAAATAATCACACAGACTCCTTTATTGAATATTAATTTACCATACTTACTGAACGCCTAATCCCCGACTCCCTCGTCTCCTGCAACAAAAATAAAATAATAAACCAACATAATACTCCCTGTCCAACGTAGTCCATTACCGAGTGTCCCAAGATGATCTCACATGCAGAACAGTGTGTGACCGCTCTACCTGGCCTCCAGCGATACACTGACAGGAGGTAATCCCTCCCGCAGTGTTTCACTGCACTGCCATGAGCGTTCACTGGAGTTCATCAGCTCCGGTGCTCTCACTTATGGCACCGCTGCATGGCAAAGTTCTCACACGGCGGTAGTGCTGTAAGTGACTGCACCAGAGTTGATCAGCTGATACACTGCGGGAGATATTACCTCCTGTGAGTGTATCGCCAGAGGCCAGGTAGAATGGTCACATCTCCCAATGTGACTTTTCTACATGTGAGATCGACATGGGACACTTGGATTATCTTGACTACAGCAGACAGGGAGTATATGTTGGTTTATTATTTTACATTATTTCTAGGAGCCGAAGGCGTCGAAGATTTGGTGTCAGGTGAGTATAATGGATTTTTATTTTTATGTGAATATGTATGTAATTTTACTTTTTTTTTAACTTTGAGCACAGGCGCCAGCAGATGATATTACTCTCCCATCAGCGGCACCTGCTGTCACTGTTATCAGTGACAGCAGACATAGCTGGATGGGAGCAGTAGTCTCATCGGCCCACGCCTGCTTTTTTACCACAGGTCACCGCTGTGGTCACAGTCAGCTGCGAAATCATGCTGAATAATCCCGCAGCGCTGTGACTGACATTATCTGCGGTAGGGTTACCGCACACAGCCACACACACACACACAGACATCCACACATAAACACAGACATTTGCACACAGACACCGGCACACAGACACACGCACACACACAGAGACACACACAGACAGACACGCACATATTCTCCGCTCACACACTCTTCCTCCTTCTGACATCATTTCTTTTTCTTCAGCATTTTTGCCAGCACATCCGCAAACCTTTTTACACCTGCAGTTTTGCTGAGGATTTGACTGACTTAGTGGAAGTCAATGGATGCAGAAACACTGCAGATCTGCAAAAAGAATTGACATGCTGCGGAAAATAAAATGCTGAGAATAAGGACATCCGCAGCAAATCAACAAACCTTTCTACACCTGCAGTTTTGCTGAGGATTTGACTGACGTAGTGGAAGTCAATAGATGCAGAAACACTGCAGATCTGCAAAAAGAATTGACATGCTGCGGAAAATTAAATGCTGAGAATAAGGACGGAAATTTCCGCAGCATGTGCACAACAATTCAGGAATGCCCTTGATTAACATTGCTTTAATAATCCAGTGCAGATTTATAGAATTTCCGCGTGGAAAAAACGCTGCGGAAATGCAACTAATCCACAATGTGTGCACATAGCCTAAGGGTTCAGCTCATGAAAAATGGGAGCAAAAGCAAAAGTGTTTTGTTTGTAAAAAAAATTGATTTATATCATGAACTCACCACAATGCATATATAAGACTCCGCTTGTTATGTGGGACCTGCTTACTCTGCTGGCCAGCAGAAACATCTGAAGAGAAATGGTGTGGGGAAAAGGAAGTGCAACCACTTATAAAAAGTTATACATATTCCTTTATTTGGTATCCAAATAAAAGTTTCTGATAGTTAATCAACACATTTCTGATGCATTTCCGGTGCTGAACTGCGTTCTTAGTCATTGAGAATTTTTGTTCAGTATATTTACTTGTAGGGCATATGTTCATCTTGTTTTTTTCTTGGGGTTTGTCTGTGAAATGGCCACAGTGTGAATGTGCTCTTACACTTGCATGTGCACCAGCTTATAGTCAGGCTCAGGTTTTTGGTTTTGCTGTAATTTTTTGTACTTTGTGCAAACACCGGGGCGTTGCCCCATTTCTGAGATGAGTATTCCATCTGCATAGCTTCCCATGGATGGGTGTCTTAGGCTACTTTCACACATCAGGTTTTTTGTTTCAGGCTAAATCCGGCTCTCGGGAGAAAAACTGGAACCGGAAAAAATAAAAACCGGATCCGGTTTTTCCGCCAATGACTTGTATTAGCGCCGGATAGCCCAGTGTTCCTTCCGGTTTGATGCCGGATCCGGCGTACACTAGATTCCGGCGTCTAGAAAAAACGTCTACTGTAACGTTTTTGTCTCCGGCGAAAAAGCCTGAAGCGCCGGATCTGGCGCTTCCGGCTATTTGCTAGAATGGAAGCCTATGGGAGCCGGAAGGTGCCGGATGCAGAAAATGGCGGATCCAGCGGCCTGATCCGGTTTTTTAAACTGAGCATGCTCCAATTTTTTTATCCAATAATCTAGATAGGCTAGCCGGATCCGTCAAAAAACGGATCCGTTGCATCCGTTTTTCACAATCTGCGCCGCATCCAGTTTTTCCAACATTCGCCGGATTTAGCCTGAAACAAAAAACCTGATGTGTGAAAGTAGCCTTATTCAGGGATGCATCCTGCTCTGCACTTATTCACATTAACATTGTATGACACATGGTAAGGTTTCATTACTAGACAGGTTAGGACCGTCTCACTGGGTACACCATGACATGGTGGGATGAATTTATGCCTTTTGTGATCAAACTAGTGTTAACGAAGTACCCCATGTTATTTACATGTTACTATTTACTCATTGACTTGTTGTAGGGTCTATGCTCATCTTATTTTTTTTTTCTTGGGTTTTGTTATTAACATCAATCTAGGCACATTGATGCATAATTGTGTCAACCTTTTGTAAAAAAAAAAAGCCTCAATGTTGCAAAAAGATGATTGATAAGACATACCTGATAGAAATTTGCATAGACTTTTCACAATTCCTTCATAGGATTTTTCATTTGAGATGTTGTAGAAAACTTCAATTCCTTCTTCTCCATATACATTTGGCCGCATTGTCACCCCTGTCCAGCACAATTGTACATTTGAGTTTGTACTTGCAGTCAGTTTCATTTTAGTGCTTTTTATAGCAGTGCTTTATATCTTAATGTATGGTGCATAGAAAAAATCTACACACACCTGTTAAATTGCCTGGTTTTTGTCTTCAATATCATACGAAGAAAAACAATTGTAAAACTTTTTAATCTCTAAAGTCACCTTGTATAATCAGTACAATCCATTAAGAAACAAAATGGAGTCTTTTCAGGTGGAAAAAAACTAAAGAACTTAAATAATGCAGTTGCATAAGTATGTACACCCTTTAACTAATAGTTTCTTGATCTACCCTTTGAACTTGGGACAGCATTTAGTCTTTTTAGTAGGAGTTTATCAGCATGGCACATCTACTGTAGAACTGACCATCTTTGTTCACTCTTCCTAGCAGTAGCCCTCCAAATCTTTCAGATTGTGAGGGTATCTACTTTATACAACACTCTTCAGGTCACCCACAGATTTTAAATTGGATTCTGGTTTGGGCTCTGACTGGGCCATTCTAAAACATTAATCTTCTTATGATGAAGTCATTCTTTTGTTTATTTGAAGATATGCTTACGGTTGTTGATGCACTAAAAGGTGAAATTACTCTTCATCTTCAGCTTTTTTACCAGCGACCTAAAGGTTTTGGTACAATTTTGGCACTGCTCATAATTTCCTCCACAATGATAAAGCCTCAGCCCCAGCTGCTGAAAAACAGCCCCAAAGCATAATGCTGCCTTCACCATGTTTCACTGTGGGTATGATGCATACCTTTTTGATTATGACGAAAAAGTTGAACCTTGGGCAAATGAGCCTATAACACATTCTCCCAAATGGTTTTGCCAGACTTAATGTAGGTTTTAGCAAAACATAGCTGTGCTTGAATATTTTTCTTTGTAAGAAAAGGAAGAAAAGACTTCTGTCTTGCCACCCTACCCCAAAAACCAAACATAGCTTCTGTGAACCGACTACTATCTAACATGACCTTACATGTGATTGGCTAATTCTGAGCACAATCATATCTCCGATTATATGTGGTTGTTCACACTTATGCAAACACAATATTTTAGTTCTGTAATTGTTATGCCTCCCCTTACAATTATTTCAGTTTGTTTCTCAATTGACTTGTACAGATGATTGGTGACTTTAAAGGTGAGAGAGTTTCTTATACAATTTTTTTTACATGACAAAAATCTGGCATTTTAACAGGGGTGTGTAGGCTTTTGATATCCCTTTATCATCGATTGATTGCACTACTTTATACAGGTGCATGTAAAATTGACACATATAGCTCATAATATTCTTTTTTTTGTTGTTTACAAAGGCAATCTATTTGCTATGGAAGGACAGAGTTATATAATGGGAGATCATCATGACATATATATACTCAATGTATCAGGGTGCACAATAACTTATTTTTTATACAACTGTATGAATTTCCAAAATTCTATATTTATTACTGTTACTATAGAATTTGAAATCCATGTGATACGAATCTCATATACAATCATGTACAGGAGGGCTAATTTTGGAAGGCGATGGTGATAAGATAAAGAAGATTTTTAATATTTGTGTGAAAATCCCCAGTTTTTAATATGCAGAAGGCCTCTGAGCTCCAGATGAACAATATCATAAAGGATGTATACAGAAAAGTAGTCTTGTGGTCTACTATTAGGTTATGTTTGTCGCTCCTACATGTGGTATAGTCATATTCAGCTTTAACATTAATAAAACAACAGAATCTCCCTGGTGAACATCATATACTGGTGAAAATCATGTACTGGTTCTTAATACCTGATTAAAATTACCTGGTGACTGCAGTAGATCTTGATAATCTGGTTCATAAGGGCTGAGTGTTTTCATCAGAGAGTAGATGGAAAGCGCAAACAGTCCAATCATAGCAAAGTAAAAAGCCACATAGTAAAGACTAATATACACTGCAAAAAAAGAAGCATAACTGTACAATGTTTAAATGTTTCCTACACAAAAAATCTGCAAGGATAAGACAGTATTTTTTTGGGTTAACAGAACCTTATATCATCATAAAAACACATATTAAAAAGGGATGTTATGCTTATTTTTTCTTTAACAGAAATTGTCACTTTACTTATGCTCCAACTACAGGCAGAGTGAATCAGAGGCTGAATGCACGGTTGCAGCCAGGAATGTTTTTCTCTCAAATGCTCCGGTGTTTCACAAAAGATATAGTTTGAAGAGCTGGCCGGGTACTATTGGAATAGTCAAGAGTAGTCCAATGCTGCCTCTGGTAGGCTTCTTTTTGCACCTCTCTAGATGTTTGACGTGATCTCTCCCAATGTATACATGTCAGAGAGACCTGTTAAGCAACTAAAGCATTGGGGGAGAAGGCAGCCTTGGGTACTGTCGGACATGTCTTGTTTATTCCTTGGTCCCCAGCTGGTTCTTCAAACTGTAATTTCTATGAAACGCTTTGTGAAGCTGCATATTACCTTTAAGTGTTAAAAAGCAAAAAAGGGTTCACATCCCTTAACTATTAAATTAATATGCAGGTGCACTAATACGCTGTGGCAAATACAGTACAGACCAAAAGTTTGGACACACTATGAAAATTGTACATTCACACTGAAGGCATCAAAACTATGACTAACACATGTGGAATTATATACTTAACAAAAAAGTGTGAGACAACTGAAATTATGTCTTATATTCTAGGTTCTTCAAACTAGCCACCTTTTGCTTTGATGACTGCATTGCACACTCTTGGCATTCTCTTGATGAGCTTCAAGAGGTAGTCACCAGGAATGGTTTTCACTTCAAAGGTGTGCCCTGTCTGGTTTAATAAGAGGGATTTCTTGCCTTATAAATGGGGTTCGGACCATCAGTTGTGTTGTGCAGAAGTCTGGTGGATACACAGCTGATAGACCTACTGAATAGACTGTTAAAATTTGTAATATGGCAAGAAAAAAGCAGCTAAGTAAAGAAAAATGAGTGGCCAAGAAATGAAGGTCAGTCAGTCCGAAAAATTGGGAAAACTTTGAAAGTTTCCCCAAGTGCAGTTGCAAAAACCATCAAGCTCTACAAAGAAACTGGCTCACATGAGGACCGCCCCAGGAAAGGAAGACCAAGAGTCACCTCTGCTTCTGAGGATAAGTTTATCCATGTCACCAGCCTCAGAAATCGCAGGTTAACAGCAGCTCAGATTAGAGACCAGGTCAATGCCACACAGAGTTCTAGCAACAGACACATCTCTACAACAACTGTTAAGAGGAGACTTTGTGCTGCAGGCCTTCATGGTAAAATAGCTGCTAGGAAACAACTGCTAAGGACAGGCAACAAGCAGAAGAGATTTGTTTGGGCTAAAGAACACAAGGAATGGACATTAGACCAGTTGAAATCTGTGCTTTGGTCTGATGAGTCCAAATTTGAGATCTTTGGTTCCCAAACAGCTAACATAGAAAAACTAAAACAAAAACACAACATGAAGAGCAGACTCACCAAAACCTTGTCAAATGACAAATGCACTCGCAGGGTGCAGCAGGCCCCCGATAATAAATGCTAAAGCAGCAAAACACCTGTGCTGCTTTACCATTTATTATCGGGGGCCTGCTGCACCCTGCAAGTGCATTTGTCATTTGACAAGGTTTTGGTGAGTCTGCTCTTCATGTTGTGTTTTTTTTTTAGTTTTTCTATGCTAGCTGTTTTTGGTATTAGAGTAGGACTTGCAAGTTGATGAGGACCCTTGATGTTGGGTTGCAAGCTTATCCATTTTGGCCAAAATTTTAACTAATACCTCATCTAATTTTTTATATACATTTATTTAATTTTTCATCTTTTTTGCACTTTTTATCATCTTTTTGCAGGGTGTGGCAGGGCTCCTTTATGTTGTTCCTTGTGTGTTGCATGTATATATATAGTGCTGGACAGCCCGCCTGCTAATACTATGGGCGTGATCAATAGGTTGTCCAGACACTGTGCATCACATTTATCTGTGTGAATAGTGTCTTATGCAAGCCTTACCTGTGTGCATTTTTGCTACTAGGCAGCCAACCTCTCTAATGTTTGGGCGAGTGGGTGGTTGCTCTCATCAGTAGCTTGCACCTGTGCTGCTTTAGCATTTATTATCGGGGGCCTGCTGCACCCTGCGAGTGCATTTGTCATTTGACAATGTTTTGGTGAGTCTGCTCTTCATGTGAATCTTTGGTTCCAACCACCATGTTAAAGGTTAACGGATGGACTCTACATGCCTGGTTACTACCGTGAAGCATGGAAGAGGAGGTGTGATGGTGTGGGAGTGCTTTGCTGGTGACACTGTTGGCAATTTAATTCAAAATTGAAGGCATACTGAACCAGCATGGCTACCACAGCATCTTGCAGTGGCATGCTATTCCATCCAGTTTGCGTTTAGTCGGACCATCATTTATTTTTCAACAGGACAATGACCCCAAACACACCTCCAGGCTGTATAAGGGCTGTTTGACCAAGAAGGAAAGTGATGGGGTGCTACGCCAGATGACCTGGCCTCCACAGTCACCAGACCTGAACCCAATCGAGATGGTTTGGGGTGAGCTGGACCACAGAGTGAAGGCAAAAGGGCCAACAAGTGCTAAGCATCTCTGGGATCTCCTTCAACATTGTTGGAAGACCATTTCCGGTGACTACCTCTTGAAGCTCATCAAGAGAATGTCAAGAGTGTAGAACCTAGAATATAAGACATAATTTCAGTTGTTTCAAACTTTTTGTTAAGTATGTAATTCCACATGTGGTAATTCATAGTTTTCTTGCCTTCAGTGTGAATGTACAATTTTCATAGTCAAGAAAATACAGAAAAATCTTTAAATGAGAAGGTGTGTCCAAACTTTTGGTCTGTACTGTATAAAAACATGGTCGTGAGCAATTGCATCAAAAATTTATGGTCTGTGTGAGGCGTGCCTCTAAGCGTCCATCTGGTGCAAGAGACGGTGACCCCATAAATATATGCACACAATATTGTGCAGCAGTGTTAGAAAAATGCCAGTAATTAAAACAGTGTAAATTAACAACAATTAAAGTTAATAAAAGAGAAGTGGTGGCTGATGGAAGTATTTATCAGCTGGCACCTGTGCTATAAATAAATAAATAAGAAAAAATGGTGTGGGTTCCCTGTATTTTTGATAACCAGCAAGGCAAAACTGACAGCTGCAAGCTACAACACTCAGCTGTCAGCTTTAGCAAGATTGGTTATCAAAAAGAAAGTGGTCCCCACGTTGTTTTTTAAAATTATTTAAATAAATAATAAAATAAACAGCATGGGTTCCTCCCCATTTTTAACAACCAGCCAAGCTAAAGCAGACAGCTGGGGGCTGGTATTCTCAGGCTGGTAAGGGGCTATGGATATTGGCCCCCTAGACTAAAAATAGCACCCCTACTACCATCAGCCGCCTGCTCTCACTGTTATTAGAGGCAGCAGGTGTAGGCTGATGGGAGTAGTAGTCTTATCAGTCACCGCCTGTGACCATAGGTAAACTTCTTACCTTCAGTCACAGCTGCTGACAGCGTGGGATCTTACCACCGATCAGAGGCAGTGTTTGCTGCACTTTCATACACATGACTTTGTGGCAAACACTGGATGTTCAGGCCCATTATTCATTTGAATTGGGTCCAGGTTCAGGTTTGAGTCCTGCTTTGGTACCGAACCAAACGTTTTTTTTAAACTGTTCCTCCAAATCAGTTGGACCCGAACATCCAGGGGTTCATCCATCACTAACACTGTATTAGTAAGATCTCTCCCAGGCAAAGAGTTCAAAGTAGACTGGGGGTTTTAAGATGGGCTGTTCAAGCTCTTTTGAAGAAGCACCAATAGATGAGAATTGTTGAAGACTGTAGACGCAATGGTCCGTCAAGAAAACTTAGTGCAGCAGATGAAAGAAGCATCCTGTTTACTTCCCTTCAAAATCAGAACATGTCTATGAGTGGCATTAGCTCAGAATTGGCAGTAAACACTGGGACCCAGTTACACCCATTTACTATTCATAGCAGTTTTGACAGAAATGGTCTTCATCTCTGAATTGCTGTCAAAATGACAAACCTTTGGGATGGAAACAAGGCCAAATGACTAAACTCTGATAACTGGGCTGCAAAAAATAGCAGCAGATACTCTGGACAGATGAGTCAAAACCTGAAATATTTGGCTGTTACAGAATGCAATTTGTTTGCCGAAAGCTGGAGAGCGGTACAAGAATGAGTGTCAGCAGGCAACAGTAAAGCATGGTGAGATTCCATGCAAGTTTGGGGCTGCATATCACCAGAGTTTGGGATTTGGTCAGAATTAATGGTGTCCTGCTGAGAAATATAGTCAGATGCTTATCCATCATGCAATACCATAAAGATGGTGTCCTGCAACAAGGAGTCCTAGAAGTGATGATATAATCCCCCAAAATCCCTGATCTCAAGAATATTGAGTCTGACTGGAATGACATGAGATAACAGAAGGATTTGCACAAGCCAACATTCTCAGAATATCTGAGGTTTAATTTTTCAAGATGTTTGGAACAATTTCCTTGCCGAATTCCTCCAAAAACTACGTGCAAGTGTACTTTGAAGAATTGATGCAGTTTCGAAAGCAAAGCATGGTAACACCAAATATTGATTTGATTTAGATTTCTCATTTGTTCATTCACTTTGTATTTCGCTAATTGATAACACCATTCCTACCTAAAACATTTGCACAAGACTGCATATGTGTTCCTATTATTGATGTAGGACTATATTACATTCCTATATGATTATCATCTTCTCCATGTCTGAAATGTAAAATAGCTCTGTTAATAATCCAAACTGCAGCCATTTTTGATTAGGCATACTATGCTAGAACACACTATGTATGAATAATTTGTCAGAATTCTGGTTTTAGCCAGTTTTACATACAGTAGCTATGAATAAAAAGCATTTGGCTTGTCAATTGTAATTACAAAAATTGTACAAAAATACATATACATGCTGTGAAATCTTTCACAACCTTTTCTCTATGGGACAATGAAGCTTAACTTGTACTCCTTTGCAAAAAAAAAAAGTGAAAAGTATCTTTAACATTGCAAGAAATGGGTCTATCGCCACATCTTTTTAATACAGAAAGGTTTAGTGAAATATATTTTTTAAATGTCATTTATTTTTTGTAATGTGTTTTAATGGATTTGGTTATATGATCAATTAATTATATCATTTCAATTAGTCATTTTTTTGGCATGGCTGAAAAACATACCCCATTTGATTAATGTTCTTCCCATCAGCTCTCCAGTGTCAGAGTTCCATACAAAGCGACCAAAGTTTTCCATTCGCTGGCTGCATGTCTTTTTTTCGTTAAATGTCGCCATTTCGGGTGACCAAGATTAAACCCCTTCTGCAGCACAGGGAATCCAACCCAAAAGCGGCCTCTGGTCATTCTCTTTATAGAAACTTCTGAAGGTTGCTTAGATGTCACCAAGTACTTCCATCAAATCAGATCTTCCTGCATTAGCATTGTTATCTCCTTGCTGCTGATATCACACACTAAAGAATTTGTGGATATCACATGCCCTTCCATTTTCTCCTACATGATCCATTATCCAGCATAACTCATTTTCAGCACTTGTGTAAGTTCACCTTGATTAGTTTATGTACCTTGATAAGAAAACTAGAATCCATGCAAGATTTGTGTTATTTAATGAAATGTTGTTTGGCAAAGGCAAGCTGAATGTCTGTGTTTCGAGTGTGTGTGCTCTAAAAAAAAAAAAAAAAAAGAGTAATGCATTAACTTAATATCCAAAAATCTGTGGACTACTGAATAATCTTTACTTATGTACAGGGCGGACCTTCATAGTGGCAGACCACATGGCTGCTATCAGGCACCGGCCCCCCACTCCCCCCGCTCACCGTCACAATTTCAATGGTATCTGCATAACAAGCTGTAGTCTTTATTGGAACTATTTTGGGATGCATAAGGGTAAGTTCACACTAGGCGTTTTGTTCAGCTTTTTGTCCTGCTGCAAAACTTGATCTCTTGGCAGGAAAGAAGCTGCAGAAAAAAAGCATGTTTTCCTTGGTTTTTCTTGCGTGTTTTCTGTGTTTTTGGTGTGATTTTTGTGATGGTTTTGGCATGTTAGATTGGTCTTTTGTGCATGCTGATAATGTTTAGTGTTGAAAAAAAAATACTATTCCAGACACCAGGTTTTGGCACAAAAAATGCAGCAAAACCTGATACCTGAGTTTTTGGTGCGTTTTTTCAGTATTAATTCACCACTCAAGTCAATGGGTGAAAAAAGCTGAAAAAATGCTGAAAGAAGTGACATGCTCTATGTTAGGAGTCGAGTTTCCTCTGCTGCACAGGGGGAATCTCGATCCGTCTCCGCTGCGGTCTCCCATTCTTCTCCAGCCACAGTGGAGTCTGCTCAGCAGGGACGTCGATCCCAGCGTCTCGCTCAGTCTGACTGTGCTGCAGCTATATAAACTGCGCATGACCGCACGGCCATGCGCTAGTATTGTCTTGTAAATATGTGTGTGTGTTGTGAGTGAAAGTCGCTCTTTAAATAACCCTCCCTATTGAATGTCTGTTCGCAGAAGGTGTATGTTTGCTATCTAGCGCCCGACTTATCCAACAGCACGAAACACACATTACAGCTACCAGTTGCTGTGTCCGCCAGTACGGCGCTGTGCGCTTGCTCTGCGCTTTCCTGACCCAAGCCTGGGTGGTTAGTGGCGTCCGTCAGTGCGGCACCGCACGCACTCTTGTGCCTTAATATTATTATTTATGTTCCTCTGACACACCCAGTTGCGGTGTTGTGCCAGCAAGTGTCTAATCGGACTTCAATCCTGTGTAGGGGTTGAGTCCGCTGACTTCTTGCTCGCGCTTTATGTGCGGTACTGCGGTCCTGTGACGCAACAGGATCGCTTCCTTCACGCAGGGTGAAGTTAACCCATGTGTGTATACTTAGTACCGCCATATAGTCCGTCTTACTAGCAGCAGGGTCTTTTACCTGCACGGTGGACCTCGGACTGCGAACGCACCTAATACCATAACATCTGATTCTTGGTGCGTTCCGCCAGTCCCTAACAGAATACTAGCGCCAAGGTCTGGCTAGTAATGACGGACGATCAGCGTTCACAGCGGTACATCCAACAGCTGGAGGGTAGGTTGGCGGCTCTAGAGCGTGCAACCTCAGCTGTGGACGTTACTGCTGTCGCTGTTCAGGCTGCAAGTGCAGTTGCAGCCAGTTTGTCCGCTGCCACCCCTGCTCCGACCTTATCCCATCTCCCGCTTCCAGACAAGTTTGCTGGTGACAGTAAGCTATGTCGGGGATTCGTGAGCCAGTGCTCCATACATCTCGAGCTGCTGGCTGTACGTTTTCCTACGGAACGGGCGAGGGTGGGATTCATCTTGTCTCTTTTGTCGGGCAGGGCGTTGGAGTGGGCAACGCCGCTTTGGGAACGTGGTGATCGTGTGGTACAGAGTGCTCCTATCTTCCTGGACGCTCTGAGGCAGGTCTTTTTGGGACCCCGTGTCACCCACGATACCGCACTCCAATTGTTGGCAATTACTCAGGCTTCGTCCATGGTCAGCCAGTTCGCCATCCTATTTCGGACTCTAGCTTCTGAGCTGGAATGGCCGGATAAAGTCCTTATTCCGGTGTTCTGGAAAGGACTGGCAGATCATGTAAAGGACGCCTTGGCCACCAGGGAGATTCCCGCCACACTGGAGGAGCTTATTACTATAGCTACCCGCATCGATCTCCGTTTTAACGAGCGTAGGTTGGAGCGGACCCAGTGTAGGCAGAGGTTTCGGCTGGCTCCCACCTTTGCCAAACCTCTAGAATCTCCTGTTATGGCGTCTGACTCCCATGAGGCCATGGAGGTTTCTCGAGCGGGACCTAGGTCTCAGACCGCTCGAGTACCTGTGGTGTGTAAAAATTGACAGCAACTGGGACATTACGCTAATAAATGTCCACGGCGGTCGGGAAAATGATCGCGTCTAGTGACCATTGGAGGAGGTTCACTGGACACAGCGGCATTTTCCTCCAAATTGTCCTTTAAAGGGACAATCCTGTTAGGCACATCCACTCTTACAGTAGAGCTTTGTGTGGATTCAGGAGCAGAAGGAAATTTTATGTCTTCTGCTTTTGCTCTGCGCCACGCAGTACCTCTGGTTATGCTTGCCAAACCAGTAACCGTTAGAGTGGTGAATGGGTCGACACTTCCGCTACAGATCACACATCAGACTGTCCCTTTCACGTTAGCCATGTCCCCATCCCACCAGGAGATTATTTCCCTTCTTATCCTTCCCGAGGGAATGGATGAGATTCTGCTGGGAATACCCTGGCTCCGTTTCCACTCCCCACATATTGAGTGGACCTCTGGGAGGATATTGGGTTGGAGTGAATCCTGTAAGGGCAGATGTGTGAAAGAGTGCGTTCAGGTTTCCACCACTGAGATGCCCGCAGATCTCTCTACTCTCCCCAAATACTATTGGTCTTATGCAGACGTCTTCTCCAAAAAGGCCGCGGAGACCCTTCCGCCTCACCGTCCCTATGACTGTCCTATAGATCTCTTGCCTGAAGCAGAACCTCCTCGGGGACGTGTCTATCCCCTCTCTCTCCCGGAAATGGAGGCTATGTCCCAGTACATCCAGGAGAATTTGGCAAGAGGGTTTATTAGGAAGTCAGTGTCACCAGCAGGGGCAGGGTTCTTCTTCGTACAGAAGAAGAATGGAGAGTTGCGTCCTTGCATAGACTACAGGGGTCTTAACGCCATCACCGTTAAGAATAAGTACCCGCTGCCCCTGATTTCTGAGCTTTTTGATAGGCTACGGGGAGCTAAGGTATTTACCAAATTAGACCTGCGGGGAGCTTATAACCTGATTCGCATCCGTGAGGGGGACGAATGGAAGACGGCGTTTAACACCAGAGATGGGCACTATGAGTATCTGGTGATGCCCTTCGGGCTCTGTAATGCCCCAGCCGTTTTCCAAGACTTTGTCAACGACATCTTCCGGGATATGCTTTCCACCTCGGTCATAGTCTATCTGGATGATATTCTCATCTTCTCTCCAGATATTGACTCCCTCCGGAGAGATGTTGGCAGAGTCTTCGACCTCTTACGGGCAAACTCTCTTTACGCAAAGTTGGAGAAGTGTGTGTTTGAGCAGGAGTCTTTACCTTTCCTGGGCTATATCATCTCTGCCCAGGGATTGGCTATGGATCCTGCCAAACTACAGGCTGTGATGGACTGGCAAGAACCCCATTCACTTAAAGCGGTGCAGCGCTTAATGGGGTTCATTAATTATTACCGCCAGTTCATTCCCCATTTCTCAACTTTGGTAGCTCCCTTGGTAGCCCTCACCAAGAAGGGAGCAAATCCCAAAGTGTGGTCTGAAGAGGTCTCCAAGGCCTTTTCTTCTACTAAGTCTCATTTTGCTAGCGCTCCCATCCTACATCGTCCCGATGTCGATAAGCCGTTTATAATGGAGGTGGATGCCTCTTCCGTTGGTGCTGGAGCAGTACTCTTCCAAAAGGATGCTCAAGGTCGGAAGCATCCGTGCTTCTTCTTCTCCAAGACCTTCACACCAGCGGAGAGGAATTATTCCATCGGGGACAGGGAGTTGCTAGCGATGAAATTGGCTTTCTCAGAGTGGAGACATCTCTTGGAGGGGGCTCGTTTTCCCTTTCAAGTTTTTACAGACCACAAAAATTTGCTCTATTTGCAAACAGCCCAGCGGCTAAATTCTCGCCAGGCCAGATGGTCCTTATTCTTCTCCCGATTCCACTTCACCCTCCATTATCTCGCTGGGGAGAAGAATATTCGAGCTGATGCTCTTTCTCGCTCTGTTGTGTCATCTGAGGAGGAGGAAGGAGAGCCTCGGCTTATTGTTCCTTCTGAGAGCTTGAGAACCGTGGCTCCGGTGTCGCTTGAGTCTGTGCCTCCGGGCAAGACTTTTGTGCCCATAAATTTGCGACCGGAGGTTCTCTCTTGGGCTCATTCCTCCAGGGTGGGTGGACACTTTGGGACAAAAAGGACATCTGAGCTGCTGGCGAGGACGTACTGGTGGCCGCATATGCTCCGAGATGTCAGAGATTACATTCTGGCGTGTGTCTCATGCGCCAAAAATAAGTCTCCTCGACAACGGCCGTCTGGGTTACTCTATCCCTTGCCGGTGGCAGACAGGCCCTGGGAGATGGTCGTGATGGATTTTGTAGTGGGTTTGCCCATGTCTCGCGGCTGTACCATCATTTGGGTTATTACCGATCATTTCTCAAAAATGGTGCATTTGGTGCCGCTCCCACGGTTACCTTCTGCACGGGCCTTGGCAGCGTTGTTCATAAGACACATCTTCCGCCTACACGGCATGCCAGACAAAATTGTCAGTGACCGGGGTCCCCAGTTTGCGTCTCGGTTCTGGAGAGAGCTTTGTCGTCTTCTCAGCATTGAGTTAAATCTCTCTTCCGCATATCATCCCGAGACGAATGGGTTGGTAGAGAGGGCCAATCAGACTCTGGTCACATATCTACGACATTTTGTTTCTGCCAGGCAGGATGACTGGGCATCTTTATTACCATGGGCAGAGTTCGCTCTTAATAACGCTGTAGCTGACTCCACCAGTCAGACTCCTTTCCTCCTTAATTACGGCCAGCATCCGCGGGTTCCTGTGCCTATGCCCGTGTCCTCTGCTGACTCCAGGGTGGCAGACTGGGCAGTGGAGGCACGGGACATTTGGGACCGCACTCAGGATGCCATTCGGGCCTCGAAGGAGAGAATGAGATCCTCCGCCGATGCACATCGGCGCCCTGATCCGACCTTTGCTCCTGGCGATTTAGTGTGGCTCTCCGCCCGTAACATCAGGCTGCGAGTTGAGTCCACTAAATTTGCTCCTCGCTACTTGGGCCCATTCAAGGTCCTCGAGCAGGTTAATCCTGTGGTCTATCATTTGGCCCTTCCGCCACGCCTGGGTATCACCGACACCTTTCATGTGTCCCTTTTGAAACCCGTGTATATGTCCCGGTTTTCCGAGTCATCTGCTGGGACATCGGGTTCGTCTACGGACGATTATGAGGTGAACGCTATTTTGGGGTTCAAGGTGGTACGTGGCAAAAAATTTTATTTGGTGGACTGGAAGGGTTATGGCCCCGAGGACAGGTCCTGGGAGCCTGTTAAGCACATTCGGGCCCCGCAGCTCATTGCTGCCTTCGAACGTAGCGAGGCCCAAGGAGGGGGGGGGGGCCCTAGGAGGGGGGTAATGTTAGGAGTCGAGTTTCCTCTGCTGCACAGGTCTGCTCAGCAGGGACGTCGATCCCAGCGTCTCGCTCAGTCTGACTCTGTGCGAAAAGTTACTGCTGCTTTTCCTGCTTCTGCCATTGAAGCCAGTGCTGGGCAGCGGCGAGTGGACGTTTCTGGATCTAAGTCCTGCTTTTCTCTGTCTGAGCATGCCCAGTGCAGGATCTCCCATTGGAGATCGAGGGTCACATGCTCAGGTACTGCAGCACATCCCATTGGTCCTTTTGGCAGGTCCTGAAAGGGCAAAACTTCTGTAGCTGTTTCCTGTGCTGCAGCTATATAAACTGCGCATGACCGCACGGCCATGCGCTAGTATTGTCTTGTAAATATGTGTGTGTGTTGTGAGTGAAAGTCGCTCTTTAAATAACCCTCCCTATTGAATGTCTGTTCGCGGAAGGTGTATGTTTGATATCTAGCGCCCGACTTATCCAACAGCACGAAACACACATTACAGCTACCAGTTGCTGTGTCCACCAGTACGGCGCTGTGCGCTTGCTCTGCGCTTTCCTGACCCAAGCCTGGGTGGTTAGTGGCGTCCGTCAGTGCGGCACCGCACGCACTCTTGTGCCTTAATATTATTATTTATGTTCCTCTGACACACCCAGTTGCGGTGTTGTGCCAGCAAGTGTCTAATCGGACTTCAATCCTGTGTAGGGGTTGAGTCCGCTGACTTCTTGCTCGCGCTTTATGTGCGGTACTGCAGTCCTGTGACGCAACAGGATCGCTTCCTTCACGCAGGGTGAAGTTAACCCATGTGTGTATACTTAGTACCGCCATATAGTCCGTCTTACTAGCAGCAGGGTCTTTTACCTGCACGGTGGACCTCGGACTGCGAATGCACCTAATACCATAACATCTGATTCTTGGTGCGTTCCGCCAGTCCCTAACACTCTATTGTTCAAAATACCATCCAAAGCACAAAATACCGATGACAAAAAAACCAAGGTGTGTGCATGAGATTTCTTACATCTCATAGGCTTTGCTGGTACTGTAAAGTGCAGCTGAAAATTTGCATAAGAAAATGCTAAAAAAAAGCCTAGCGTAAACTTAGGCTTAGGCTGTGTGCACACGATGCGGAATTAGTGCGGATCTGCAGCGGATTTTTCCACGCAGAAACGCTGCTCTTCCGCAAAGTGATTTACAGTGCAATGTAAATCAATTGCAAAAAAAAGCTGTGCTAATGGTGCGGAAAAATCTGCATGAAAACCGCTGCGGATCAAAAGAAGTAGCATGCTGCTACTTTTGTGCGGATCTGCAGAGTTTCTGACCCCTTCCATTATAGAAATCCGCATGGCTAAAAAACGCAGAAAATCCGCACAAAATCCGCATCAATTCCGCAACAAAAACGCACAAAATCCACTGAAAATTCTGCACCCCAATCCGCAACGTGTGCACATAGCCTTAAAGTGTTTGATTATTTTTCATTTCATTTTATATGAGGTTGAATAAAAATAACAACTCTGGCATAGTTTTTCATTTTTTTTGCAGCTTTTACCATGTGGCATAAAAAATTATATAGTTTTATTCTACTTGTTGTTACAGATGTGGTGATAGCATATTTGTCTTTTTTTGGGTGTTTGTTTTTTTTAGATTTAACCCCTTTATAACCAATGATGGACATAGCACGTCATGCATTTAAACTGTCTTAGTGTGTAAACACGCAGTGACAGTTCTGTGACTATAGCTGTCACGATCGGCATGGGAAGATGTGCCGGGACCCATGCTAATGGTCTCCGCACTTAGATTACAGCATGATCGCACAGTAGGTGCTGAAATATCAGCATCTCTGGTCCCATCACAGCAGGAGCTTGGCACTGCTAATGGCCGAGCTTCTTCAGCAATAGCCAAGGACTGTGCTAGCACTGCCCCTGGCTGTTTAACTCCCTATATGCTGCTATAGAGTGCGATCGCAACATTTAGGAGGTTTGGAAAGGGAGGGAGTTCCCTTAGATCGGAGCCCCTGTCATCGTGGGGGAATGATCATTGCCATGGTGCATTGCAATGCATTATACCTGCAAAGTGAAAGAAATGAAAGTCCCATAGATGAACTAAGTTAAAAAAAGAAGCAAACAAATTGTAAAAATATTTTTAAGCAAAATTTTAAAATAATAAGAAAAAAGAAAAAATATTATACCCATCAATATGTATTTTTATATAAAAAAATAAACAAAAAAAAGTATACATATTTGGTATTGCCGGGTCTGAAACGACCCAATCTATAAAACTGTCACGCTAGTTAATTCCTTCAGTAAACACCTTAAAAAACCTAACAAAAGGAAGCAAACTATGGTTTTTCATCATACACTGAACAAAAAGTGGAATAAAATGCAATCAAAAAGACGAATGCAAATAAAAATTGTATCACTGAAAATGACATATATCACGCAAGAAACACACTGCTATACTGCTCCATTAATGGAAAACTAAAAAACGGTCCAAAAATAATTATTTTTTCTATAAAATAGCTTTTATTGTGTAAAAGTGTCAACATAAAAAAAAATTATATACATGTGATATTGCTGTAATCATACTGACCCCCACAATAAAGCCGCCTTACAATTTTACCTCACACGAAACTGCGTAAAAAAGCCCCCCCAAAAAAACAATTCCTGAATTGCTGGTTTTTGGTCATTCTGCGTCACAAAAAATTCAGAATAGAAAGTGATCAAAAAACATTTTGTGCCGAAAATGGTACTAATAAAAACGTAAATCCTCCTGCAAAAAACAAGCACTTACATGACTCTGTTGGTAGAAATATGGAACAATTATCTTGCGTCGACCAATCAGCGACAGGCACAGTCATGCCGCGAATTGGCCCCTCCCTACTTCCGTCCAGTCAGTGCCCCATCCCTACTCCCCTCCAGTCAGTTCCAGTGTGTCGCCCCATCCCGGACGAACTTTTTACTATTGATGCAGCATCAATAGTAAAAAGATATAATGTTAAAAATAATAATAAAAAAAAAAATCATGCTATTCTCACCTTCCGTCGCCTCCGCAGCTTTCCTGCTCTTCCCAATGCTCTCGGCAGCTTCTGTTCCCAGAGATGAATTGTGAAATTACCCAGGTGACTTAGCGGTCTCGCGAGACTGCTACGTCATCTGGGTAATTTCGCAATGCATCACTGGGAACGGATGCTGCCGGCCGCGAGGAGTGGGACAGTTTAGGTGGACGACAGAAGGTGAGTATATAACTATTTTTTATTTTAATTTTTTTCACAGGGATAGGTTGCCCACACTGCTGTATACTACGTGGGCTGTATTATATACTACGTGTGCTGTGCTATATACTACGTGGGCTGTGCTATCCTATATACTACATGGCTGCTATATACTACATGGCTGCTATATATTACGTGGCTGCTATATATTACGTGGCTGCTATATACTATGTGACTGCTATATACTACGTGGCTGCTATATACTATGTGGCTGTCTGTTATATACTGCGTGGCAGCTATATACTACGTGGCTGTGCTATATACTATGTGGGCTGTGTTATATACTACGTGGCTGCTATATACCACATCGCTGTGCTATATACTACGTGGCTGTGCTATATACTACGTGCTTGCTATATATTACGTGGCTGCTATATACTACGTGACTGCTATATACTACATGGCTGTCTGTTATATAATACGTGGCTGCTATATATTACGTCGCTGTGCTATATACTACGTGGGCTGTGTTATATACTACGTGGCTGCTATATACTACATCGCTGTGCTATATACTACGTGGCTGTGCTATATACTACGTGGCTGCTATATAATACGTGGCTGTGCTATATACTACATGGCTGTCTGTGTTATATACTACGTGGCAGCTATATACTACGTGGCTGTGCTATATACTACATGGGCTGTGTTATATACTATGTGACTGCTATATACTACATCGCTGTGCTATATACTATGTGGCTGAGCTATATACTACATCGCTGCTATGTATTATGTGGCTGCTATATACTACGTGACTGCTATATGCTACGTGGCTGTCTGTGTTATATACTACGTGGCTGCTATATATTATGTTGCTGTGATATATACTACGTAGGCTGTGTTATATACTATGTGGCTGCTATATACAACATCGCTGTGCTATATACTACGTGCCTGTGCTATATACTACGTGGATGTGCAATATACTACGTGGCTGTGCTATATACTGTGTGGGCTGTAGTATATACTACATCGCTGTGCTATATACTATGTGCCTGTGTCATATACTGCGTGGGCTGTGTTATATACTACATCGCTGTGCTATATACTATGTGGCTGTGCTATATACAATGTGGCTGCTATATACTACGTGGCTGTGCTATATACTATGCTGCCGGCCACGACCAATCAGCGATATTGCTGCGGGATTTAAACACCGCTTTGGTGATTAGTCGTGCCCGGCCGGCCACGACCAATCAGCGAAACGCAGTCTGGCCGCGAATTGGTGTCGGATTTCAACCACATTTCGCTGATTGGTCCCACCCGGTTGGCCCCCACTCATAGCGCAGCATACATACATGCATACATACACATAATAGCTCTATAAATGTAGAGATGCAAAAACTAGTTTTTGCAAAAAAAAACAGTCTTTTAGTGTGTGACAGCAACCAAACAAACAAACAAAACAACATAAATCTGGTACCATTGTAATCGTACCAACCCAAAGAAAAAATTTGTCTAATCACTTATACCGCACAAGGAAAGTGTAAAAAATAAATTAAACCAATTCTTCACTTGCTGTTGATTTGTTCATTCTGCCTCCCAAAGATCGCAGTAAAGCTCGGCTCACATTTATCGCTTACATCGTGGTTTCCGTGTAAATCTCTGAAATACGTGATTCCCTATAATGAGGCAGATGAGGGCACTGTGAATGCAGTCTGGCCTGTGATCCTGCAGTGTATGTCTTTTTAGGCATGCATAAAAGTGCAGTCCAGCACAGTTTTTTTGCACTGCTGAAAAAGAGGACACCGCAGAACAGAGGCCAGACAGAGTCCAGAGTAACTCTGCAGCTTCATTATAGTGAATGGATCCCTTGGGGGTCTCATCTGAATCACGTCATTAGGAAATTTAGATGGAAACCCTGATGTAAGTGTACAGCATAGAGCACAGGATAAATGTGATCCAAAATGTTATGTAAAATGTTCCCAATAAAAGCTTCAACTCAATCCACAGAAAAAGCAAGTACCCACTCAGGTCCATAATCTGCCAATGGAAATATAGGGGTCTTCCATGTTACTGGTAGCACAAAGGCTCTGGAAAAGTGCTATGGCTCCTCAGCCCCCAAAAGAAATCCAGCAAATTCTGCGCTTCCAAATCCAAATGCACCTCTCTGTTCTGAGCAGCAGTGAGCCTAAACCACATTTAGTGTCCACATGTTTGGCATTTCTGTAGCAATCAGAGCATGCTTAATTTGCGGGTGCATGTCTCCAGAAGCATGAGCTGGGCATAAAGTACCGGGCACTACAATTCACTGATACTTGTTTCTGGAAAACATCCATGAGTCAAAATCATCACTACACATGTAGATAAATTCCCAAAGGGGTAAAATTTCCAAAATGAGGTCACTTGATGGGTATACTGCTCCTCTAGCACTTAGGAACTCTGTATATGGAGTCTGAAAACTATTCTAGGAATATCTGTGCTCCAGGAGGTAAATAGCTTTCCTTCACTTCCGAGTCTCACTGTGTGGCTAAGCAGTACTGTCCAGCCACATATGTGAGAAATTTTGATGCCATTTTTACCCATTTTCCCTTGTGAAAATGTAAAATCTGGGGCTAAAATAAAATGTTTGTGGTAAAAACATAATTTTTTTTTTTCATTGTCCAATGGTATAAAATTCTGTGACACACCAATGGTGTCAATATGGTCATTGCACTCTTAGGCCTCTATCACACATCCGTTTCTCTGGTGTATGGGGTCACAGTTTTCACACGTACCAGAGACACTGACACATGCAGACCAATTCACATGAATGGGTCTGTGCACATGTCAGTGTGTTTCCATAGACCGTGTGTCCATGTGCCCCACATGTACACATGTCCATTTTTGACCATCAGCATTGGCGGCAAAACGTCCCGCACACATGCACACAGAGAACACACATTGATGTAATCCGTGTGACACGCATCGGCACCGGGGAAGAAGCGCTACAGTAAGAGCTGTTCCCCAGCGGCAGGTGCTGAAGATGGCTCTCATCATTCTCCCCTGCTCTGCCAGCGATCGGCATGAGCAGAGGAGAATGATGACAGTTATATTAAAGTCAGAATTATCACAGCAGGTGGGGCTTTTGGAACTATTACTCCCATCAACTTACACTTGCTGCCACTAAGAACAATGACAGCAGGAGTAGAGGATGGGGGTATTCCTCACCCGCCGCCTGTGATATAACAAAATAAATGAATGAAAAACCCCGGCATGGGTTCCCCCATATTTTCTTTAACCAACCAGGTAAAACTCACAGCTGGGGGCTGCAACCCTCAGCTGTCAGCATCAGTAAGGTTGGTTATCAAAAATAGAGGGGTCCCAACGCTGTTTTTTAATTATTTAAATAAATACTTTAAAAAAAGGCATCTGGTCACCATCATTTTTGACATCCAGCCTTGCTAAAGCAGACAGCTGGGGTCTGGTATTCTCAGGCTGGTAAGGGGCAATTGATGTAGGCCCCCAGCCTAAAAACAGAAGCCCGCAGCTGCCCAGAAAATGCACATCTATTAGATGCACCAATTCTGGTGCTTTGCCTGGTTCTTCCCACTTGCCTTGTAGCGGTGGCAAGTGGGGTTCATATTTTTGGGGTTGATGTCACCTTTGTATTGTCAGGTGACATCAAGCCCATGGCTTATTAATGGAGAGGTGTCTATAAGACACCTCTTCATTACTAATCCTATAGTTATATGGTAAATAAAGACACAGCCAGAATAATGCCCTTTAATTGAAAAAATGACAGACTCCTTTAATAATCTCAATTAAGCCATACTTACGACATAACCCCTTAATTTTCCTTTGGTCATGCAGACCAATAAATCTGTTTTCATTGGGGATCTCCATCAACAGGCCCCAGACTTAGAATACTATAGAACAAAGTATGTCATTCACAAATGTACTTTCCTAACTTGGAAGTTACATGGTTGATATAGACCATTCTTCTACACCAGATCATGACAACAGCAATAAAGACTTTGGCACAACAACCAAATGCCTTAAATGAAAAGGGCAGGGAGGTGAACTTCTTTGGGAGAGGCAAAGCGGAAGGGAGAATAGAAATTATTTTTGAAAATAGGGAGAGGGAGAAGGAGGAACTATTATTGAGGGAAGTAGATAATAATACTAAAGAAAATGAGGGAGGGGAAGGGAAAAATAGTGTGTGAGGAAATAATACTCCTCTTTCGATATGATCTCCTACCTCTCCCTTCTTCCTGAGGCCAGCGTGTACATGGAAGTGCAATGATGTCATTATGCCTGCACGTCACAGAAAAGAAGACGGGAGCTCTCCTGCGGCTCCACTGCCATTCTGTATTGCTGGCAGGAAAGCTTCAGGAAACCTCTCTGTCAGGAGATGTATGTCACCGATGGTGGTGCACAAAACATTATAATGAGGGCAATCTGGCCATGCACCCCCCCGGATCATTGGTCCCTGGGCGGTTGTCCAAATTGTCCTCATTTTAATCTGCCAAGACTATCTATCTACCTGCTATTGAGTTTAACAAAACATTACATTTTCATCATATACACTATCAGATTTCAATTTTTGGCTAAATGTATTGGTTGCAAGGATTAATAGATAAGACCTGTAACTATCAAACGAGGAATTTTTATTTACGCACATGACAATAATATACTGCAGAGTACACTTGCTAGAGATAATGATGGAGGGAGAGAGAATGAGAGTGGAATTATCTACCTAAGTGGATAAAGAGTTTACAGAGGTGTTGAGTCAGGGGTATTAGTTCCTCACCTGTCATTTAGATATCTCTTTTAATAAGCCATTCGCATATATTATATACAGAATCTGGATTACTATCTAGGTGATTTTCAATGCACATTGCTTTTTTCTACTGTTATTTTTGTATTTATTTTTTGGGACAGTTTTGGGTATGACATATTATTTTTTCATGTACAGTTAAATGGACATGCAATTCCCAATTGAATACTTAGTCTATAATTCAACCTCAATCAAAGGGATTTTGCTAAGCCTGCAGGTACTGAATGCAGTCGGCAGATCCTACTTTCAGTGAAGATTTACTTTCTGTAGCTGCCAAGTGGTTCATGTTTGGTTTGGGAGACTAAACAATCAAAGATGGATTTTGGAGCACTGGAAACAGTGGTAGCCAATTCTGCATATATTACTGCACGTGGTAGCTTTGATGGGGGCTTCAATCCTCAAATTACTCGGAACAAGAAGTTTCGTGCCAAGCTTAAGCTGCCTCCACCCTCCGAGTGTGAACATCTAAAAAATCAGCTTGACCTGGAATTTGCAAATATTTGTGAAAAGCAGCCCATTGGCAAAAAGATTTTCCAAGAGTTTTTGGGAACAGTTGATCAGTTTGTTCCTGCATTGGAGATCTGGATTGATATTGAGGATTACGATACTGCGGAGGATGATGATCGTTTGCAGAAAGCCAAGAACATTATCAGCAAATATCTTGACACCCATTCTAAGGATTTTTGTTACTATTTGGATGCAAAAGCCATTGCACAGGCAGTGGAGGAATGCAGTAAGGTCCCTGATGAGCTTTTTAAACCACTGCTTCAGTCTACTTCAAATTATTTAAGGGAAAATGCATTTCAACAATACAAGGAAAGCAAATACTTTTCAAGATTCCTTCAATGGAAATGGCTAGAATCTCAACCTGTTGGATCGGACTGGTTTATGGACTTTCGAATTCTTGGAAAAGGTGGATTTGGGGAAGTGTCGGCTTCCCAAATGAGGGCAACTGGTAAAATGTATGCTTGTAAGAAACTCAACAAGAAACGCTTGAAAAAGAGGAAAGGATTTGATGTAAGCATGTGATTACTCATAATTAGTGAATATGATCTACTTATCACTGTATGAGGGCTTGGGTTTCTCAGTGGCATCATTTTGGAGTTCATATCACTTAGTAATAAGCTTTATGGTATGGAATATTAACAAAATAACAATTTTTAGACTTTTTTTGCATTTTAAATTTTACGTTATTTGTCATGCCATATAAATAAAGTATTAGCCTTTTATTCTGTGGGTCAGTACAAATACAGCAATACCAAATTTATATGGTTTTATGTTTTATCGTTTAATGAATATACTCTTTGAAAAAAATAATTTGTTTTGGGGTAATTTTCACAATTTACCATCAGCAGATCTGTATGCGGGATTATTTGTTGCAGGATAAGCTGTAGTTTACATTAGTGCTGTTCTGTTGTACATATGACTTTTTGGTCATTTTTTGTTAACATTTTCAGAGTCAAAAAGAACAAAAAGCTAGCAATTCTATTTTTTGTTGATTTTATGTTAAACACCAATGATTGTTCATAATAATTTATTGTTATCTTTATTCTGCAGGTATATGCGGTCATTCCATTTTTTTTTTTACAGAGTTCACCATGCAGTAAAATTGACATATTAATGTTATTCTGTGGGTCGATATGATTATATTGATACCCACCTTACTACTTTTTCACAATAAAAATTACTTTTAAAAAATCCCTTTTTTGGTCATCATATTGCAGAAGCCCTAACTTTTTAATTTTTATATTTGTAGAACTACGGTATGTCAGGGATTATTTTTTGTGTCAAAACCTAGCATTTTTATTGGCACCATTTTGCAATACATGTGACTTTTTGATTACGTTTTTTTTATTATTTTTGACCCATGATAAATTAAAATGATACCTATAGCATAGTTTGTCATTTTTTAATGGCAATTTACGGAATGAAATGATAATTGATACTGTTACAAGTATGTGACATTTTTGAGGAAAGATTTTTTTTTTTTTTTACAGATAAAAGGTTGTTGTTTTTTTTTACAACAATTTAGGTTTATTTGAAATTTTTATAACACTTAAAAGATTTTTTCTCTTTACCAGTCCCACAAGGGAACTTAGACCTGAAATCCTTTGATTGCATTGATAATACACTGCATTACTCATGTATTGCAGTGCATTATCTCCACAGTCAGTCTTTGGGCTCATATCCATCACTGTAAACAAAAAACGGTCCAAAATCGATCCAGAAAAGTGGGATGAGTGTCATGCAAGTGTCATGCAATTTTCTTGCGTGTACAATGCAATATTTATCACCTAGCATGCAAACTACATTCGATTTACATGCGAATGCTTTTGCATAGAAAATTACTTTATGGATTTAGAAAAATATTTAGAATTGATACCTTTTAATAGCTAACTGAAAAGATGGTAACAAATTGCAAGCTTTTGAGACTACTCAGGTCCCTTCATCAGGCATGGACTAAAAGAAATTCTGAAGAAACACATATTTTTGCACAATACAGCCCAGAAATAATACCATAGATAAGACAGGTGAAGCAGAATTACTGTTATGTGAGAGTGATAAACAGTTGTGTCCATAAATATTGGAACAGTTCATAGATAAGGAAGTCTTAATGTTTTGTGGTCATCTGAATGGGTCTGGTACTGTGTTAAGATGCCCCCACATGGTCTGAGGAGCAAATTCCTTAATTGATGTAAAAAATCATACTGTATGTAATTTACACATCATTTTTAAAGGAAATATTCTTTTATCTTATATACAAACATACAGTACAGACCAAAAGTTTGGACACAACTTCTCATTTAAAGATTTTTCTGTATTTTTAGGACTATGAAAATTGTACATTCACACTGAAGGCATCAAAACTATGAATTAACACATGTGGAATTATATACTTAACAAAAAAGTGTGAAACAAATGAAATTATGTCTTATATTCTGGGATCTGATGAGCTTCAAGAGGTAGTCACCGGGAATGGTCTTCCAACTATCTTGAAAAAGTTCTCAGAGATGCTTAGCACTTGTTGGCCCTTATGCCTTCACTCTGCGGTCCAGCTCACCCCAAACCATCTCGATTGGGTTCAGGTCTGGTGACTGTGGAGGCCAGGTCATCTGGCGTAGCACCCCATCACTCTCCTTCTTGGTCAAATAGCCCTTACACAGCCTGGAGGTGTGTTTGGGGTCATTGTCCTGTTGAAAAATAAATGATGGTCCAACTAAACACAAACCGGATGGAATAGCATGCCGCTGCAAGATGCTGTGGTAGCCATTCTGGGTCAGTATGCCTTAAATTTTGAATAAATCCCCAACAGTGTCACCAGCAAAGCACCCCCACACCATCACATCTCCTCCTCCATGCTTTACGGTGGGAGCCAGGCATGTAGAGTCCATCCGTCCACCTTTTCTGCGTCGCACAAAGACACGGTGGTTGGAACCAAAGATCTCAAATTTGGACTCCTCAGACCAAAGCACAGATTTCCACTGATCTAATGTCCATTCCTTGTGTTCTTTAGCCCAAACAAGTCTCTTCTGCTTGTTGCCTGTCCTTAGCAGTGGTTTCCTAGCAGCTATTTTACCATGAAGGCCTGCAGCACAAAGTCTCCTCTTAACAGTTGTTGTAGAGATGTGTCTGCTGCTAGAACTCTGTGTGGCATTGACCTGGTCTCTAATCTCAGCTGCTGTTAACCTGCGATTTCTGAGGCTGGTGACTTGGATAAACTTATCCTCAGAAGCAGAGGTGACTCTTGGTCTTCCTTTCCTGGGGCGGTCCTCATGTGGGCCAGTGTTATGGCTGGCAATCAGGCAACACAGCGTGCAGTAATCAGCGCACATACAGAGATCTGGCAATAACCAAAAACAATAGGACGAGCTCTGAGACGTGGAATCTCTGTAGACTGCAGTACCTGATCTATCCTCACACAACTATAAGCAGCAGTGGATTGCGCCTAACAACTACCTATGCAACTCGGCACTGCCTGAGGAGCTGACTAGCCTGAAGATAGAAATACAAGCCTGACTTACCTCAGAGAAATACCCCAAAGGAATAGGCAGCCCCCCACATATAATGACTGTTAGCAAGATGAAAAGACAAACGTAGGAATGAAATAGATTCAGCAAAGTGAGGCCCGATATTCTAGACAGAGCGAGGATAGCAAAGAGAACTATGCAGTCTACAAAAAACCCTAAAACGAAAACCACGCAAAGGGGCAAAAAGACCCACCGTGCCGAACTAACAGCACGGCGGTGCACCCCTCTGCTTCTCAGAGCTTCCAGCAAAAGACAATAGCAAGCTGGACAGAAAAAAACAGAAAACAAACTAGAAGCACTTATCTAGCAGAGCAGCAGGCCCAAGGAAAGATGCAGTAGCTCAGATCCAACACTGGAACATTGACAAGGAGCAAGGAAGACAGACTCAGGTGGAGCTAAATAGCAAGGCAGCCAACGAGCTCACCAAAACACCTGAGGGAGGAAGCCCAGAGACTGCAATACCACTTGTGACCACAGAAGTGAACTCAGCCACAGAATTCACAACAGGCCAGTTTCTTTGTAGCGCTTGATGGTTTTTGCAACTGCACTTGGGGACACTTTCAAAGTTTTCACAATTTTTCGGACTGACTGACCTTCATTTGTTAAAGTAATGATGGCTACTCATTTTTCTTTACTTAGCTGCTTTTTTCTTGCCATATTACAAATTCTAACAGTCTATTCAGTAGGACTATCAGCTGTGTATCCACCAGACTTCTGCACAACACAACTGATGGTCCCAACCCATTTATAAGGCAAGAAATCCACTTATTAAACCTGACAGGGCACACCTGTGAAGTGAAAACCATTTCCGGTGACTACCTCTTGAAGCTCATTAAGAGAATGCCAAGAGTGTGCAAAGCAGTCATCAAAGCAAAAGGTGGCCACTTTGAAGAGCCTAGAATATAAGACATATTTTCAGATGTTTCACACTTTTTTGATAAGTATATAATTCCACATGTGTAAATTTATAGTTTTGATGCCTTCAATGTAAATTTACAATTTTCATAGTCATGAAAATACAGAAAAAATCTTTAAATGAGGTGTGTCCAAACTTTTGGTCTGTACTGTACATATGTATATATATATATTTATATACTGTATATTAGATATACAGATAGATATAGAAAGATAGATAGATACAGAAAGATAGCTAGATATAAATATGTGAGTTATATAATCAGTGATTTGCATGTGTAGCTTACTATACTATTTTATTATTAAATAAATGATTTTCTGAAAAAAATGGTGTGAGTCCCCCCTGAAATTTTATTAACCAGGAGGTTGAAAGCGGATAGCTGGGGCAGGTGTTTATAGCCTGGAAAGGGGGGAATACCTGTGGAGCTTTCCTGGCTATTAATATCAGCTCACATCTGTATACTAAGCCTTTTCTGGCTATTAAAATGGGATGCCCCACAAAAAATGACATCGGGATCCCCCTATAATTCATAACAAGCAAAGGCTAGGCAGACAGTTGTGGGTTGACATTAATAGCCTAGGAAGGGACCATGGATATTGGCCCTGTCCCAGATTAAAACATTAGTTCTCAGCTACCCCAGAAATAGCGCACTCATAAGATGTGCCAAATCTGGCACTTAACCTCTCTTTTCCCTGTTGCACTGGTGCAGTGGCAAGTATGGTGATAGTATTGGGGTTGATGTCACCTTTGTATTGTCAGGTGACATCAAGCTCAGGGGTTAGTAACGGAGAGACATCTATCAAATGCTCCCATTACTAACCCCATAATCAAATTGTCAAAATAACAACCATAATAAAGTCTTTTATTTGAACTAATGACACATTGACTATAAATTAACAAAAAACACTTATACTCACATTATGCCCAATCTGCTGAAGCCAATGTGGGACTCATAGATTAACCCCTTTCTGCCAGCTGACGGAATAGTACGTCAGCTGGCAGATCCCCTGCTTTGAGATGGGGTCCGGCAGTGAGCCCACCTCAAAGCCGCGACATGTCAGCTGTTTTGTACAGCTAACATGTGCGCTCAATGAGCGCGAGCAGAATCGCGATCCGCCCGTGCCCATTAACTAGTTAAATGCCGCCGTCAAGCGCTGACAGCGGCATTTAACTAGCGCTCCCGGCCGCGCGGCTGGAAGTGCTCGCACTGCTGACCCCCGTCACATGATCGGGGGTCAGCAGTGCATTGCCATAACAAACAGAGGTCTCCATGAGACCTCTATGGTTGTTGATGGCCGATTGCTTTGAGCGCCACCCTGTGGTCGGCGTTCAAAGCAACCCTGCATTTTTGCTACATAGAGGTGATCTGTGCATCACCTCTATGTAGCAGAGACGATCGAGTTGTGCATGCTTCTAGCCTCCTGTGGAGGCTATTGAAACATGCCAAAATAAAAAAAAAAAAAGTGATTAAAAATATAAAAAATATATAAAAGTTCACCCCCCTTTCGCCCCAATCAAAATAAAACAATTAAAAAAAAATCAAACATACACATATTTGGTATCGCCGCGTTCAGAATCGACCGATCTATCAATAAAAACAAAGGATTAACCTGACCGCTAAATGGCGTAGCGAGAAAAAAAATCAAAACGCCAAAATTACGTTTTTTTGGTCGCCACGACATTGCATTAAAATGCAATAACGGGCGATCAAAAGAACGTATCTACACCAAAACGGTATCATTAAAAACGCCAGCTTGGCACGCAAAAAATAATCCCTCACTTGACCCCAGATCATGAAAATTGGAGACGCTACGGGTATCGGAATATCGCGCAATTTTTTTTTTTTAAGCAAATTTGGAATTTTTTTTCACCACTTAGATAAAAAATAACCTAGACATGTTAGGTGTCTATGAACTCGTACTGACCTGGAGAATCATAATGGCAGGTTAGTTTTAGCATTTAGTGAACCTAGCAAAAAAGCCAAACAAAAAACAAGTGTGAGATTGCACTTTTTTTGCAATTTCATCACACTTGGAATTTTTTTCCCATTTTCTGTTACATGGCATAGTAAAACCAATGGTATCGTTCAAAAGTACATCTCGTCCCGCAAAAAATAAGCCCTCACATGGCCATATTGACGGAAAAATAAAAAAGTTATGGCTCTGGGAAGGAGGGGAGCAAAAAACGAAAATGAAAAGGCGGAAAAAGCTCCGGGGATGAAGGGGTTAACATTGGTCAGCGTGCAATCCCATTTTTCTATAGGATTGCACTTGTCTGTTTTTCTCACAAATAAATATGACACTTTAACTGACAGTTAGCGAATCAAGTCCCAGCCCCAATGATATCTGATTGCCTGAGGATTATGGCAGAAAAGTAGGCCATTGTCAGGCTTCCCTATTGCCTTGGCAACCATTAGTACCCTGCGATCGCGCTGAGGTGGTGCCGATGGGCTGACAGATTGCTAAAAGGCCACTGTCACTACTGACAATGGCATATGAGGGGCTAAAGTGCTATGACTAGGCTATTTACGGCCTCAGGACTTGCAGCAGGATGATGGGCAGAACTCCTGCGATGCAGTCATCCAACGGATGTAACTGTACTCTTGATTGCAGGGAAAGACCTGCAGTCTGGATTTACGATCACGTCTATTTGCAGGACTGCGGGGTTAATATAACTCATGCACAGCATGCCCTGCTTTTTATTTGTGATCCAAAGTTGTGCCATTTGGAATGTTGCATTTTATTTATTATTTATTATGCTTTGCTCGTATGGTGCCATTATATTCCACAGCACTTTACATACGGTACTTTATTCTCGCTCCCTATAAGGGGGCTCATAATCTAATTTCTTTATCAGTATGTCTTTTGAATGTGGGAGGAAACCAGAATACCCAGAGGAAGCCCTCGCAAACACTAGGAGAACATATTAATTCTTTGCAGAAGTCCTTGGTGGGATTTGAACCCAGTACCCCAGTGCTGCAAGGCTGCAGTGCTAACCACTGAGTCACCGTGCTGCCCATTTTGCAATATAATCCCTGTTGCAAATTTGTTTTCTTTATTTAGAGTAAAATCTTGCACATAATTACAATCAACGTTTCCACCCCAAACAAAATGACCCTTCATAAACCTTGAAAAAATGTGTGAGCGTTACCCAATTTTGGGGGGCAATCATTAAATGCTTATATTCTATTTTTTTATATTCATATTCTTGCCAGTGTAGGTCACATTATTATATGTGTAAATTGTTAATGTAATTTTAGAATCTAACTGAAAATAATGTCTTCTTTGGCATAATGCATCTCTTACTACATTTGCTGTTTTGGAAATTTTGTGAAGCCCTGTTCCCAAAAAGCTCTGAGACTTTCCTGTTAAGAGCAGTTATGTAATATTCAAGCCTCATTGTGTTAATGCAGCAATTATATAGAATGCAACATTTTATGCTGGCGGGCTAGTGGCACTAAGGTCATTGAGGTCAGTAAGTTCGTGAAAGAACAGCAGAGATATGTGACAACATCATTTTGTATCCATTGTATAAACATTATGATATATAAACAACTTTTACAAATGGGTCAAAAGTAATCTATTATCAGGAGTTTGAAATGCTACCAATTTACGTGGTTGTTTTTCCATGTCTTATGATCGTAAACGTGTATGCTGCGGGATATATACATTTATGATGATACAACAGGTTTGTGCTTAGTTTTTACTTCTCCAAACAAACATTTTAAATTGGTCCTAAAAAAATAAAATATTTTGAGAGATATATTCTGTACATTTCTGTCATATTGCTTGAGTTGTGAGTAATGAAATGTTGTAACAATGAATGAGTATTCCACTATGTCAGCACTATGGATAACAAGCCCAGTTATAACACAAAAGTAAGACTTTTGATTACATTTACAAATCACCACGGAATCTTGTAAAATAAATTGCAGGCATATAAAGGATCTTTCACCCAATTTTTTTTTATTTAAATTGAGTACTTTCTCCAGTTGGTGCTGGTACATTGAATCTGGAACAGTTTTGCCTTTCTTCTGTGCGTGCGGCCATGTTCTGATTGGTCAGCATCATAGGAGAATAACCAAACACCCACAAAAAAGTTCTGTGGTACAACCCCAGTTGGTTGAATGGAAAATTTGCACCATTGTTGCTGAGTGAGCATAGGTTTGGAATGGAGCAGCACGGAAGAGAAAGAAAAACTGTTTCAGAATCAGCGCAGCCTCTGCAATTGGAGTAAGTACTCGGTTTAAATAATAAAATCTAGTCAAAGCTCCTTGGTGCCTTGGTGCGTCCGAGGGTGAGTATATTCCTATTAGGTATATACTCACCCTCGGACGCGCCCTGCTTCTTTCCGGCAGCCTTCCTTCCTAAGAATCAGCCCTTCCAGGACCTTCGGTGACGTCGCGGCTTGTGATTGGTCGCGCGAGCGGTCACATGGGCGGCCGCGCGACCAATCACAAGCCGCGACGTCACCGCAAGGTCCTGGAAGGGCTGATTCGAAGGAAGGAAGGTTCCCGGGTAGTACCAGGGCGCGTCAGAGGGTAAGTATAGCGATATTTTTTATTTTAATTCTTTATTTTACACTTAAATCTGAATTCCGATACCAATTCCCGATATAAACATATCGGGAATCGGTATCGGAATTCCAACTCCAGATTCAGAAGATCGCCGACTTCATGGCCGACCCCACACAGGGGTCGGGTCGGGTTTCATGAAACCCAACTTTGCCAAAAGTCGGCGACTTCTGAAAATTGCCGACCCGTTTCGCTCAACCCTAATCCAAGCATTATGTTCCAGTCTTCACCCCTGCCCTTCTTGCCGGTGTACACACAGCAGAAATCTGCAGCAGTTAGCACCTGTGTTTCATCATCAGAGATGTGCTGCGGTCAGGTTCAGCGTTAGGGGTAGGCAAACTAGGCGCTTGCCTAGAGGCTCCACTCCCACAGGGGCCCTCAGCCAGTGGCTTGCCGCTAAAAGCGGGCTCACTACGTGGCTGCTATAGAGCCCTTGAGTCAGGGGACCTGGCACTGGGCCCCAATCATATTGCACAATCAACTGTATGAGCATCATAGATGAAGATACAGTTGAAAGCAATGATGGAGGAGAGAGCGTCAGGTGATGCAACCTCTCCCATCATTCCCTCTCTGTGTCTGATGCAGTGGACGTGATGATGTCACTTCATCACGAGCCATGCAGTGCCAGCAGCGAATCGGCAGAAGAAAAGAACTGCAGGGCCCGGGGCAGTGGTGGATTGGGGAGAAATGAGTATTTATTAACTTATTTTAAATCAGTGGGTATATGGTGGCCATAATACTGCAGTACTATGGTGGCTGCATTATACTCTATGGGGACTGCATTATATTATATGTACATTTTATGTATTTGTGCATTGTACTCTATTGTGCTGTATTATACTCTATGGGGCTACATTATACTCCATGGGGTCTGCATTATTCTTTATAGGGGGCTGTATTATACTCTATGGGGGCTGCATTATACTATATGTACTCTCTGGGGCTGCATTATAATCTTTTGGGCTGCATTATACTTTAGGGGTCTGCATTATACTATATGTGGGGCTGCATTATACTATATGTGGGGCTGCATTATACTATATGGGGCTGCATTATACTCTATGGGAATGCATCATGCTCTGTAAAAGACTGTGGGCTATGCATTATACTATAAGTACTATATGGGAGCTAAATTCATTGTACTCTATTGAAGACTATGTGGAGTGCATCACCTTATATGGTGGCTGCATTACACTATATGGGGAGCTGCATTATACTCTATGGGGGGCTGTATTATACTATATGTACTCTATGGGGCTGCATTACACTCTAGGGGGCTGCATTATACTCTGAGGTCTGCCTTATACTATATGTGCAGTTGCATTATACTATATGGGTCTGTTTTATACTCTATGAGGGCTGCATCATACTCTATGGAGCTGCATTATACTCTATCAAAGACTATGGGCTGTGCATTACATTATATGTACTATACGGTGTCTGCATTGTACTCTATTGAGGACTATGGGGAGTGCATTACTATATGTACTATTTGGGGGCTGCATCACAATATATGTGGGCTGCATTATACTATATGGGGCTGCATTATACTTATATTTCAAGGACTATAGGCTATATATTATTCTGTATGTACTATATTGGGGCTGCATTATACGCTATCATGGACTATGGGGAGTGCATTATACTATGTATACTATATAGGGCTGCATTACACTGTATAGAGAACCATGGGGTGCATTATACTGTATGGAGCACTATGGGGAGTACATTATTCTGTATCCAGGACTATGGGGAATGCATTATTCTGTATGGAGGACTATGGGGAGTGCATTATACTATATGAAAGAGTATGAGGTGGATAATGGGGGCTGCATTACACTGTATGGAGAACCATGGGGTGCATTATACTGTTTGGAGCATTATGGGGGGTGCATTATACTGTTTGCAGCACTATGGGGAGTACATTATTCTGTATGCAGGACTATGGGGAGTATTTTGTACTATATGGAGGCCTATGGGATCCAATATACTATCTTGAGGACTCTGGGGAGTGTATTATAATATATGGAGGACTATGGGGTGCATTATACTACATTCAGGACTATGTGTAGTGTATTATACTATATGGAGGACTATGGGAAGTATATTATACTATATGGAGTACTATAGGGCACATTATACTTTATGGAGTACTATGGGGCACATTATACTATATGAAGGACTATGGGGGCACATTATGCTATATGGAGGACTATGGGGTGTGCATTGTACTAAAAAAAGCAAAATGCTGCCTATTAAACGAGTGATTGGATTGTTTATGCTGGAACAAAAATCGTTGTTCTCAGCAGCACATCGTCCAGTGAAAACTGCAGATATGCTGCTGATATCATAATACTATATGGGGACAGATTGATCTAATAGTGATCATTTTGTGCCCATCATTCTTCCTAAGCTGGTGTAAAGAGGCCGGGAAACAATTGTCGAATTACTTCAATATTGTCAATCATGCTCGTTTAACGGCCTGAACTCAGTGAGTGTACATACAACCAAAATGTTTCCGTGTAATGTGCAATATGTTAGCATTTGGGGCCCCACTTTAAACTTTTGTACATGGCCTCACTTTGTCTAAAACTGGCCCTGGCTGCGGTGGTCCAATCACCATTTGCACTACCCCTCTCACGTATCCATCCTCCAATGAAGCAAGTGGTTGGGTATCAGCGCACTTAATCTCTTCGAATTGTGGGGCAGCCAACCAGCCCAGCCAGCAGAGTCATCAAAAAGCAGAAGTGACTACTGCATGACTTGGGGCTCAGATTGCTTGCCTGATTTGCAAGGGGGTGAAGTGGAAGACAGATGCCCATGGGCCTGCAGGTGCAAAGTCTGAGCTTTAAAAGGGGCACTGGGTAGAAGACAAAGAAAAGGGACTGAAGGCACTTGTGAGATGTGAGTCGACTTACCATGGCTTTATAGTTGAAGATAAATGTAATTATATTCACTCCTGAATGTCAGTTGCCACATAGGGATAAAAACAGTTTGAACTGACCCCAGCGTCAGTTGGAAACTGAAATATAACTGAGAGTTGCAGGCGGACATCTTGTGCAGGGTCTGCAGGAATGAGGAGTGTATAAGGTTGTGCTGGAGAGGGATGTGGTGAAATCCCCTCATGACAACACCCATCTAAGTAAAGAGCAGCAGCAGATTGAGGTCGAACTGAACCAGTATCCGAACCTGTCGGGATGCGAGGGAATTCCTCCTGTAAAAGCTGTCAAAGAACAGAAAGCATCTGGGACCTGTGAAATGAAAGGTACCGCATAAAGCACAAGCCGTCTCGGTATTCCTTACCGGCTGGAAGAGCTTTGCATCCATCTGCGTGTCCTGATTGTGTTGCTCAGAGCAGACCCAGCAGTAAGAAACACTAAAAGCCCACTGCGAGACCGCAGTAAGTAAACGTGCATGCATCACACCATATTTTGGCGCCAAGAGACACAAGGCTGCAATTAAGCCTTTAGTTAGTTAGGTATAGACTCTGCTGACCACATTTTCCTACTGAAATCAACGTCCAGAAACCCTATATTTGTCACTACATTTTCGTGCTGTTCAGTAACTAAGGATTCTATGCTACATATAGGTGCTGTCACTGCACACAGTGAATCTCTGTTCTCTGGAAGAGGAGTGTCTCTGTGAAACAATATAAGGTGGAGCACCCTTGCGTATATATATATATATATATATATATATATATATGTTTGGTTAATTCTGTAATATTCTCCATGTTGCAGAGCATGGACTTTTCCTCTAGTTTCTTAAGTTTATATGGGGACGGGAGGGGAACGTTTGGTTGAGAAATAGGAATAGAAATATATATTCTTAAGATTGTGAACCACTGTGCTAGACCACAGGAGAGCCTGTGCTTTGCACTCAATTAACCCCTTAGTGATGGCCAATACGCCTTTTAATGGCGGCAGTTAAGGGTGCTTAAACTACAGCCCTCTTTTTAACGGCGCTGAGGAATAAGTATTTAGCGCCCCCCAGAGTCAGAATTTCTCCTGAGAACAGGATTCGGGTCAGTTTTTACCAACCCCGGTGTTGCAATCGCTGTTATTAACGGTATAACGGCGACCGCAAACAAAAAAGTAAAATTTTCCATTTAATTTCTCTCTCCTCTGATGTGATCGCACATCAGAGGAGAGAGAAATAGAGTCCCCTGATCACCCCCCGGTACCTCTGTTGTCCCTGCAAAACCCTGTGGAGTCCCCCAGGCTGCTGGCATCTTCTTTCGGGAAAAAATGGTAGGCGCACGCACAGTGCGCCCACTGAGATCTGCTGGCCAGCACCAGGCAACAATAGGAAATTTTTCCTATTGGTTCATTTTGATCACTGTGATAGACCCTCTCACAGTAATCAAAATAAAAAAAATAGTAAATAAAAACCCCTTTTTATCACCCCCTTAGGTAAAAAAAATGAAATAAAAAATATATATTTATTTCCATTTTTCCAGTAGGGTTAGAGTTGGGCTAAAGTGAGGTGGCCTAAAGTGAGTTGGGCTAAAGCTAGGGTTAGGGTTTGGCTAACGCTAGGGTTGGGTTGGGGCTAGGATTAGGGTTGTGGTTATGGTTGGCATTACGGTTAAGGTTGGGATTAGGGTTAGGGGTGTGTTAGGGTTAGGTTTGTGGTTAGGGTTATGGTTAGGGTTGAAATTAAGGTTATGTATGTGTTGGGGTTAGGGTTGTGATTGGGGATAGGATTATGGTTAGGGGTGTGTTAGGGTTAGAGATAGAATTGGGGGTTCCACTGTTTAGGTACATCAGGGGGTCTCCAAATGCGACATGGCGCCACCATTGATTCCAGCTAATTTTGTGTTCAAAAAGTCAAATGGTGCTCATCCCCTTCTGAGCCCAGCCGTGTGCCAAAACACTGGTTTTCCTCCACAAAAGGAATATCGGCGTACTCAGGAGAAATTGCACAACAAACTTTGTGGTCCATTTTCTCCTGATAACCTTGAGAAAATAAAAAAAATTGGTTCCAAAGTAATTTGTTTGTGAAAAAAGTAAAATGTTCATTTTTTCCCTCCACATTGCTTTAGCTCTAGTGAAGCACCTGAAAGGTTAATAGACTTCTTGAATGTGGTTTTGCGCACCTCGAGGGGCACAGTTTTAGAATGGTGTCATTTTTGGGCATTTTTTGTTATATTGACCCCTCAAACTCACTTCAAATGTGAGGTGGTCCCTAAAAAAATGGTTTTGTATATTTTGTTGGAAAAATGAGAAATCGCTGCAAAATTTTCAACATTTTCGCCATATTTAGTTTTTTTCATAAATAAAGGCAAGTCGTATCGAAGAAATTTTTACCACTAACATGAAATACAATATGTCACGATAAAACAATCTCAGAATCAGTGGGATCCGTTAAAGTGTTCCAGAGTTATAACCACATACTGTAAAGTGACAGTAGTCAGAATTGTAAAAATTGGCTTGGTTATTATTGACAAAATTGGCTCTCTCTCTAAAGGGTTAAACCAGTTTGCTTTCAGGGTGTAATAAGGTAATGGCGGCCGGTTCGGACAGGCATGCCAACAGGTAAATTCACATAGAGTAAATAATAGAAACAGTTCTCTTGGGTGCTGAGCTGTCCAGCACAGTGGATATAGCACACCTTCCAACCATTCAGGATCCAGCGGGACAGTCCCGATTTTGAGAGTATGCCCCGCTGTCACGGCCGGGACCTTACTTTTCCTGCACTGCAATGTGAACCACATTCCTCCACCCACAGAGCCACACACCACATCTATGGCTGCTCTGTGCACACAGGACCTGTGATGAGGTCACAGGAGGGGAGGAGTCAGGGGTCACATGATCAGGGGCCTCCGTGTATTCAGGACTCTGCTGTGCTGTCATTGTGCTGGATGAGGGTATGTTTATGTGTGGGGTCAGGAGGGGTTTACTGCAGTGTGGATGTAGCAGAGCCATGTGCATATGAGGTGTATGGAGCAGAGTCATGAGTGTATGAGTTGTACAGAGCAGAGCCAGGTGTGTACAAGGTGTGCGGAGCACAGCCACGTGTGTATGAGGTATACGGAGCCGAGCCACGTGTGTACAAGGTGTATAGAGCGCAGCTGTGTGTGTATGGAGTGGAGCCACATGTTTGTATGAGGTGTACGGAATGGAGCTGTGTGTGTATGAGGTGCACAGAGTGGAGCCGTGTGTGTGTATGGAGCGGAGTCACATGTGCATAACTCCCAATCATCCAGGATCCAGCGGGACAGTTCTGATTTGAGACTCTGTCCCGCTGTCCCGGCCGGGATCCTCCTTTTCCCGCATGGCCTCAGGCCAAATGTACTGCCCCTTTAAACTGCTAGCGTGATCGCTAGCTGTGTCGGATCGGAGCAGATATTGCTCCTCGCTCTGACGCTGACTGGCACAGGAGACACGGAGAGGTCTTTATCAGTGGCGTACTGGAGCTGCAGCGACGTGAGCAGTCAGCAGCACAGCTGGATGACATCATTCAGCACGCGGAACAGGAAGCTGCCGGCGGCTGCAAGGGATCGTGATGAGAGGTGTGTGTCTGTAGGTGTGTGTGTGTAGTGAAGGCAATGATGGGGTTGGGGAGAAGGCAATGATGGGGGTGTGAGGGCAATGGTGAGGGTGAGTAACTATGTGTGGCCATTGTACTGTACACAGTATCATGTGGGGCCATTATTGTTGTGAATTCTGCTCTTGGGCTCCCTCCGGTGGTTGTTGATGGTAATGCAGTTATTCCTGAGCAGCAGTCTTGGACAGGTGTTTCGGCTAATTGCAATTCTGACTGGGGTATTTAGCTGTGCAGGACTCATTAGTCCTTGCCAGTAGTCAATGTTCCTTTGGAAGTGTTGGTCCTCTGCCTGGCCTCTCCTGCTTGCTGCCAATTCAGCAAAGATAAGTGTTTTGCTTCATTTTTTAGACACACTGCTGTGTGTTTGTTTTCTGTGCTTATCTTGTTTCTATTTTGTTCCTGCTAGACTATGCCTGATGTTTTTCTCAGTCTAGTTGGACTCGCTGGAGTCGCAGATATTCTGTTCACATCTTTAGTTAGGTAGTGGAGTTTTTGTATTTTTCTGCTGTGGATATTTTGTAGTGTTTTATGCTGACCGCATAGTATCCTGTACTATCCTTTCCTATCTAGGTAGAAGTGGCCTCCTTTGCTTATCCCTGTTTTCTGTCTGCGTGTGTCTTTTCCTCTCCTACTCACAGTCATTATTTGTGGGGGGCTACCTATCCTTTGGGGGTCTACTCTGAGGCAAGAGAGTTTTCCTATTTCCATCTTTAGGGATATTTAGTCCTTAGGCTGTGTCGAGGTGTCTAGGTCTGGTTAGACACACCACATGGCTACTTCTAGTTGCGGTGATAGGATCAGGGTTTGCGGTCAGTAAAGTTACCACTGCTCCAGCGAAGGTCATTTCATGCTGCTCCAAGGCCACCTGACCATAACAGTACTACTGTCCAACAATGAGTTAATTGCATCTCAGAAGAAGGGAGGAAAGATCTTGAGCCATTTTTTTCTCCAGTCTGTTTTGTCTTCTCTGGGTGGCTGAAGAGCCTTGTGCTAGCATGAATGTTCAGGAATTAGTTTCTCGTATAGACCAGCTTGCTGCTAGAGTACAGGGTATTTCTGATTACATTGTTCAGACTCCTGCTTTAGAACCGAAGATACCTACTCCTGATTTGTTTTTTGGTGACAGGTCCAAATTTTTGAGTTTTAAAAACAACTGTAAACTGTTTTTTGCATTGAAACCTCGATCCTCCGGTGATTCCATTCAACAAGTTAAAATCATCATTTCCCTGCTGCGTGGTGATCCACAGGATTGGGCATTTTCCCTGGAATCTGGGGATCCTGCTTTGCTTAATGTAGACTCCTTCTTTCAGGCGTTAGGATTACTGTATGATGAACCTAATTCGGTGGATCAAGCTGAGAAGACCTTGTTGGCCCTGTCTCAGGGGCAAGAGGCGGCAGAATTGTATTGTCAGAAATTCAGAAAATGGTCTGTATTGACTAAATGGAACAATGATGCTTTGGCGGCAATTTTCAGAAAGGGTCTTTCTGAATCCATTAAAGATGTTATGGTGGGGTTTCCCACACCCTCCAATCTGAGTGATTCTATGTCTCTGGCCATTCAGATTGATCAGAGCTTGCAGGAGCGCAGAACTGTGCGTGCTATGGCGTTATCCTCAGAGCAAATTCCTGAGCCAATGCAGTGTGATAGGATTCTGTCTAGAACGGAACAACAAGGTTTCAGACGTCAGAATAGGTTGTGCTATTATTGTGGCGACGCTTCCCATGTCATTTCTGTCTGCCCTAAGCAGACCAAGAGGATTGCCAGTTCATTTACCATCAGTACTGTACAACCTAAATTTCTGTTATCTGTGTCCTTGATCTGTTCATTGTCATCATTTTCTGTCATGGCGTTTGTGGATTCAGGCGCCGCCTTGAACTTAATGGACTTTGAGTTTGCCAGGCGTTGTGGTTTTCCCTTGCAGCCTTTGCAGAACCCTATTCCTTTAAGGGGCATTGATGCTACACCCTTGGCTAAAAATAAGCCCCAGTTTTGGACACAGGTGACCATGCGCATGGCGCCAGCCCATCAGGAAGATTGTCGATTTCTGGTATTGCATAAATTGCATGATGCTGTCGTGCTGGGTTTTCCATGGTTGCAAGTACATAATCCTGTTTTGGATTGGAAGTCCATGTCTGTGACTAGTTGGGGTTGTCAGGGGGTTCATAATGATGTTCCTCTGATGTCTATCGCCCCTTCTCCCTCTTCTGAAATTCCGGAGTTTTTGTCTGATTTTCAGGATGTATTCAATGAGCCCAAGTCCAGTTTCCTTCCACCACACAGGGACTGCGATTGTGCAATTGATATGATTCCAGGCTGTAAGTTTCCTAAGGGCCGACTTTTCAACCTGTCTGTACCTGAACATACCGCCATGCGGAGCTATATTAAGGAGTCTTTGGAGAAAGGGCATATTCGGCCATCTTCTTCACCGTTGGGAGCGGGGTTCTTTTTTGTTGCTAAAAAAGATGGTTCCTTAAGACCCTGTATTGATTATCGCCTCTTGAATAAGATCACGGTCAAGTTTCAATATCCTTTACCTTTGCTTTCCGATTTGTTTGCTAGGATTAAGGGAGCTAGTTGATTTACTAAGATTGACCTTCGGGGGGCTTCTAATCTTGTTCGTATTAAGCAGGGTGATGAATGGAAAACTGCGTTTAACACGCCCGAGGGCCATTTTGAATACCTTGTGATGCCATTCGGACTCTCTAATGCTCAATCTGTTTTTCAGTCCTTCATGCATGATATCTTCCGGGATTATCTTGATAAATTCCTGATTGTATATTTGGACGATATTTAGATTTTTTCCGATGATTGGGAGTCTCATGTGCAGCAGGTCAGGATGGTATTTCAGATCCTTCGTGACAATGCCTTGTCTGTGAAAGGGTCTAAATGTCTTTTTGGGGTGCAGAAGGTTTCCTTTTTAGGCTTTATTTTTTCTCCCTCGTCTATAGAGATGGATCCGGTTAAGGTTCAGGCCATTCAGGATTGGATTCAGCCCACATCCGTGAAGAGCCTTCAGAAATTTTTGGGTTTTGCTAATTTTTATCGCCGCTTCATTGCTAAATTTTCCAGCATGGTTAAACCCTTGACTGATTTGACGAAGAAGGGCGCTGATGTGGCGAATTGGTCCCCTGTGGCTGTCTCTGCCTTTCAGGAACTTAAGCATCGTTTTACATCTGCTCCTGTGTTGCGTCAACCGGATGTTTCTCTTCCGTTTCAGGTTGAGGTTGATGCTTCTGAGATTGGGGCAGGGGCTGTTTTGTCTCAGAGGGATCCTGTTGGTTCCTTAATGAAACCGTGTGCCTTCTTTTCCCATAAGTTTTCGCCTGCTGAACGCAATTATGATGTCGGCAATCGGGAGTTGTTGGCTATGAAGTGGGCGTTTGAGGAGTGGCGACATTGGCTTGAGGGAGCTAAGCACAGTATTGTGGTCTCGACCGATCATAAGAATGTGATTTACCTCGAGTCTGCCAAACGGTTGAATCCTAGACAGGCTCGATGGTCCTTGTTTTTTTCTCGTTTTGATTTCGTGGTCTCATACCTTCCGGGTTCTAAGAATATTAAGGCTGATGCCCTCTCTAGGAGTTTTTTGCCTGATTCTCCTGAGGTCTTAGAACCGGTCGGTATTCTGAAAGAAGGGGTGGTCCTTTCTGCCGTTTCTCCTGATTTACGACTGGTTCTTCAGAAATTTCAGGCTGATAAACCTGATCGTTGTCCTGTGGGGAAGCTGTTTGTTCCTGACAGATGGACTAGTAGAGTGATTTCTGAGGTTCACTGTTCTGTGTTGGCTGGTCATCCTGGCATTTTTGGTACCAGAGACTTGGTTGGTAGGTCATTTTGGTGACCTTCTTTATCGCGTGATGTGCGGTCTTTTGTGCAGTCCTGTGGGACTTGTGCGCGGGCCAAGCCTTGTTGCTCCCGTGCTAGTGGGTTGCTTTTGCCATTACCGGTCCCTGAGAGGCCCTGGATGCATATTTCTATGGATTTTATTTCTGATCTTCCTGTTTCCCAGAGGATGTCGGTTATCTGGGTTGTTTGTGACAGATTCTCTACGATGGTTCATTTGGTGCCTTTGCCTAAATTGCCTTCTTCTTCTGATTTGGTTCCGTTGTTTTTTCAGCATGTGGTCCGTTTGCATGGTATTCCTGAGAATATTGTGTCCGACAGAGGTTCCCAGTTTGTTTCTAGGTTTTGGCGGGCCTTTTGTGCTAGGCTGGGCATTGATTTGTCTTTTTCTTCTGCATTTCATCCTCAGACAAATGGCCAGACCGAGCGTACTAATCAGACTTTGGAGACTTATTTGAGATGCTTTGTGTCTGCTGATCAGGATGATTGGATGGCTTTTTTGCCATTGGCCGAGTTTGCCCTTAATAATCGGGCTAGTTCGGCTACTTTGGTTTCGCCTTTTTTTGTAATTTTGGTTTTCATCCTCGTTTTTCTTCTGGGCAGGTTGAGTCTTCTGACTTTCCTGGTGTGGATTCTGTGGTTGACAGGTTGCAGCAGATTTGGGCTCAGGTGGTGGACAATTTGGTGTTGTCTCAGGAGGAGGCTCAACGTTTTGCTAACCGACGTCGCTGTGTTGGTTCCCGGCTTCGGGTTGGGGATCTGGTTTGGTTATCTTCCCGTCATGTTCCTATGAAGGTTTCTTCTCCTAAGTTTAAGCCTCGGTTTATTGGTCCTTATAGGATTTCTGAGATTATTAATCCGGTGTCTTTTCGTCTGGCGCTTCCGGCCTCTTTTGCTATCCATAATGTCTTCCATAGATCTTTGTTGCGGAAATATCTGGAGCCCGTTGTTCCCTCTGTTGATCCTCCGGCCCCTGTGTTGGTCGATGGGGAGTTGGAATATGTGGTTGAGAAGATTTTGGATTCTTGTTTTTCGAGGCGGAAGCTTCAGTACCTTGTCAAATGGAAGGGTTATGGCCAGGAGGATAATTCTTGTGTTTCAGCCTCTGATGTCCATGCCGCTGATTTGGTTCATGCCTTTCATCTTGCTCATCCTGACCGGCCTGGGGGCTCTGGTGAGGGTTCGGTGACCCCTCCTCAAGGGGGGGGGGGGTACTGTTGTGAATTCTGCTCTTGGGCTCCCTCCGGTGGTTGTTGATGGTAATGCAGTTATTCCTGAGCAGCAGTCTTGGACAGGTGTTTCGGCTAATTGCAATTCTGACTGGGGTATTTAGCTGTGCAGGACTCATTAGTCCTTGCCAGTAGTCAATGTTCCTTTGGAAGTGTTGGTCCTCTGCCTGGCCTCTCCTGCTTGCTGCCAATTCAGCAAAGATAAGTGTTTTGCTTCATTTTTTAGACACACTGCTGTGTGTTTGTTTTCTGTGCTTATCTTGTTTCTATTTTGTTCCTGCTAGACTGTGCCTGATGTTTTTCTCAGTCTAGTTGGACTCGCTGGAGTCGCAGATATTCTCTCCACATTTTTAGTTAGGTGGTGGAGTTTTTGTATTTTTCTGCTGTGGATATTTTGTAGTGTTTTATGCTGACCGCATAGTATCCTGTACTATCCTTTCCTATCTAGGTAGAAGTGGCCTCCTTTGCTTATCCCTGTTTTCTGTCTGCGTGTGTCTTTTCCTCTCCTACTCACAGTCATTATTTGTGGGGGGCTACCTATCCTTTGGGGGTCTACTCTGAGGCAAGAGAGTTTTCCTATTTCCATCTTTAGGGATATTTAGTCCTTAGGCTGTGTCGAGGTGTGTAGGTCTGGTTAGGCACACCCCACGGCTACTTCTAGTTGCGGTGATAGGATCAGGGTTTGCGGTCAGTAAAGTTACCACTGCTCTAGCGAAGGTCATTTCATGCTGCTCCAAGGCCACCTGACCATAACACATTATATTGTACCCTGCATCATGTGGGGCCATAATATAGTATGGAGCAACATGTGGGGCCATTATACTGTACGCAGCATCATGTGGGGCCATAATACTGTACCCAGCATTATGTGGGGCCATTATCCTGTACCCAGCATCATGTGGGGCCATTATACTGTACCCAGCATCATGTGGTTCCATTATACTGTACCCAGCATCATGTGGAGCCATTATACTGTATGGAGCATTATGTGAGGCCATTATATTGTAAGCAGAATCATAAGGGGCCATTATACAGTATGCAGCATCATGTGGGGCCATTATACTGTACAAAGCATCATGTGAGGCCATTATACAGTATGCAGCATCATGTGGGTGCATTATACTGTTTGGAGCATCACGTGGGGCCATTATACTGAACGCAGCATCATGTGGGGCCATTATACTGTACGCAGCATCATGTGGAGCCATTATACTGTATGGAGCATTATGTGAGGCCATTATACTGTACGCAGAATCATAAGGGGCCATTATACAGTATGCAGCATCATGTGGGCCCATTATACTGTATGGCGCATCACGTGGGGCCATTATACTGTATGCAGCATCATGTGGGGCCATTATACTGTAGGCAGCATCATGTGGGCCATTGTACTGTATGGAGCACTATGTGGCCATTATACAGTGTTGAGCATCATGTGTAGCCATTATACAGTATGGAGCACTGTTGTGAATTCTGTGGCAGAGCTCCCTCCTGTGGTCACAAGTGGTACTTCGGCTGATTCTCTCTGGGAGCTTCCGTTTGTGGAGGAAACTGGTACTGCTGCTTCTGAGTTTCCTCCCTCAGGTGATCTGGTGAGGTCGTTAGGTGCTTCTCTACTTAACCCCACCTAATGCTTTGATTCATGCTTCCTGTCAATGTTCCAGTGTTGGACTTGTGTTTCTCTGGATCATTCCTGTGGCCTGCTGCTCTGCATAGCTAAGTGCTTCTTTGCTATTTGTTGCTATTTTTTCTGTCCAGCTTGTCTATTTGTTTTGCTGGAAGCTCTGGGACGCAAAGGGTGTACCTCCGTGCCGTTAGTTCGGTACGGAGGGTCTTTTTGCCCCTTTGCGTGGTTTTCTTTAGGGTTTTGTGTAGACCGCAAAGTTATCTTTCCTATCCTCGTTCTGTCTAGAATATCGGGCCTCACTTTGCTGAATCTATTTCATCCCTACGTTTGTCTTTTCATCTTACTCACAGTCACTATATGTGGGGGGCTGCCTTTTCCTTTGGGGTATTTCTCTGAGGCAAGGTAGGCTTATTTTTTCTATCTTCAGGCTAGTTAGTTTCTCAGGCTGTGCCGAGTTGCATAGGTAGCGTTAGGCGCAATCCATGGCTGCCTCTAGTTGTGTTTGGAGAGGATCAGGGATTGCGGTCTGCAGAGTTCCCACGTCTCAGAGCTCGTTCTATTATTTTGGGTTATTGTCAGATCATTGTATGTGCTCTGACCTCCATGTCCATTGTGATACTGAATTGCCTTTCATAACAGTACAGGAAGCCAAAAGTAATAATGATTCACAATCGAGGGAAAAAAGAAGTTCTGAGACCATTTTTTTTTCTTGGCTTTGTGTTTTGTCTTTTTTTTCCCCTAGACATTTGGGTGGTTCAGTACACAGGTGTAGCGATGGACATTAGAAGTCTGTCTTCATTTGTGGATCAGCTCTCGGCAAGAGTACAAAAGATTCAAGACACTATTGATCAGAAATCTATGTTAGAACCAAGAATTCCTATTCCTGATTTGTTTTTTGGAGATAGAACTAAGTTTCTGAGTTTCAAAAATAATTGTAAGTTATTTCTGGCCTTGAAACCTCGTTCCTCTGGTGATCCAGTTCAACAGGTTTTGATTATTATTTCTTTTTTGCGCGGAGACCCTTAGGACTGGGCATTTTCTCTTGCGCCAGGAGATCCTGCATTGAGTAATATCAATGCGTTTTTCCTGGCGCTCGGATTGCTGTACGATGAACCTAATTCAGTGGATCAGGCAGAAAAGAATTTGCTGGCTCTTTGTCAGGGTCAGGATGAGATAGAGGTATATTGCCAGAAATTTAGAAAATGGTCAGTGCTCACTCAATGGAATGAATCTGCGCTGGCAGCTATGTTCAGAAAGGGTCTCTCTGAAGCCCTTAAGGATGTCATGGTGGGATTTCCTATGCCTGCTGGTTTGAATGAGTCTATGTCTTTGGCTATTCAGATCGGTCGACGCTTGCGTGAGCGTAAATCTGTGCACCATTTGGCGGTATTACCTGAGCTTAAACCTGAGCCTATGCAGTGCGATAGGACTTTGACCAGAGTTGAACGGCAAGAACACAGATGTCTGAATGGGCTGTGTTTCTACTGTGGTGATTCCACTCATGCTATCTCTGATTGTCCTAAGCGCACTAAGCGGTTCGCTAGGTCTGCCACCATTGGTACGGTACAGTCAAAATTTCTTCTGTCCGTTACCTTGATCTGCTCTTTGTCATCATATTCTGTCATGGCGTTTGTGGATTCAGGCGCTGCTCTGAATTTGATGGACTTGGAATATGCTAAGCATTGTGGGTTTTTCTTGGAGCCCTTGCAGTGTCCTATTCCATTGAGAGGTATTGATGCTACGCCTTTGGCCAAGAATAAGCCTCAATACTGGACCCAGCAGACCATGTGCATGGCTCCTGCACATCAGGAGGATATTCGCTTTCTGGTGTTGCATAATCTGCATGATGTGGTCGTGTTGGGGTTGCCATGGCTACAAGCCCATAATCCAGTATTGGATTGAAAATCCATGTCGGTGTCCAGCTGGGGTTGTCAAGGGGTACATGGTGATGTTCCATTTTTGTCAATTTCGTCATCCACCCCTTCTGAGGTTCCAGAGTTCTTGTCTGATTACCGGGATGTATTTGATGAGCCCAAGTCCGATGCCCTACCTCCGCATAGGGATTGTGATTGTGCTATCAATTTGATTCCTGGTGGTAAATTCCCAAAAGGTCGACTGTTTAATTTATCCGTGCCTGAGCACACCGCTATGCGCAGTTATGTGAAGGAATCCCTGGAGAAGGGGCATATTCGCCCGTCATCGTCGCCATTAGGAGCGGGGTTCTTTTTTGTAGCCAAAAAGGATGGTTCGCTGAGACCTTGTATAGATTATCGCCTTCTTAATAAGATCACTGTTAAATTTCAGTACCCCTTGCCTTTGTTATCTGATTTGTTTGCTCGGATTAAGGGGGCTAGTTGGTTCACCAAGATTGATCTTCGTGGTGCGTATAATCTGGTGCGAATCAGGCGAGGCGATGAATGGAAAACTGCATTTAATACGCCCGAGGGTCATTTTGAGTATCTAGTGATGCCATTCGGACTTGCCAATGCTCCATCAGTGTTTCAGTCCTTTATGCATGACATCTTCCGAGAGTACCTGGATAAATTCCTGATTGTGTACTTGGATGACATTTTGATCTTCTCGGATGATTGGGAGTCTCATGTGAAACAGGTCAGAACGGTTTTTCAGGTCCTGCGTGCTAACTCTTTGTTTGTGAAGGGATCAAAGTGTCTCTTTGGTGTGCAGAAGGTTTCATTTTTTGGGTTCATCTTTTCCCCTTCTACTATCGAGATGGATCCTGTTAAGGTCCAAGCCATCCATGATTGGACTCAGCCGACATCTCTGAAAAGTCTGCAAAAGTTCCTGGGCTTTGCTAATTTTTATCGTCGCTTCATCTGCAATTTTTCTAGTATTGCCAAACCATTGACCGATTTGACCAAGAAGGGTGCTGATTTGGTCAATTGGTCTTCTGCTGCTGTGGAAGCTTTTCAAGAGTTGAAGCGTCGTTTTTCTTCTGCCCCTGTGTTGTGTCAACCTGATGTTTCTCTTCCGTTCCAGGTCGAGGTTGATGCTTCTGAGATTGGAGCAGGGGCTGTTTTGTCGCAGAGAGGTTCTGATTGTTCAGTGATGAAACCATGCGCTTTTTTTTCCAGGAAGTTTTCGCCTGCTGAGCGGAATTATGATGTGGGCAACCGAGAGTTGCTGGCCATGAAGTGGGCATTCGAGGAGTGGCGTCATTGGCTTGAAGGAGCTAAGCATCGCGTGGTGGTATTGACTGATCATAAGAACCTGACTTATCTCGAGTCTGCTAAGCGTTTGAATCCTAGACAGGCTCGTTGGTCGCTGTTTTTTGCCCGTTTTGACTTTGTGATTTCGTACCTTCCGGGCTCTAAAAATGTGAAGGCGGATGCTCTGTCTAGGAGTTTTGTGCCCGACTCTCCGGGTTTATCTGAGCCGGCGGGTATCCTCAAGGAAGGAGTAATTGTGTCTGCCATCTCCCCTGATTTGCGGCGGGTGCTGCAAAAATTTCAGGCTAATAAACCTGATCGTTGTCCAGCGGAGAAACTGTTTGTCCCGGATAGGTGGACAAATAAAGTGATCTCTGAGGTTCATTGTTCGGTGTTGGCTGGTCATCCTGGAATCTTTGGTACCAGAGAGTTAGTGGCTAGATCCTTTTGGTGGCCGTCTCTGTCGCGGGATGTGCGTTCTTTTGTGCAGTCCTGTGGGATTTGTGCTCGGGCTAAGCCCTGCTGTTCTCGTGCCAGTGGGTTGCTTTTGCCCTTGCCGGTCCCGAAGAGACCTTGGACACATATCTCTATGGATTTTATTTCAGATCTTCCCGTCTCTCAAAAGATGTCAGTCATTTGGGTGGTCTGTGATCGCTTTTCTAAGATGGTCCATCTGGTACCCTTGTCCAAGTTGCCTTCCTCCTCTGATTTGGTGCCATTGTTCTTCCAGCATGTGGTTCGTTTGCATGGCATTCCAGAGAATATCGTTTCTGACAGAGGTTCCCAGTTTGTTTCGAGGTTTTGGCGAGCCTTTTGTGGTAGGATGGGCATTGACTTGTCTTTTTCCTCGGCTTTTCATCCTCAGACTAATGGCCAGACCGAACGAACCAATCAGACCTTGGAAACCTATCTGAGATGCTTTGTTTCTGCCGATCAGGATGACTGGGTGTCCTTTTTGCCTTTGGCTGAGTTCACCCTTATTAATCGGGCCAGCTCGGCTACCTTGGTTTCGCCATTTTTCTGCAATTCTGGGTTCCATCCTCGTTTCTCTTCAGGACAGGTTGAGTCTTCGGACTGTCCTGGTGTGGATACTGTGGTGGACAGGTTGCAGCAGATTTGGACTCATGTAGTGGACAATTTGACCTTGTCCCAGGAGAAGGCTCAACGTTTCGCTAATCGCAGACGCCGTGTGGGTCCCCGACTTCGTGTTGGGGATCTGGTTTGGTTATCTTCTCGTCATATTCCTATGAAGGTTTCCTCTCCGAAGTTTAAACCTCGTTTCATTGGTCCTTATAGGATTTCTGAGGTTATTAATCCTGTGTCTTTTCGTCTGACCCTCCCAGATTCTTTTTTCATACATAACGTCTTCCATAGGTCATTGTTGCGGAGATACGTGGCACCTATGGTTCCATCTGTTGACCCTCCTGCCCCGGTTTTGGTGGAGGGGGAATTGGAGTATATTGTGGAGAAGATTTTGGATTCTCGTGTTTCAAGACGGAAACTCCAGTATCTGGTTAAATGGAAGGGTTATGCTCAGGAGGATAATTCCTGGGTTTTTGCCTCTGATGTCCATGCTCCTGATCTTGTTCGTGCCTTTCATGTGGCTCATCCTGGTCGGCCTGGGGGCTCTGGTGAGGGTTCGGTGACCCCTCTTCAAGGGGGGGTACTGTTGTGAATTCTGTGGCAGAGCTCCCTCCTGTGGTCACAAGTGGTACTTCGGCTGATTCTCTCTGGGAGCATCCGTTTGTGGAGGAAACTGGTACTGCTGCTTCTGAGTTTCCTCCCTCAGGTGATCTGGTGAGGTCGTTAGGTGCTTCTCTACTTAACCCCACCTAATGCTTTGATTCATGCTTCCTGTCAATGTTCCAGTGTTGGACTTGTGTTTCTCTGGATCATTCCTGTGGCCTGCTGCTCTGCATAGCTAAGTGCTTCTTTGCTATTTGTTGCTATTTTTTCTGTCCAGCTTGTCTATTTGTTTTGCTGGAAGCTCTGGGACGCAAAGGGTGTACCTCCGTGCCGTTAGTTCGGTACGGAGGGTCTTTTTGCCCCTTTGCGTGGTTTTCTTTAGGGTTTTGTGTAGACCGCAAAGTTATCTTTCCTATCCTCGTTCTGTCTAGAATATCGGGCCTCACTTTGCTGAATCTATTTCATCCCTACGTTTGTCTTTTCATCTTACTCACAGTCATTATATGTGGGGGGCTGCCTTTTCCTTTGGGGTATTTCTCTGAGGCAAGGTAGGCTTATTTTTTCTATCTTCAGGCTAGTTAGTTTCTCAGGCTGTGCCGAGTTGCATAGGTAGCGTTAGGCGCAATCCACGGCTGCCTCTAGTTGTGTTTGGAGAGGATCAGGGATTGCGGTCTGCAGAGTTCCCACGTCTCAGAGCTCGTTCTATTATTTTGGGTTATTGTCAGATCATTGTATGTGCTCTGACCTCCATGTCCATTGTGATACTGAATTGCCTTTCATAACAGAGCACTATGTTTGGCCATTATACAGTATGGAGAACTGTGTGGCCATTATACAGTGTTGAGCATCATGTGCGGCCATTATGCAGTATGGAGCAGTGTGTGGCCAATATGCAGTATGGAGCACTGTGGGACCATTACACAGTATTGAGCATCATGTGTGGCCATTATACAGTATTGCACATCATGTGTGGCCATTATACAGTATGGAGCATGATGTGTGGCCATTATACAGTACTAGATTGTGGCCCGATTCTAACGCATCGGGTATTCTAGAATATGCATGTCCCCGTAGTATATGGACAATGATGATTCCAAAATTCGCGGCAGACTGTGCCCGTCGCTGATTGGTCGAGGCAACCTTTATGACATCATCGTCGCCATGGCAACCATTATGACATCATCGTCGCTGTGCCCGTTGCTGATTGGTCGAGGCCTGGCGGCCTCGACCAATCAGAGACGCGGGATGTCTACGTCCTTTATGACATCATCGTCGCTGTGCCCGTTGCTGATTGGTCGAGGCCTGGCGGCCTCGACCAATCAGAGACGCGGGAATTCTACGTCGATGCTGTGCCGGTCTCTGATTGGTCGAGGCCTGGCGGCCTCGACCAATCAGAGAGCCGGGATTTCCAGGACAGACAGACAGACAGACAGACAGACAGACAGACGGAAAAACCCTTAGGCAATTATATATATAGATTGAGCATCATGTGTGGCCATTATACAGTATGGAACACTGTGTGGCCATTATACAGTATGGAGCACTGTGTGGCCATTATACAGTATTGAGCATCGTGTGGCCATTTTACAGTATGGAGTACTATGTGTGGTCATTATACAGTATGAAGCATCATGTGTGGCCATTATACAGTATGGAGCACTGTCTGGCCATTATACAGTATGGAGCATCATGTAGGGCCATTACACAGTATTGAGCATCATGTGTGGCCATTATACAGTATTGAGCATCATGTGTGGCCATTATACAGTATGGAGCACTATGTGTGGCCATTATACAGTATGGAGCATCATGTGTGGCCATTATACAGTATGGAGCGCTGTGTGGCCATTATACAGTATGGAGCATCATGTAGGGCCACTATACAGTATGGAGCATCATGTGTGGTCATTATACACTATTGAGCATCATGTGTGGCCATTATGCAGTATTGAGCATCATGTGTGGCCATTATACAGTATTGTGCATCGTGTGGGCGTTGTACAGTATTGAGCATCATGTGTGGGCGTTATACAGTATTGAGCGTCATGTGTGGTCATTATACAGTATTGAGCATCATGTGTGGTCATTATATAGTATGGAGCTCTGTGTGGCCATTATACAGTATTGAGCATCATGTGTGGCCATTATACAATATGGAGCACTGTGTGACCATTATACAGTATGGAGCATCATGTGTGGCCATTATACAGTATGGAGCATCATGTGTGGCCATTATACAGTATGGAGCATCATGTTGGACCATTATACAGTATGGAGCACTGTGTGGCCATTATACAGTATGGAGCATCATGTGTGGCCATTATACAGTATGGAGCATCATGTTGGACCATTATACAGTATGGAGCACTGTGTGGTCATATTTTTTTTGTTTATAATTATCATTTACGAAACCAGTGCGATCAGCAGTGCTAAATGGGTGTGGTTGGGGCGTGGGTATGGGTGTGAGTAGTTGTGAAATGGGTGTGGTCAGAGGTGTGACCTAAAATTGGCCGAGGCGCTCTGCGCGCGCCGCAAACTTTGTCCCTACTTGCGTTCTTCAAAAGTTGGGAGGTATGGATATAGTCTTCTGACAAAATGTTTGTTTAATGTGTTTTCTTTGTGCTTTTATAAAAACCAAGTAGGAATATTTTTGTTTCTAAGTAAAATAGTTACTGACAGTAGCCTGTGTTGGAAATTAGTTATTTTCTCGTCTGTGACTCCACTATATCTTGAACAACACCCTCGGTATATGATTTACACACTCTCAGCCAACCAATATAAAACCACCTTCACTTGTTCTGGCCTCACCATTCACCCAACAGGACTAGGGCCTATGAAAAAATTACACAGAACATCTTGTCGTCTGCTTGCACCAGAGGATTGTGTTTCATTTTAGTGCGTAGGTGACACAGATCAACCATGCCCTCTCGCTCCCTGCAGCAGGTACACCACCACTACCAGCAACACGGGTAATTTCCTATTTAATGCTCTCCCACCTATTTTCAACCCAAAAAATTGCAGAGTATTACGTGGCCTGTATACAGAGAGAGAGAGAGTGGCCAGCAGGTTATTACAATCAATAAAAAACAAAACACAAAAATAGTGTTAGCTACCTTCTCCTCCTACGCCTATTCCACCTGCACCACCACATCCTCCTCAACCTCCTGCTCCACATGGACCTTCACGTTCTGATCCAAGATTATAATTTTTTCTTTTTTTTATTCTATGTTATTTTAAGTCATTTCCCTATCCGCATTTATTTGTATGGCAATTGCTCTTACTCCTTTTAAGCTTTCTTTTGCTTCCCACTAGTCCTTACTAAGACCATTTTACATCCATTTTAAAGTACTGAAATTTGGGTCCCCATTGACTTCTATAGGGTTTGGGTCCAGGGTCAAATTCAGATTCAAACCAAACTTTTAATCTATTTTGGTCGAACCCATTGATCCCGAACATCAACAGGTCTGCTCATCCATACCCTTAATGACATACACCGTGACTGAGAAAAGAGGGCTGCTGTCTCTGAGAGAAGAACATCCCTGCATGTTGTCACCGGGGGCTTTGAGACACCAATCATAGCAATGAAAAGGTATTAGTGTTATCACGGCATCACCTCTTCTTATTAGCCCTTTTGGCACTGAGTGGTTAATCAATATTTACTTACCAACTGGCACTGAAAAAGTTAATTTACAATAACGATTGCCACTTGGCATGCCATATTTATCTCAGATCTCTTGGGCAGAATGGTTGTATACCCCCTTTATATCTGGGAGAATTAAATCATTGGTGGCCAGTGGCTGCAATTTTTTCTGCTTCCTAATCCTTTGATCGACTTAATTAATGTGCTGTTCTGTCTGCTTGCAGCTTCCTATTCGGTGTGCAGATAATATGTAGACCTTTCTTCAGTTTCAAGAGGCAGCTATCAAGCCCCTAACATTTGTCAGTCAGGAAGATGAAGGTCCCAGTCAGCAGCTGGCTGGGTCGGGGGACAGAGGGGCATATGCCCCCCGGGACGGCCACTAAGTATCAGATTAAGGCGATAGGGGGCCGGCCCTTTTTTATATGTCCTGGCTGGACTCATCACAGTGGAGCAGACACACCTATTGCTCCCTGGGTGCGTCCGTCTCCTGAGGTAGAGGAAGCGCAGCTGCATTTTCTTCCTACTGGAGAGGAGTTTGTTGGCGGATCAGACAGGAGGCCTCAGTAAGTATGAGCTTCAGCTCTCTGTACAGTGAGGAGCTGGACGCTGCTCACCTCCTGATAAGTCCAGGACCAGGTCCTGTATAGTGTTAGCGGCCACTCTCCTGATGATGAGATTTGTTGCAGAAGTCTGATCTTTCAGGGTCGCCCTGTCAGTGACAGGTCATCGGCTCCAGTGTCACCAGGAAAGTTCTGTCTGCTACAATAAATCTCCCTATACTGAGAGTGCCCAGAGACAATATACAGAATCCTGCACTGGAACTATCAAGTCTGAGCCTGATAACTGGACATCATGTTTTATACATGGTCCTGCACAAGGCCGGACTGGCCATCTGGCAATTCTGGCAAATGCCAGAAGGGCCTGTCTGGTCGTGGGCCACTTTGTCTGCTACGTTGTTAACAGAATCTGTGTTCTCAAGACGCCCACACTTAAGAGTTGGGATTGAGCATAAAATCGATGACTCCGTCACTTACTCCAGCAGGCCATGAGTATCATTAGAAATATTGGCCTTGTAGTAAATTTTGCTTTCCTCCATCCATGGTAATATTAGTAATATGTCCCATCTGGTGCTTGGGGACGGCATGGGCCTTTGTGATATCAAATGCCAGGACTGGATTTCTGTCCCAGTCCGTACCTGGTCCTGCATACATAGTATATACAGTAATATGTATGTCCTGGGCCGGGATTGATCAGTCCAGTGAATATAACATTGTATATCTGTGCACCTAGTATACCACTGTAGTATAAAGAAAAAATACAGACATCAGCTGTTATTCAGTATGCACGCTGTCATATATCGGTATATACAATACATACAACAATGTATACACATTGTTGTATGTATTGTATATACCGATATATGACAGCGTGCATACTGAATAACAGCTGATGTCTGTTTTACTGTATAACAGCATATTAAATGTCAGTCATATATTATCCTGTATGTTCTGTCTCTTCTACAGCTAATTTGTTTATTAATAAAAATTGACCTTTTTCAAACCATCATGCTCTGTATTCTCCTGTTTTGTGCACTTTTATAATCTGATGTACTCTGCACAATTTACACATAACATCACATTATAAATTCATACACCAGTAAAACCAAAAGCATTATTTTTATTTATTATTATTTGGCTCTAGATAAGTTCCTTGAAGGGTGTAGATTCCAAAATGGGGATATTTGTGTTTTGTTTTTTTACATTGTTTAGGCACATCAGGGGTTTTCCAATTGGCGTCCACAGATAATCCCTTCAAAGTCTGTGTTCCAAGAGTTGCTCCTTCTTTTTTGAGCTTGGCAATGTGCACAGACAGTAGATTTCCACCACATATGGGGTATCGGCATGCTCAGGAGAAATTGCACAACAAATTTCCGGGTCCATTTTGTCCTGTTACCCTTCTGATAATGCAAAATTTGGGGCTAAAACAACATTTTTGTGGAAATAAACTACAATTCTAGCTTTTTCCTTCCATATGGCATTAATTGCTGTGAAGCACCTAAAGGGTTAATAAACTTATTGAACGTGGTTTTGAGCACTTTTTAAGTTTTTAAAATGGTGTCACTTTTGGGTATTTTCTGTCACATAGGACCCTCAAGGTCACTTCAAATGTAATGTGGTCCCTAAAAAAGTTGATTTTGTAAATTTTGTTGGAAAAATTATGCAAATTGTCTCTTCAGAGAGGAAGAGAACTAGAACTCTAGTGCCACCTATTGGAAGGTAGAGACAAGCGTCTGAAGAGAATTTATAATTAGCATATTTCCCAGAGGAGCATTGCAGCTTTAAGTCTCATCACCTCGACATGCTTAGCATGTCAACCTCCGCAAGGAGAAACGATACTTCTTGGATTCCGGTCAGACGCCTCTCAATCAGCCAAACCAGATCTCCACTTTGCACTGACGAAGAGCAGTACCCCCAAAACACAGTGTCTGCAAATTGAGATTCTGGTTTGGCTATTATCTTAGTCATGTGCCAAGGCTTGTTAAAGGGTCAACATTGACTTGTAGGATTGCTACCTTCCAATAGGTGGCACTAGAGTTCTAGTTCTCTTCCTCTCTGAAGAGACAATTTGCATAATCAGCATTTTTCCCAGAGGAGCATTGTGGCTTTAAGTCTCCTCATCTCGACATGCTTAGCATATCAATCTCAGCAAGCAGAAACGATACTTCTTGGATATCGGTCAGACGTCTCTCACACAGCCAACCAGATCTCCACTTTGCACTGACGAGGGGCAGTACCCCGAAACACAGGGTCTGCAAATTGAGATTCTGGTTTGGCTATTATCCTAAGTCATGTGACAAGGCTTGTTACAGGGTCAACATTGACTTGTAGGATTGCTACCTTACAATAGGTGGCACTAGAGTTCTACAGTAGTTCTCTTCCTCTCTGAAGAGATCATTTGCATAATTAGCATATTTGCCAGAGGAGCATTGCAGCTTTAAGTCTTCTCATCTCGGCATACTTAGCATGTCAATCTCCGCAAGGAGAAACGATACTTCTTGGATGTTGGAAAAATTAGAAATTTCTGATAAACTTTTAACCTTTCTAAGTTCCTAACCAAAAATCTTATGTTTCAAAAACTATCCTTGCTGATGTAAATTAGACATGTGGTAAATACTATTTATTAACTATTTTCCGAGGTTTAACAGTCTATTTTAAGGGCATAAAATTTAAAAGTTTGAAAATTGCTAAATTTTTTATTTTTTTCCTCCAGTTTTTGATATTTTCATAGATAAACACAAATCATGTCAACTTAAATTTACTGCTAATATGATGTACAATGTATCACAAAAACAATCTCAGAGTCACTAGGATACTTTAAAGTATTCCAGAGTTATTTCCACATAAAGTGACACAGGTTAGAATTGAAAAATGTGGCCTGTTCATGAAGATGGAAACAGGCTTTGGGGTCAAGAGGTTAAAAATGGTCACATTCTCCTATATGAGGCATATTTGTTGTTTCATTGTATGAACTTTAAATGTAATTTAAATGGTTAAGTGTTTTTCATTATTAAATTTTTTTTTTTAATTTGAGCTGATTAATATAAGTGGAGTGTGACTGGCTGCTCAACTTTTTCGGTGCAGGAATAGCCCATTTTCAGGTGAGCTGACTATTTGTTCTTTTTTTATATTAAGTATATATTTTTTATATTAGGTACATAGCTAATTTTCATTTTGACATTTTCATTTTTTCCGTCTTTTTCAAATACTTTTTCATTTTTTCCTGTTATCATAGATGTATGAGAGTTTGTTTTTTTGGTGGAAAGAATTGTAGTTTTGAAAGATATTCATTTATAATGTAAGAAAAAATGGGGGGAAAAATTCCAATTACAGTGAACTGGTGAAAAGACTCCACAATATTGTTTTTGGGCTTTTACAAATCTATCATTTTTTTTTTTTACCTCGTCTGACTGCAACATAATGTATGGAAAGATACTTTGATTCCAGCAATGTATAACTTAGCTAGGTGCAGCAGTTGTGATACAGAGTTTTTAGATGTAGCAGAGCTCAAAAGCTAACAACTCCAACACCCATGATTAGCAGATTTCTGTTTACATTGTATATTGACGATAAGCTGCTAATCAATGCTGGGTGGCGGAGATGGACCAAGATTCACACGAGATGTAGTCATGATAATCTCCTGCTGATAAAACACTCATTGTATTGAAACAATAGCACACAGTCTAATAAATGACAAATGCCTCAAATCAGTGTATCAGCCTGACCTCATACTGTCCTCAGATTAAATAGCAAAAACCTACTGACAGATTCAGAGGCGTAGCTAGGGTTTTGGTCCGGGGGGGCAAAGCTCCTGAGTGGGCCCCTAACCAGGTAACCTTGATTACAACTTGATGACGCCCCCTAATAATGGAGGAGATGACCGCGCTGTTACTGAAGCTAATCTCTATTTAACGACCAACCTGGATATTACCGCCATATGGTCAGTGGTAGATACGAGCCCTACAGAACATATAAGAGATCACAGCACAGTTATAGATAATGACTTACCATTGACGTTCTTTATGATGGAATCAACACTTTTCCCGTCTTTTCCATCTGGCCCAGACCGACATGACAACTTCTTCCATCTACAACTCGTCTGCAGAGAATACAACAAAGACACGTTTCACTTCTCACATTCCAGCCATCACCATCTATTCCCAACCTGCACAAACTACTCATCCTGCTGATGCCCCAATACTGAGCCTCTGCAGCCATATGTGTCCCTATTACTACACCTGGTACCCCAATACTGAGCCGCTACTGCCGTATGTGTCACTATTACTGCACCTGATACCCCAATACTGAGCTGCTGCTGCCGTATGTGTCCCTATTACTGCACCTGATATCTCAATACTGAGCCGCTGCTGCCGTATGTGTCCCTATTGCTGCACCTGATACCCCAATACTGAGCCGCTGCTGCCGTATGTGTCCCTATTACTGCACCTGATACCCCAATACTGAGCCGCTGCTGCCGTATGTGTCCCTATTACTGCACCTGATATCTCAATACTGAGCCGCTGCTGCCGTATGTGTCCCTATTACTGCACCTGATACCCCAATACTGAGCCTCTGCAGCCATATGTGTCCCTATTACTACACCTGGTACCCCAATACTGAGCCGCTACTGCCGTATGTGTCACTATTACTGCACCTGATACCCCAATACTGAGCCGCTGCTGCCGTATGTGTCCCTATTACTGCACCTGATATCGCAATACTGAGCCGCTGCTGCCGTATGTGTCCCTATTGCTGCACCTGATACCCCAATACTGAGCCGCTGCTGCCGTATGTGTCCCTATTACTGCACCTGATGCCCCAATACTGAGCCTCTGCTGCTGTATGTGTCCCTATTACTACACCTGGTACCCCAATACTGAGCCGCTGCTGCCGTATGTGTCCCTATTACTGCCCCTGATACCCCAATACTGAGCTGCTACTGCCATATGTGTCCCTATTACTGCCCCTGATACCCCAATACTGAGCCGCTGCTGCCGTATGTGTCCCTATTACTGCACGTGATACCCCAATGCTGAGCTGCTACTGCCGTATGTGTCCCTATTACTGCACCTGATACCCCAATACTGAGCTGCTACTGCCGTATGTGTCCCTATTACTGCACCTGATACCCCAATACTGAGCCGCTGCTGCTGTGTGTCCCCATTACTGCACCTGATACCCCAATACTGAGCCGCTGCTGCCGTATGTGTCCCTATTACTGCCCCTGATACCCCAATACTGAGCCGCTGCTGCCATATGTGTCCCTATTACTGCACCTGATATCCCAATACTGAGCCACTGCTGCTGTATGTGACCCTATTACTGCACCTGATACCCCAATACTGAGTCGCTGCTGCCGTATGTGTCCCTATTACTGCACCTGATACCCCAATACTGAGCCGCTGCTGCCGTATGTGTCCCTATTACTGCACCTGATACCCCAATACTGAGCCGCTGCTGCCGTATGTGTCCCTATTACTGCACCTGATATCTCAATACTGAGCCGCTGCTGCCGTATGTGTCCCTATTACTGCACCTGATACCCCAATACTGAGCCTCTGCAGCCATATGTGTCCCTATTACTACACCTGGTACCCCAATACTGAGCCGCTACTGCCGTATGTGTCACTATTACTGCACCTGATACCCCAATACTGAGCCGCTGCTGCCGTATGTGTCCCTATTACTGCACCTGATATCGCAATACTGAGCCGCTGCTGCCGTATGTGTCCCTATTGCTGCACCTGATACCCCAATACTGAGCCGCTGCTGCCGTATGTGTCCCTATTACTGCACCTGATGCCCCAATACTGAGCCTCTGCTGCTGTATGTGTCCCTATTACTACACCTGGTACCCCAATACTGAGCCGCTGCTGCCGTATGTGTCCCTATTACTGCCCCTGATACCCCAATACTGAGCTGCTACTGCCATATGTGTCCCTATTACTGCCCCTGATACCCCAATACTGAGCCGCTGCTGCCGTATGTGTCCCTATTACTGCACGTGATACCCCAATGCTGAGCTGCTACTGCCGTATGTGTCCCTATTACTGCACCTGATACCCCAATACTGAGCTGCTACTGCCGTATGTGTCCCTATTACTGCACCTGATACCCCAATACTGAGCCGCTGCTGCTGTGTGTCCCCATTACTGCACCTGATACCCCAATACTGAGCCGCTGCTGCCGTATGTGTCCCTATTACTGCCCCTGATACCCCAATACTGAGCCGCTGCTGCCATATGTGTCCCTATTACTGCACCTGATATCCCAATACTGAGCCACTGCTGCTGTATGTGACCCTATTACTGCACCTGATACCCCAATACTGAGTCGCTGCTGCCGTATGTGTCCCTATTACTGCACCTGATACCCCAATACTGAGCCGCTGCTGCCGTATGTGTCCCTATTACTGTCCCTGATACCCCAATACTGAGCCACTGCTGCCCTATGTGTCCCTATTACTGTCCCTGATACCCCAATACTGAGCCACTGCTGCCCTATGTGTCCCTATTACTGCCCCTGATACCCCAATACTGAGCCGCTGCTGCCGTATGTGTCCCTATTACTGTCCCTGATACCCCAATACTGAGCCACTGCTGCCGTATGTGTCCCTATTACTGTCCCTGATACCCCAATACTGAGCCGCTGCTGCCGTATGTGTCCCTATTACTGCACCTGATGCCCCAATACTGAGCCTCTGCTGCCATATGTGTCCCTATTACTGCACCTGATGCCCCAATACTGAGCCTCTGCTGCTGTATGTGTCCCTATTACTACACCTGGTACCCCAATACTGAGCCTCTGCTGCCGTATGTGTCCCTATTACTGCCCCTGATACCCCAATACTGAGCTGCTGCTGCCATATGTGTCCCTATTACTACACCTGGTACCCCAATACTGAGCCGCTGCTGCCGTATGTGTCCCTATTACTGCCCCTGATACCCCAATACTGAGCCGCTGCTGCCGTATGTGTCCCTATTACTGCCCCTGATACCCCAATACTGAGCTGCTGCTGCCATATGTGTCCCTATTACTACACCTGGTACCCCAATACTGAGCCGCTGCTGCCGTATGTGTCCCTATTACTGCCCCTGATACCCCAATACTGAGCCGCTGCTGCCGTATGTGTCCCTATTACTGCCCCTGATACGCCAATACTGAGCTGCTACTGCCGTATGTGTCCCTATTACTGCCCCTGATACCCCAATACTGAGCTGCTACTGCCGTATGTGTCCCTATTACTGCACCTGATACCCCAATACTGAGCTGCTACTGCCGTATGTGTCCCTATTACTGCACCTGATACCCCAATACTGAGCCGCTGCTGCCATATGTGTCCCTATTACTGCACCTGATACCCCAATACTGAGCTGCTGGTGCCGTATGTGTCCCTATTACTGCACCTGATACCCCAATACTGAGCCGCTGCTGCCGTATGTGTCCCTATTACTGCCGATACCCCAATACTGAGCCGCTGCTGCCATATGTGTTCCTATTACTGCACCTGATACCCCAATACTGAGCCGCTGCTGCCGTATGTGTCCCTATTACTGCACCTGATACCCCAATACTGAGCCGCTGCTGCCGTATGTGTCCCTATTACTTCCCCTGATACCCCAATACTGAGCGGCTGCTGCCGTATGTGTCCCTATTACTGCACCTGATACCTCAATACTGAGCTGCTGCTGCCGTATGTGTCCCTATTACTGCACCTGATACCCCAATACTGAGCCGCTGCTGCTGTATGTGTCCCTATTACTGCACCTGATACCCCAATACTGAGCCACTGCTACCGTATGTGTCCCTATTACTGCACCTGATACCCCAATACTGAGCCGCTGCTGCCATATGTGTCCCTATTACTGCACCTGATACCCCAATACTGAGCTGCTGGTGCCGTATGTGACCCCATTACTGCACCTGATACCCCGATACTGAGCCGCTGCTGCCGTATGTGTCCCTATTACTGCACCTGATACCCCAATACTGAGCTGCTGGTGCCGTATGTGTCCCTATTACTCCACCTGATACCCCGATACTAAGCCGCTGCTGCCGTATGTGTCCCTATTACTCCACCTGATACCCCAATACTGAGCCGCTGCTGCCGTATGTGTCCATATTACTGCACCTACTCTGTGGTTCTCTGTACCCTCTAAATTCTAAAGCACCCCTCTATAATATAGTAATGCCGGGTGCAAGTGCCCTAGAAAACAGTGCCCACATTTTGCCCCCTGGAAAGTAATAATGCCCTCTGTGTGCCCCTTTGATAGTCACAATAACTGGAGTTCCCCTATTACAATAAGTGCCCACTTTACATTTAATAATGTCCCTAGTCTCCCCCCCGTACAGCTCCCCTATACACAGTATAATGCCCCCCAACTGTATAGTACCACCCACACAGTATACTGACCCCTTAGTAGCCTTCAAACTGTTTGATGGCTCCAACACTGTAATCCCCACACTGTATGATGGCCGCATAGATAACTGCCATCTATAATATAACGCTGGAGCCCAGGAGATCACGGTATGCGTAAGCACTGAACGCACACCGCGATCTCCAACGGAGAAGCAGGGACATGCCAGGAGGGTGAGTATGCTATATTCACCTGTCCCGTTCCAGCCCCGCTCTGTCTTCCGGGTCCTGTGCGTGTGACGTTCAGTTCAGAGGGCGCGATGACGCGCTGAATGCGCGCCGCTCTCTGACTGAACAGTCACAGCCAGAGGACCTGGAAGCTGGAGCGTCGCGCAGCGCTGGAACGGGACAGGTGAATATAGCAAATGTTGGGGGCCTGAGCTAGCGGCGACTCCGGCACCTGACCCCCACAGCGTGCCGGTGTCCCCGCCTGCTCAGGCCCCCCTGCACTCGGCGCCCAGCGACGACAGGTGAGTATGTTATTTTTTTTTCATATATCGCAGCAGCATACGGGGCATATAATACTATGGAGCATCTTATGGGGGCCATCAACATTTATGGAGCAGTATACGGGGCATATACTATCGAGCATCTTATGGGGGCCATCAACCATAATGGAGCAGCATACGGGGCATATACTATGGAGCATGTTATAGGGGCCATGAACCATAATGGAGCAGCATATGAGGCATATACTATGGAGCATCTTATGGGGGCCATCAACCATAATGGAGCAGCATACGGGGCATATAATACTATGGAGCATGTTATGGGGGCCATGAACCATAATGGAGCAGCATATGAGGCATATACTATGGAGCATCTTATGGGGGCCATCAACCATAATGGAGCAGCATATGAGGCATATACTATGGAGCATCTTATGGGGGCCATCAACCTTTATGGAGCAGCATATGAGGCATATACTATGGAGCATCTTATGGGGGCCATCAACCATAATGGAGCAGCATATGAGGCATATACTATGGAGCATCTTATGGGGGCCATCAACCATAATGGAGCAGCATATGAGGCATATACTATGGAGCATCTTATGGGGGCCATCAACCATAATGGTGCAGCATTCGGGGCATATACTATGGAGCATCTTATGGGGGCCATCAACCATAATGCAGAAGCATATGAGGCATATACTATGGAGCATCTTATGGGGGCCATCAACCATAATGCAGCAGCATATGAGGCATATACTATGGAGCATCTTATGGGGGCCATCAACCTTTATGGAGCAGCATATGGGGCATATGGATGGGAGCAGCAAATTACAGAACGGTGGCGCAGGATGGGAGCAGCACATGACAGAACGGGGGCGCAGGATGAGAGCAGCACATGACAGGATCGGGGCGCAGGATGGGAGCAGCAAATGACAGGTAGGAGGCACAAGATGGTAGCAGCACATGACAAGATGAGGGCGCAGGATGGAAGCAACACATACAAGGATGGAGACCATATACCAATATAAATGCTCGCCACCCGGGCATAGAATGGGTTTAATAGCTAGTATAGTATAATGTGCCAGATAGTCCTCAATATAGCACAAGGCAGCACCCCTATAGGCAGACCCTGTAGTTTAAAGCACCCCCCATAGGCAGACCCTGTAGTATAAGGCAGGACCCCCCATAGGCAGATCCTGCAGAATAAGCCAGCACTCCCCCATAGGCAGATCCTGTAGAATAAGGCAGCACTCCCCCCTATAGGCAGATCCTGTATATATGGCAGCACTCCCCCCATAGGCAGATCCTGTAGAATAAGGCAGCCCTCCCCCATAGACATCCTGTAGAAAAAGGCAGCACCCCCCCTATAGGCAGATCCTGTCGAATAAGGCAGCACTCCCCCTATAGGCAGATCCTGTAGAATAAGGCAGCACTCCCCCGATAGGCAGATCCTGTATATAAGGCAGCACTCCCCCCATAGGCAGATACTATAGAATAAGGCAGCACTCCCCCACCCATAGGCAGATCCTGTAGAATAAGGCAGCCCTCCCCATAGACATCCTGTAGAAAAAGGCAGCACCCCCCCTATAGGCTGATCCTGTATATAAGGCAGCACTCCCCCCCCATAGGCAGATCATGTAGAATAAGGCAGCACTCCTACCCATAGGCAGATCCTGTATATAAGGCAACACTCCCCCGATAGGCAGATCCTGTATATAAGGCAGCACTCCCCCCATAGGCAGATACTATAGAATAAGGCAGCACTCCCCCCATAGGCAGATCCTGTATATAAGGCATTACTCCCTCCCCTATAGGCAGATCCTGTATATAAGGCAGCACTCCCTCCCATATAGGCAGATCCTGTATATAAGGCAACACTCCCTCCCCTATAGGCTGATCCTGTATATAAGTCAGCACTCCCTCCCCTTTAGGCTGATCCTGTATATAAGGCAGCACTCCCCCTATAGGCAAATCCTGTATATAAGGCAGCACTCCCTCCCCTATAGGCAGATCCTGTATATAAGGCAGCACTCCCTCCCCTATAGGCAGATCCTGTATATAAGGCAGCACTCCCTCCCATATAGGCAGATCCTGTATATAAGGCAACACTCCCTCCCCTATAGGCTGATCCTGTATATAAGGCAGCACTCCCTCCCCTATAGGCTGATCCTGTATATAAGGCAGCACTCCCCCCATAGGCAGATCCTGTATATGAGGCAGCACTCCCTCCTCTATAGGCTGATCCTGTATATAAGGCAGCACTCCCCCCTATAGGCTGATCCTGTATATAAGGCAGCACTCCCCCCCATAGGCAAATCCTGTATATAAGGCAGCACTCCCTCCCCTATAGGCAGATCCTGTATATAAGGCAGCACTCCCCCCATAGGCAAATCCTGTATATAAGGCAGCACTCCCTCCCCTATAGGCAGATCCTGTATATAAGGCAGCACTCCCTCCCCTATAGGCAGATACAGAAGAATAAGGCAGCCCCCATAAAAACACAGTAAATACTCACCTCTCTAACTCCTTGTTCCAGCGGTGCTCTTCCTGCTCCTGCTCCCGCTCGTCTGACAGCGGGCACTGGGTGGTGACATCATCGCGCCCGCTGTCAGACGGTGTGGAGGATGATGGGGGAAGGAGTGTAGCACAGCACTCCTTCCCTCATCACTGCGGTGAGCTATATCGGCTAGATGCCAATACAGGTCACCATGCGCTGACAGGCGGGGGGCCCACTGCTGGCCCCGGGCCCCCCCACCTGCTCAGGGGTCCCATAGCAGCAGAGCAGGGAGTTCGATTCTCCCTGCTCTACCGCAGAATGTAACTGCATCGGCGTGCTGCGCGCGCCGATGCAGTTACAGTAGCGTAGCTCCCGGTGGGCCCCCTCAGAGCGCGGGGCCCGGGGCGATGGCCCCCTCTGCCCCCCCGGTAGCTACGCTACTGGACAGATTCCCTTTAATTTTGAGGTAAAAATCACCTGGGAACATGATTCTCCAGGTCAGTATGATTATGCTGATACCAATCATGGATAGTTTTTATTTTACTATTTTAGTGGCTTAAAATTTGAAGTTTGAGAAAAAAGTGGTTTGTGTTTTCTATGGACTCATGTGAGAGCTTGTTTCTATTGCAACAAGCTGTAGTTTTTAATGATACCAGTTTGGGGTCCATACAACCGTTACCTATGTATTGGTTGATTCACTACAAAAGTTCAAGTTGGGCCTGGATACCTTTCTTGAAAAATATATTTTTACAGGTTATGTATACTACATTCTGTGATGGGACATTGATCCATGGAACCAGTCTGATTTGAAGTAAGTTTTCACCTATCATGGGGCCTGGGTCGGGACAAGGTATTTTGGTGCCCTAGGCAGATGAAGCCAATGATGCTCCCCTGATGAGCCCTCAGCCCCCAAGCAAAAAAATGGGTCAGAGACTAAGGTGACAGGACCCCACCTCCCTTCAATGGGTCAGGTAACAAGCTCTGATGTTGACTTCCACAAAAACTTACTTTTTTCACTCATATATACTAGCAAAAGTAAAAATCTGGTGTACTTTAGGGATACGGTTCAACAGTGAGTGCAATTTCAAACTTAGATATATGAATCTATTTGTAATCTTTTTCTTGTGCTCTGAATGCTTGCAAACATTATTTTCTGGTTAGCCAATAAAGGTATCACTCTGAGAATACTTTTGTCATGATTGGGCAGAAAAGTATTCACATCAGTTTGCCTTAATGATCTATAAAAAACCCACTGTCCACCATTATCAACTATAACAGCCACACTGTCCACCCTAATGTACTATGGTCCATACCAATCCCCTCTCCACTGTTTTTCCTTACACTCCCTATATCTCTATACTACACCCTGTTGTGCTAACCTATTTACATACTGTGCCCTCGTCTTGATCCTGCCACAGGCAATTGGCATCTGCTCAATGGGATTTTTGCCTTCCTCTTTAATTAACAACATCTTGAACTTAATAGACTTATGTCTATCAAACAACTTAAAATCTCTCCTACTATATTAAAACAACTTTATAAATATTAAAAAGAGGGAGCTTTGTATGGCAGGGATAGGTCACATGTGAAGGAGCAGGGGTTCTGGCCCTAATTTGGCCTACTAATTAATCTGCCTTGCTGTGGAGGTTGGCACCCTCAATGACCCTATTGTGCACTACAAAAAAGTGAAACCACTGTGAGAAATAAAATGCAAAAGCCTATATGACTCAGACCACAACATGAGATATCTTTTACAATACATTTGTGGGATATAATGCCCCCAAAAATCTCTCTCTCTATATATATATATATATATATCGTATATACTCGAGTATAAGCCGACCCGAGTATAAGCCGAGGCATCTAATTTTGCCACTGAAAACTGGGTAAGCTTATTGACTCGAGTATAAACTGGGTATGTATTGTTCCCTCATTCCTATTCCGGTATGTGATAACAAACTACTTGGAGCATATGAACCACAAACAATTTAGTAGAAAGAAAATATATAACTCTTTCATCAAAAACCAACCCTGAGGAAGTAGCAAGCGAAACGTGCGTTGGGGCACGTGGCACACCTTCATTCACAACATGGGTAAGAACCCGCAATGCTGAATTAATATTGTACGCACTGTCACTTTATACTGAGATATTAACTAATACTTGGGTTCTATATACCTATGCTATAGTGTTTGTGGGGTGACACCATTTTTGGTTCACCCTTCACCAGACTCAAACATCTCTGTATTGATATAACTATTTGTGATTGATATATGTATGGTTTGTTTTTGATTACAGATTTAAATATTTTCTTACTATTAAATTGTTTGTGGTTCATATGCTCCAAGTAGTTTGTTATCATGTTTGGAGGGAGCTCCACAGGGCTATAGCCCATACTTATCTGGGCATCTATTGCTTCATGATAATATGAATATGATTCCTGTACCTGAGATTTCGTTTCTATCCAGGTATGTGTAGTTCCCCCCTTCCTGTCCTGCTCAGCTCTGTGTGGCTCCCCCTGTTGTATGCATGGCTCCCCTTGTCCCCTCGTATGCATGGCTCCCCCCGGTCCCATCTTGTTTGCATGGCTCTGCTCCCCCCTCCCATCCTTGTATGCATGGCTCCCACTGTCCCATCTTGTATGCATGGCTCGGCTCCCCCTGTCCCATCTTGTATGCATGGCTGGGTTCACCCATCTTCCCCTGTCCTCCCCGTCATACTCACCCTCCTCGTGCCATTGCTGAACGTCCCTGCATCTCCATTGTTCCGGCGCTGCAGCTTCTTCCTGTGCTGAGCGGTCACGTGGTACCGCTCATTAACCCCTTTACTCCCAAGGGTGGTTTGCACGTTAATGACCGATCCAATTTTTACAATTCTGACCACTGTCTCTTTATGAGGTTATAACTTTGGAACGCTTCAACGGATCCTGGTGATTCGGACACTGTTTTCTCGTGACATATTGTACTTCATGAAAGTGGTAAAATTTCTATGATATTACCTGCGTTTGTTTGTGAAAAAACAGAAATTTGGCGAATATTTAGCAATTTTCCAACTTTGAATTTTTATGCAATTAAATCACAGAGATATGTCACACAAAATACTTACCATATATACTCGAGTATAAGCTGAGATTTTGAGCCCACTTTTTTGGGCTGAAAGTCTCCCTCTTGGCTTATACTCAAGTCATACCCAGGGGTCGGCAGGGGAGGGGGAGCGGGTTTTGTCTAGTTATACTCACCTACTCCTGGCGCGGTCTCTGCACGTCCCTGCTTCTTCCAGCGCTGCAGCTTCTTCCTGTACTGAGCGGTCACATGATACCGCTATTACAGTAATGAATATGTGGCTCCACCTCCCATAGAGGTGGAGCCGCATATTCATTACTTTAATGAGCAGTAACGGTGACCGCTCACTACAGGAAGATAATGCGGCGCCGGGGAACAGACGTGCAACACCAGGAGCAGGTAAGTATAACGGGGCAGTGCGCGATACTCACCTGCTCCTCGTTCCACCATCGGCGCCGCTGTGTCTTCCGCAGTGACGCTCAGGTCAGAGGGCCCGGTGACGTGATTAGTGCGCGCCGACCTCTTCCTGAACGTCGGCGCAGAGGATGGGAAGACACAGCGGCAGTCAGCGGTGGAACGGGAAAGGTGAGTATAGCAAGTGCTGGGGGCCTGAGAGGTGAGTATGTAATTTTTTTATTTTTTTTAATCACAGCAACAGCATATGGCGCAAATATCTGTATGGAGCATCTTATGTGGCCATGTGCAGCATGATATGGGGGCAAATATCTGTATGGGGCATCTTATGTGGCCATGTGCAGCATGATATGGGGGCAAATATCTGTATGGGGCATCTGTGTGGGGCCATGTGCAGCATGATATGGGGGCAAGTATCTGTATTGGGCATCTTATGTGGCCATGTGCAGGATGATATGGGGGCAAATATCTGTATGGGGCATCTTATTTGGCCATGTGCAGCATGATATGGGGCAAATATCTGTATGGGGCCATGTGCAGCATTATATGGGGGCAAATATCTGTATGGAGCATCTTATGGGGTCATAATCAACATTTGTGGAGCATTATATGGGGCAAATATCTGTATGGAGCATCTTATGTGGCCATGTGCAGCATTATATGGGGGCAAATGTCTGTATGGAGCATCTTAGGTGGCCATGTGCAGCATTATATGGGGCAGTTATCTGTATGGAGCATCTTATGGGGCCATGTGCAGCATTATATGGGGTAATTATCTGTATGGAGCATCTTATGGGGCCATAATCCACATTTGTGGAGCATTATACAGGGCAAGTGTCTGTATGGAGCATCTTATGGGGTCATAATCAACATTTGTGCAGCATTATATGGGGCATATTTTAATATGGAGCATCTTATGGAGCCCATCATAAACTGTATGGAGCATTATATGGGGCTCCTGATTCAATATGGATATTCAAAAACACGTAACCTACTGATGTCTCAATTAATTTTACTTTTATTGGTATCTATTTTTATTTTTTGAAATTTACCAGTAGCTGCTGCATTTTCCACCCTAGGCTTATACTCGAGTCATTAAGCTTTCCCAGTTTTTTGTGGCAAAATTAGGGGGGTCGGCTTATACTCGGATCGGCTTATACTCGAGTATATACGGTAATATTTTCCCACATGTCTACTTTACATCACACAATTTTGGAACCAAAATTTTTTTTGTTAGGGAGTTATAAGTGTTAAAATTTGACCAGCAATTTCTCATTTTTACAACACCATTTTTTTTAGGGACCACATCTCATTTGAAGTCATTTTGAGGGGTCTATATGATAGAAAATAACCAAGTGTGACACCATTCTAAAAACTGCACCCTTTAAGGTGCTCAAAACCACATTCAAGAAGTTTATTAAACCTTCAGGTGTTTCACAGGAATTTTTGGAATTTTTAGATAAAAATGAACATTTAACTTTTTTCACAAAAAATTTACTTCAGCTCCAATTTGTTTTATTTTACCAAGGGTAACAGGCGAAAATGGACCCCAAAAGTTGTTGTAAAATTTGTCCTGAGTACGCCGATACCCCATATGTGGGGGTAAACCACTGTTTGGGCGCATAGCTAAGCTCGGAAGCTAAGGAGCGCCATTTGACTTTTCAATGCAAAGTTGACTGGAATTGAGATGGGACGCCATGTTGCATTTGGAGAGCCACTGATGTGACTAAACATTGAAACCCCCCACAAGTGACATCACTTTGGAAAGTAGACCCCCTAAGGAACTTATCTAGATGTGTGGTGAGCATGTTGACCCATTAAGTGATTCACAGAAGTTTATAATGCAGAGCCGTAAAAATAAAAAATCATATTTTTTCACAAAAATGATCTTTTCGCCCCCAAATTTTTATTTTCCCAAGGGTAAGAGAAGAAATTTGACCCCAAAAGTTGTTGTCCAATTTGTCCTGAGTACGCTGATACCCCATATGTGGAGGGAACCACTGTTTGGGCGCATGGGAGAGCTCGGAATGGAAGGAGCGCCATTTGGAATGCAGACTTAGATGGAATGGTCTGCAGGCGTCACATTGCGTTTGCAGAGCCCCTAATGTACCTAAACAGTAAAAAAAACCACAAGTGACCCCATAATGGAAACTAGACCCCCAAGGAACTTATCTAGATGTGTTGTGAGAACTTTGAACCCCCAAGTGTTTCACTACAGTTTATAACGCAGAGCCGTGAAAATAAAAAATCTTTTTTTTCCCCAAAAATTATTTTTTAGCCCCCAGTTTTGTATTTTCCCAAGGGTAACAGGAGAAATTAGACCCCAAAAGTTGTTGTTCAATGTGTCCTGAGTACGCTGATACCCCATATGTTGGGGGTAAACCCCTGTTTGGGCGCACAGGACAGCTCGGAAGGGAAGGAGCACTGTTTTACTTTTTCAACGCAGAATTGGCTGGAATTGAGATCGGACGCCATGTCGCAATTGGAGAACCCCTGATGTGCCCAAACAGTGGAAACCCCCCAGTTATAACTGAAACCCTAATCCAAACATACCCCTAACCCTAATCCCAATGGTAATTCTAACCACGCCCCTAACCCTGACACACCCCTAACCCTAATCCCAACCCTACTCTCAACCGTAAATGTAATCCAAACCCTAACCGTAACTTTAGCCCCAACCCTAACCCTAACCTTAGCCCCAACCCTAACCCTAACCCTAGCCCCAACCCTAACCCTAGCCCTAACCCTAACCCTGATGGGAAAATGGAAATACATTTTTTTAATTTTTTTATTTTTCCCTAACTAAGGAGGTGATGAAGGGGGGTTTGATTTACTTTTATAGCGGGTTTTTTAGCGGATTTTTATGATTGGCAGCCGTCACACACTAAAAGACGCTTTTTATTGCAAAAAATATTTTTTGTGTTACCACATTTTGAGAGCTATAATTTTTCCATATTTTGGTCCACAGAGGAATATGAGGTCTTGTTTTTTGTGGGATGAGTTAACGTTTTTATTGGTAACATTTTCGGGCACGTGACATTTTTTGATCTCTTTTTATTCTGATTTTTGTGAGGCAGAATGACCAAAAACCAGCTGTTCATGAATTTCTTTTGGGAGAAGGGGGGGCATTTATACCGTTCCGCGTTTAGTAAAATGGATGAAGCAGTTTTATTCCTCGGGTCAGTACGATTACAGCGATACCTAATTTATATAATTTTTTTTATGTTTTGGCACTTTTATACGATAAAAACTATTAATAATTATTTTTGCATCGCTTTATTCTGAGGACTATAACTTTTTTATTTTTTCGCTGATGATGCTGTATGGTGGCTCGTTTTTTGCGGGACAAGATGACGTTTTCAGCAGTATTATGGTTATTTATATCAGTCTTTTTGATCGTGTGTTATTCCGCTTTTTGTTCGGCGGTATGATAAAGCGTTTTTGGTCTCTTTTTTTACGGTGTTCACTGAAGGAGTTAACTAGTGGGACAGTTTTAAAGGTTGGGTCGTTACAGACGCAGCGATGCTAAATATGTGTACTTTTATTGTTGGTTTTTTTTTAGATAAAGAAATGTATTTATGGGAACAATGTTTTATTTTATTTTTTTTTAGGAATTTTTTTAAACTTTTTTTTACATTATAACATTGCCCGGGTGGGGGGGTGGGGGGCATCATGTTATAGTTTAAGATCGCTGATCTGACACTTTGCTGTGCACTGTGTTAGATCAGCGATCTGATATGCACTCCTGGAGGCTTCCCGGCGCCTGCCCTGAGCAGGGGCTCTGAAGCCACCTCCCTGCAGGACCTGGATGCAGCTCCGCGGTCATTTTGGATCCGGACCTGCAGGGAGGAGGAGGTAAGAGACCCTCGGAGCAACGCGATCACATTGCGTTACTTCGAGGGTCTCACGGAAACACGCAGGGAGCCCCCTCACTACGCGATGCTTCCCTATACCGCCGGAACACTGCGATCATGTTTGATCGCGATGTGCCGGGGGTTAATGTGCCGGGGCGGTCCGTGACCGCTCCTGGCACATAGTGCCGGATGTCAGCTTCGATAGTCAGCTGACACCTGGCCACGATCGGCCGCGCTCCCCCATGAGCGCGGCCAATCGCTATGACATACTATCCCGTCGGTGGGCATACGGGCCCACCCCACCTCGACGGGATAGTGCGTCTAATGTCAAAAAGGGGTTAAGGTCATGAATATGCGCTCCACGCCTATGGGAGTGGAGTCGTGTCCATATTCATTATCTTAATGAGCGGTACCACATGACCGCTGAGCACAGGAACAGGAAAGAGCTGCCAGCGCCGGGACAGAGATGCAGGGATGGAGATGCAGTGACGGAGGGTGAGTATTGATGTCATCTGGAAGCCGACGGCTGCAGCTGTCACTGTGCTACAGCCGCCAGGTCCCCGCTCCCCCTCCCCTGCCGGCTTTCTGGACCATGACTCGTGTATAAGCCGAGGGGGGAATTTTCAGCACAAAAAATGTGCTGAAAAATCTCGGCTTATACACGACTATATACGGTATATAAAAATTAGAATATCATCAAAAAGTTAGTTTATTTCAGTTCTTCAATACAAAACGTGAAACTCATATGTTATATAGAATCATTTCAAACAGTGATCTATTTCAAGTGTTTATTTCTGCTAATGTTCATGATTATGGCTTACAGCCAATAAAAACCGAAACGTCATTATCTCAGTGAATGGCATGGAGGTGATCAGCCTGTGGCACTGCTGAGGTGTTATGGAGTCCAGGCTGCTTTGATAGCAGCCTTCAGCTCATCTGCATTGTTGGATCTGGTGTCTTTTATCTTCCTCTTGACAAAATCCCATAGCTTCTCTATGGGGTTAAGGTCAGGCGAATTTGCTGGCCAATCAAGCACAGTGATACTGTTGTTTGTAAACCAGGTATTGGTACTTTTGGCAGTGTGGAAAGGTGCAAAGTCCTGCTGGAGAATGAAATTTCCATCTCCAAAAAGCTTGTTGGCAGAGGGAAGCATGAAGTGCTCTAAAATTTCCTGGTAGATGGCTGTGTTGACTTTGGTCTGGATAAAACACAGTAGACCTACGCCAGCAGATGACATTGCTCCCCAAACCATCAGTGATTGTGGAAACTTCACACAACACCTCAAGCAGCTTGGACTGTGTGCCTCTCCACTATTTCTCCAGACTCTGGGACCTTGATTTCCAATTGAAATGCAAAATATACTTTCATCTGGAAACAACACCTTGGACCACTGAGGAACAGTCCAGTTCTTTTTCTCCTTGGCCCAAGAAAGACACTTCTGGCATTGACTATTGGTCATGAGTGGCTTGACACAAGGAATTTCTATTCACACTACTAGTGGTGTACCACCAATGGCGGCAGGCCATGAGACTGCTAGAGGGGCCCCTGCAGGGTGGCTAATAATGAGGGCAATCTAGCCTGGTTATCCAGCCTCAAGGGGCCCCTGGCCAGATTGCCATGTGTGGCAGGCAGGGAGAGATCCCTGCAGCTCCACTGTCTACAAGAGAAAATGGCAGCGGAGATGCAGCGATCTATCCTGCTTCCTGCCCGTCCTTCCTGTCTCACACAGCAGTAAGCGGCGTGGCTGGATGACATCATAATTCAGCGCCACGGCCGCTGTGCCAGTGAGAGGAAGCTGCCAGTGACGGTGATGCTGTGGCTGCAGAAGAGCATGCGGAGAGGTGAGAGGCGTTGTCTGCTGTGTGTACATACGTGTGTGTGTGTGTAGAGATGAGTGGTGGTGTGTGTGTGTGCGCATGCGTAGCGCTGTGGGCTAACATGCAGAGAGGTGAATGGTGCTGTGTGTGTAGGTGGAGGAGAGGGCAATGATGGGGTGATGAGGGAGAAGGCAATGATGGGGTGATGGGGAGAAGGTAATGATGGGGGTAACAGAGAGGGCAATGATGGGGTGGTGGGGGAGAAAGCAATGACAGGGTGGTGGAAAGGGCAATAATGGGGGGTGGGGGAGGAGGAAATGATGGAGGTGGTGGAATGGCAATGATGGGGTTGGTGGGGAAAAGGCAATGATGGTGGTAATGGAAAGGACAATGATGGGGAGGTGTGGAGAAAACAATGATAGAGGTAGTGGAAAAGGCAATGATGGGGTACTGGGAAGAAGGCAATGATGGGGGTGGGGAAGAGGACAATAATGGGTAGCGGGGGGAGGAGGATAATGAGGGGTGTTGGAGATTGGGAAGGGAGGAAGGGGGATTTATAATGGATTTATGGATTTAGGGACAGGGGGAGCTGGAGGAAGACATTATTATCGCTTATTATGTTTAACACAGTCCCTTAGTATATAGTGTACTCACTCATGTATAGCATAGTCCCTTAGTATATAGTGTACTCACTTATTATGTCTAACACAATCTCTTAGTATCTCTTCTTGTTATTTTTGTTATTTACAGTGCCCTCTTTTATTACATAGTCCGCTCTCTTATATAAAATGACTGCTGATGGAGGAGCCAGTGACCAGACTACCAGTCCATCATCTCCTTTATTAGAAAAGAAGCTTTCCCATGCCCTGTCAGCCATCATTGCCTTATACAGTGGGGCAAAAAAGTATTTAGTCAGTCAGCAATAGTGCAAGTTCCACCACTTAAAAAGATGAGAGGCGTCTGTAATTTACATCATAGGTAGACCTCAACTATGGGAGACAAACTGAGAAAAAAAAATCCAGAAAATCACATTGTCTGTTTTTTTAACATTTTATTTGCATATTATGGTGGAAAATAAGTATTTGGTCAGAAACAAAATTTCATCTCAATACTTTGTAATATATCCTTTGTTGGCAATGACAGAGGTCAAACGTTTTCTGTAAGTCTTCACAAGGTTGCCACACACTGTTGTTGGTATGTTGGCCCATTCCTCCATGCAGATCTCCTCTAGAGCAGTGATGTTTTTGGCTTTTCGCTTGGCAACACGGACTTTCAACTCCCTCCAAAGGTTTTCTATAGGGTTGAGATCTGGAGACTGGCTAGGCCACTCCAGGACCTTGAAATGCTTCTTACGAAGCCACTCCTTCGTTGCCCTGGCGGTGTGCTTTGGATCATTGTCATGTTGAAAGACCCAGCCACGTTTCATCTTCAATGCCCTTGCTGATGGAAGGAGGTTTGCACTCAAAATCTCACAATACATGGTCCCATTCATTCTTTCATGTACCCGGATCAGTCGTCCTGGCCCCTTTGCAGAGAAACAGCCCCAAAGCATGATGTTTCCACCACCATGCTTTACAGTAGGTATGGTGTTTGATGGATGCAACTCAGTATTCTTTTTCCTCCAAACAAGACAAGTTGTGTTTCTACCAAACAGTTCCAGTTTGGTTTCATCAGACCATAGGATATTCTCCCAAAACTCCTCTGGATCATCCAAATGCTCTCTAGCAAACTTCAGACGGGCCCGGACATGTACTGGCTTAAGCAGTGGGACACGTCTGGCACTGCAGGATCTGAGTCCATGGTGTCGTAGTGTGTTACTTATGGTAGGCCTTGTTACATTGGTCCCAGCTCTCTGCAGTTCATTCACTAGGTCCCCCCGCGTGGTTCTGGGATTTTTGCTCACCGTTCTTGTGATCATTCTGACCCCACGGGGTGGGATTTTGCGTGGAGCCCCAGATCGAGGGAGATTATCAGTGGTCTTGTATGTCTTCCATTTTCTAATTATTGCTCCCACTGTTGATTTCTTCACTCCAAGCTGGTTGGCTATTGCAGATTCAGTCTTCCCAGCCTGGTGCAGGCTTCAATTTTGTTTCTGGTGTCCTTTGACAGCTCTTTGGTCTTCACCATAGTGGAGTTTGGAGTCAGACTGTTTGAGGGTGTGCACAGGTGTCTTTTTATACTGATAACAAGTTTAAACAGGTGCCATTACTACAGGTAATGAGTGGAGGAAAGAGGAGACTCTTAAAGAAGAAGTTACAGGTCTGTGAGAGCCAAAAATCTTGATTGTTTGTTTCTGACCAAATACTTATTTTCCACCATAATATGCAAATAAATTGTTAAAAAAAACAGACAATGTGATTTTCTGGATTTTTTTTTCTCAGTTTGTCTCCCATAGTTGAGGTCTACCTATGATGTAAATTACAGACGCCTCTCATCTTTTTAAGTGGTGGAACTTGCACTATTGCTGACTGACTAAATACTTTTTTGCCCCACTGTATATCTAACAAGAGAGGACGGTATGTAGTAAAAAACAGGGCTCTATATAATCCAATATGTAAGGGGCGGTGCTGTACTTAGCAAGAGAGGGCACTATATAAGGGGCAGCAATATACATAGTAAAAGAGACTATGTAATATATATACATGTATGTGTGTGGATATATACAGCTCTGGCAAAAATTAAGAGACCACTGCAAAATGTTCAGTTTGTCTGATTAAAATCATCGTTACTCCACAAAATATTGATTTCTGAACTCTTCCTGAGTTAAAACATTAGTATTCTTGTTTCTAAATAATTATGAACTTGTTTTTTTGTTTTTTTTTGCACTATTTGAGGTCTGCAAGTAATGCATTTTTTTTGTTAATTTGACCATTTCTCATTTTCAGAAAATAAATACAAAATGTATTGCTTGGTATTTGGGAGACACGCTGTCAGTAGTTTATAGAATAAAAGAACAATTTACATATATATATATGTAGCTTTGTCACCATAAAAGGGGGTGGGGGGGCCCAGACACATTTCTTACACAGGGGCCCCAAGCTGTCAGTGTCCACCCCTGTGCTGTGCTGTGCCGTGTGCCTTTATTTAAATGTGCGTGCGGCCATCACTCTGTACCTGGCTCCTCCTAACTCTTTCTTTTTAGTCCTGTGCTGCTCTAGGCTGAACTCTCTGACTGGATGCTACACCTCCAGGCTGACGTAGCTTTCCAGCCAAGAGAGCAGTGTATGCTGGGCCCGGCCTGAAGTAGTTGCACATGTAAGGGCGGCTACAGGCTGCAGGAGGCGGAGCGTGAGGAGCCGAGGCTGTGTGGAGACACAAGACGGTGAGCTGGTCCTGGCGGTGAATTTTTTTTTTATTTTCTTTTTGGGGGGGAGGGGGGCGGGGGCATTCAGAATTTTGCTATGGGGCCCCATGATTTCTATGTACGCTCCTACACACCACTATTATAACATCATTTTATGCCATCTTCTATAAATGCCAAATTCCAGTATATTTAATCAAATAAAACTGTGTTTTATTGCTCCTTCTACAATTTTTCATCGTATTTTAGATCTACCATCTGATTACACTGCTAGGACATGCAAATGATTATACTGCTAGGACATGCAAATGATTACATGAAACCAGTCTAACCTTAAAACCACAACTGACTGTACTGTACCAGCAGATGTAAAGTCCCTGCGAACAACACCTGACCTAGTTAAAGTATAAGTCAGCATAGAGTAACACAAGTCATATTAATGGATACTGCTGTTTCTTTTACATGCCTTTGTACCAGTTGTATTTGCTGCTCACAAATTAGATTGTGTCTCTGTACTTACAGTTCTTAAAGGGAATCTGACAGCTTTTACATGCAGCCCGATACATGGGCTGCATGTATCAGACCCTTACTTCATGATTTCCCCCACGTATGTTTAACTGCCTATACATGCACCCAGGAAGTGACCCATCACTCCAGGGCAGCAGAAGGGAGACTTCGCTGGAGGCCACCCATTCGAATAATCTTCAGTGAAGCTCAGCCCCTGGTGGATATTAAACTATGTTTTTCTCTGAAATGCTGCTGTGGTGCCCCCAGGGTCCTCGTCGTCACAGTGGTATTGCTTTCCTCCCAGGGAGAGTGATGCTACATTTGGAGGCAAGAAAGGATAACTGCATCCAGGTATCACAAACATGCAACACATTTCATACTCCGGGCCACCAGGGGGAGCTTTTGCTCCTATTTATTAGGTCACTCCCTATATATATATATATATATATATATATATATATAGTAGAAAAAAAGGAACAGCACAACTCTAGTACTTATCTTCAGGTGCAGGGCCTCGAGCAACCAGTCCAGCGATTGCAGCAAGTTTACAGACACTCAAAAAAGAGGCAGCACTCCATAGTTTAAGTGAAAAATGTGGAAGGTTTTATCGACCCACATAGCCGGGCGACGTTTCCGCTCCATCTGGTTTGATAAAGGCTCAGATGGAGCTGAAACGTCGCCCGGCTATGTGGGTCGATTAAACCTTCCACATTTTTCACTTAAACTATGGAGTGCTGCCTCTTTTTTGAGTGTCTATATATATATATATATATATATATATATAACTGGTAGTCTGTAGGGAAAGTTAGTTAGTTGCTGGCTGAGCTCAGCTCAGTGAGTGCCAGACAGGAGTCTGAGGAAGAAAGAAGGTTAACGGAGCTGTGCATGCCCTCAGAACTGCAGCTCCCAGAAAGAGACATTGAAAGGGAGAATTGCATTGCAGCGAGCGTGAAGGAAGTTGAAGCAAATGAGTGGATACCAGAAGGGGACCAGCCCCGCTCAGGCTGCTTGCTTCTGAGGCGCAGAATCCCAGTAGCCGGAACAACGAGGGAGTAAGGACCTCTACGCCTTATTTCAGAGACCGGCAGGACAGCTAATTGCAGGTTACCTGTCTGCACCTACACCCAGGAGGCACGATGACACCTACAGAGTTGGGTTATCTAAGAGACCCTATGAACAGGCTCAAGTCACCAGTCATACGGGTTTTGTCCTATCCTGTGGGAAGGTGTACCATCTAGCTGTCATAACATCACCCCAGCGGACCCCTTAAAGCAGCGTCGGTCACCCTGACCGAATACCACAGGTGGCATCACGAACATAAACTTTATCCCTTTAAAGACCTTTCTCTTTTATACAGACGTTCTAGGGCCACAGACCGGGTCAGCCACTGTCATCCCCCAGTGAACATCGGACCCAGTACCGAGTACCCCACGGCCTTTGGGGGGCGATCCACTGCAGTATTTCAAAGTTAAGCATTTGTGGATGAAATCGTGCAGCCAGTGTCTGATACCTGCTGCCGATGGTTGTGAGAAATTTAGCATCACAACCACTATCAATATAGGAATTCATGACCAGAACCACCATCAGTATAGGAATACATCGCTAGAACCACGGTCAGTGCAGATCTACATCACCAACACCACCATCAGTACAGAAATGCATCACAAGAACCACCATCAATATAGAAATAGAATATCACAAAAATCACCAAAACCATACATCACCAAAAAGTCTAAGGCAGCTAATGAACCAGTGACTGGCCATTTGGAAATTTTTTGAAAACAGCTGAACGGTGCAGCCAAATACAGACTGGAACAGGGCTGGGACTTCTCAATGGTGCAGACACAACTTCCATAGCAAACTGCTATGAATCCGTGGTGGTGCTAGAAGATGAGTATGCCTCCTTTTATTTAAAAAAAATATTCTACTGTTATATAACACCCTTAAAGAAGCACTCCCATCAAAAATATAATTCTCTTAATATATTGTTGTCATCATATTATATAGCACTTCTACCCACTTAATTTTTCTGCTTTCTATTAGGTCTATGACATCACAAGATGAAAAACTGTCTAGCTGAATCCTTTTAAAATCTATGTAGAAATAGGAGGTAAATTTCACCTGTATGACTCATTAGTCACTGCAAAAGTCAAGGGCAGAGGGAGGGGAGAAGCGGTTGGGTCAGTAGTTGAGAGGAATGATTTCTTCACAGACCAGATACTTCCTGTTTCTACATAGAGCAGAGAAAATTGAAGAATTAACATGGTAGAAAGGAAAAATTTGCAATTGTAAGTACACAGTGCAATATGATATGATGATTACAATATATTAAGAGCATTAAAACTTGTTGGGAGTGCTTATTTTAAAAGTACCATACAAATTAAATTTAATTTGCCTTTAAATAATCCTTAAGTAGCCCCCAAATGTTATTTTTCTAAATATATTCACTTACATTTTGCAGCCTATAAAGACTCCACCAATTTCAAAGTTATGGGTCCTGAGATCCCGACATGCTGAGCATATTCACACAATGTTCCATAGCAGAACTTGGGTCAGAATGGGTAACTAAGAAAGTGCTCTATGCAGCTATAAAGCAAAAGGCAGTGCTCAAATAGTCAAAACTGTGATATATCATGATAATTTATGAGATGTTGTGAAAACCTTTGAGATCTTGAGTTCTGACTGGTGGTGAGCGAATATACTCGTTACTTGAGATTTCTCAAGCATGCCCGGGGGTCCTCCGAGTATTTTCTAGTGCTCTGAGATTTCGTTTTTCCTGCCGCAGCGGAATGATTTACATCTGTTAGCCAGCATAAGTACATGTGGGGATTCCCTAGCAACCAGGCAACCCCCACATGTACTCAGCATGGCTAACAGATGTAAATCATACAGGTGCGGCAATAAAAACTAAATCTCAGAGCACTAAAAAATACTCGGAGGACCCCCGAGCGTGCTCGAGTAATGAGTATATTCGCTCATCACTAGTTCTGACTATACCTGCTGCCATGGAAGGTTGTGGGAAAACATTTAGTATATGGTGTTCCCACAACCAGGAAGTATGGACTCAATTCCTACTGGAGAATCAAACCTTTTACAAGTTGCAATTTGGTATCTTCTTCCATAATTGGAAAAATACTAATTCTAGTGATAGCATAGGAATTATTTATATAAAAATAATGGGAGAAATTTATCAAGCTGAAAGTGCCAAAATTCTATCATTATATGCACATGGGCCGTTGCAGCCAGTGAGTTTTGCTGGGTGACTTTTGAGGTGAATGTGTCTCCGCTTGTGTGTTCTGACAACATGAGCCATGTGGATGGGGCTTTTTGGGCTATTTCCTGGTAAGCAAAATTGAGACGGTTAATCAGCTGCTGAATCTAGAAACATTTGTCATTGTTGTTTGAACGTACACATTGTGAATAAACAGTGCCGAACTACTGTATGTCTACAATTAGTGGTATCTACCGTATATACTCGAGTATAAGACGAGATTTCCAGCCCAAATTTTTGGGCTGAACGTGCCCCTCTCTGCTTATACTCGAGTCACGGTAGCGATGTGGTCGGCCGGTGAGGGGGAGAGGGCGCTGAGGAATACTTACCTAGTCCCAACGATCCTCGCGCTGTCCCTGCCGTCCCACGGGCTTCTGTGCTGCAGCTTCTTCCCCTCTTCAGCGGTCACGTGGGACCGCTCATTAGAGATATGAATAGGCGGCTCCACCTCCCATAGGGGCGGAGCCGCCTATTGATTTCTCTAATCAGTGGTGCCGGTGACTGTTGTGAATTCTGTGGCAGAGCTCCCTCCTGTGGTCACAAGTGGTACTTCGGCTGATTCTCTCTGTGAGCTTCTGTTGGTGGAGGGAAGTGGTACTGCGCTTCTGAGTTAACTCCCTCAGGTGATCTGGTGAGGTCATTAGGTGCTTCTCTACTTAACTCCACCTAATGCTTTGATCCTGGCTTCCTGTCAATGTTCCAGTGTTGGACTTGCTTTTCCCTGGATCATTCCTGTGGCCTACTGCTCTGCATAGCTAAGTTCTTCTTTGCTATTTGTTTGCTATTTTTTCTGTCCAGCTTGTCTAATTTGTTGCTGGAAGCTCTGGGACGCAAAGGGTGTACCTCCGTGCCGTTAGTTCGGTACGGAGGGTCTTTTTGCCCCCTTTGCGTGGTTTTCTTTAGGGTTTTGTGTAGACCGCAAAGTTATCTTTCCTATCCTCGCTCTGTTAAGAAAGTCGGGCCTCACTTTGCTGAATCTGTTTCATCTCTACGTTTGTCTTTTCATCTTAACTCACAGTCATTATATGTGGGGGGGCTGCCTTTTCCTTTGGGGTATTTCTCTGAGGCAAGGTAGGCTTATTTTCTATCTTCAGGCTAGTTAGTTTCTCAGGCTGTGCCGAGTTGCATAGGCAGAGTTAGGCGCAATCCACGGCTGCCTCTAGTGTTGTTTGGAGAGGATTAGGGATTGCGGTCTGCAGAGTTCCCACGTCTCAGAGCTCGTTCTATGATTTTGGGTTATTGCCAGGTCACTGTATGTGCTCTGACCGCTATGTCCATTGTGGTACTGAATTGCCTTTCATAACAGGTGACCGCTGATAGAGAAAGAATCTGCGGCACCGAAGACCAGCTGTGACAGGAGGGGACAGCGCGAGGATCGCTAGGACTAGGTGAGTATGTTATATTCACCTGTCCACGTTCCAGCCGCCGGGCGCCGCTCCATCTTCCCGGCGTCTGCGCTCTGACTGTTCAGGTCAGAGGGCGCGATGACGCATATAGTGTGCGCGGCGCCCTCTGCCTGATCAGTCAGAGCGGAGAGACGCCGGGACCGGACGCTGGGAGCTGCAATCAAGAGAGGTGAGTATGTGTGTTTTTTTTTATTGCAGCAGCAGTGGCCATGGCACAGATTTATGTGGAGCTCTATGGGGAGATATGAACGCTGCAGAGCACAGTATGGGGCACAGCTATGGGAGACATGAACGCTGCAGAGCACTATATGGGGCAGAGCTATGGGAGACATGAACGGTGCAGAGCACAGTATGGGGCAGAGCTATGGGAGACATGAACGGTGCAGAGCACAGTATGGGGCAGAGCTATGGGAGACATGAACGCTGCAGAGCACTACATGGGGCAGAGCTATGGGAGACATGAACGGTGCAGAGCACAGTATGGGGCAGAGCTATGGGAGACATGAACGGTGCAGAGCACAGTATGGGGCAGAGCTATGGGAGATATGAACGGTGCAGAGCACAGTATGGGGCAGAGCTATGGGAGACATGAACGCTGCAGAGCACTATATGGGGCAGAGCTATGGGAGACATGAACGGTGCAGAGCACAGTATGGGGCAGAGCTATGGGAGACATGAACGCTGCAGAGCACAGTATGGGGCAGAGCTATGGGTGACATGAACGCTGCAGAGCACAGTATGGCACAGCTATGGGGAAATAATGATCTATTTTTGTTTTTGAAATTCACCGGTAAATGCTGCATTTCCACCCTAGGCTTATACTCGAGTCAATAGGTTTTCCCAGTTTTTTGTGGCAAAATTAGGGGGGTCGGCTTATACTCGAGTATATACGGTACTTTTTATCTGAGCCTGTATTCGTATAATGTTCCGTAAGACTTGTGTATAGAAACCAATCCCTAACTGGATGACATCTTTATACAATATTTTAGTAATAAATATAACCCCGGGTTAAAGGATGCTTCTGCATTGTTATTATGCCAATTGTTGAGTGGAGTGAAATTGCAATTTTTTATGCAAATGCCAAATCAAGCAAATCAATCAAGCCTTTGTCAGACATAAATAAAAACTAACAATAATGGAACAAAAAAAACCCTGCAAAAACTTGATAGATGTGACAAGATGCAAAAAGAACACCCCAAAAAATAAATTAGAACTTGCTTTCTAAGATTTCACTGACTAATAGTGATAAGCGAACGTGCTCGCCACTACTCGTTACCCGCCCAAATATCACTATGCTTGGCGTACTCGGCGAGCAGCGAGCATTTCTGGGATTATTCGGTGGTAACTGCAGTCTCCACCCAGCAGTTTTGGCGGACTTTAGAGACCCAATCACAGTGCAGGGATTGTCTGCCAGGCCATGAAACGCCGCAGCCATCTTTGTTGTGGTCGTGCAGTGATTGGTTGGGCCGTACAGCATCATCCCAAGTATAAGAGACCTGGTGTCGCCCTGCTTGTCGCATTCTGTTCCTGTTTCAGCGAGAGTAGGGAGAGCTGTTGCCGAGATAGGGTCAGAATCGAGGTTTTAGAGTTAGTGTAGGTCTGCAACTCTTACATCCACAACTCCTGAGAAACCAACAGTCCTTTTTAGGGCTAATTCGTGGGTCCCAATTTTGCAGCGCTAGGCAGGCAGGGCACAGCATATCCACATCAGTGCAAGGCCTGCAGGCACTATATGTGCGTCCACTGCTCCCACTGCATCCCTCCCAAAGCTCCATAACTGCCTGCTGCTGCAGCTTATTTACTGTCTATACACCTATTTTTTTTCTTTTTTCCAAAAAATCCCCCCCCCCCCCAAAAAAAAATACAGTCTGTTCTGTCAAACTGAGCCCTGTTGAAAAGTGATAGTTTGTCAGGCATACATAGCATAGTAGTGTGTGCTACCCTTGTGCCTTTTTTTTTTGGTGTTTTAAATTCACCAAAAAAGGCCTCATATATCTCTGTGCTCCAAGTTTGGTCATCGGAGGCCAGTGTACTTATTTTGTGGCTGTGTGATACTCAAATTCTATACAGTGCTATTTAGCATCGAAAAAAATTGAAAGGCCACAGATTTGCCAGTGTGGTACTTCCGTTACAGCCGTCAACCGTCATATATCTCTGTGCTCCAAGTTAGGTCATTGGAGGCCGGTGTACTTATTTTGTGGCTGTGTGATACTCAAATTCTATACAGCGCTATTTAGCATCCCAAAAAATTCAAAGGCCACAGATTTGCCAGTGTGGTATTTCCGTTACAGCCGTCATATATCTCTGTTCTCTAAGTTTGGGCATTGGAGGCCGATGTACTTACTTTGTGGCTGTGTGATACTCAAATTCTATACAGTGCTATTTAGTATCCAAAAAAATTGAAAGGCCACAGATTTGCCAGTGTGGTATTTCCATTACAGCCGTCATATATCTCTGTGCTCTAAGTTTGGGCATTGGAGGCCGGTGTACTTACTTTGTGGCTGTGTGATGCTCAAATTCTATACAGCGCTATTTAGCATAAAAACAAATTGAAAGGCCACAGATTTGCCAGTGTGGTATTTCCGTTACAGCCATGAACCGTCATATATCTCTGTGCTCCAAGTTTGGGCATTGGAGGCCGGTGTACTTATTTTGTGGCTGTGTGATACTCTAATTCTATACAGCACTATTTAGCATAAATTAACTTTAAAAAAAAAGTGAATACAGTCTGTTAGGTCAGGCCGAGGCCTGCCTGGTGTTTGGGATTGAAAAATCATAGATTTGCAGGCATACTGATCACATATTATTTAGCTAGAAATAAAGACATTTGTGTTGAGCATTTGAAATAGTGCAGTAGTACATTTAAAATGGTTAAGGCAAGGGACGGGGAAGTGGACGTGATGCTGATGGTGCATCCAGAGGACAAAGCCGTGGGCAAGGTGAAAGTGGGCAACAACAAAGACCCACATGGATAGCGGATAATGCTTCCAGTCACTTAGCCACCACCACCACCTTGTCTTCCACACGGTCAAGTCTGAGTAGCTGTGAGTGTGTCCAGGATATTCCTCACCCTGATCCTCCTTCCTCCCACCATGCCGAGTGCCCTGAGACAACTGATCCCACACTTGGACACTCTGAAGAGCTGTTCAGTTTTCCATTTCAAGATTCAGAAATCTCTGCCGGTCAACTTGAAGTGGGGAAAGATGAGATCGCATGTAGAGCTGCCCAAAGCTTTGACCAGCCCCGGTCACATGAAGGCGATGGTGGGAAAGCGTCACAAGAGGTGGACGATGATGAGACACAATTGCCAGAAAGTCAGGAGGAGGAGGAGCAGGGTGTGGATGTGGAAGACGAGATGGTGGATGACATAGTGACTGACCCAACCTGGCAGGAGGACATGCATAGCGAGGACAGCAGCACAAATGGGGAGGGAGGCATATCCCCCCAACAGGTAGGAAGAAGCAGTGTGGTGGCCACAGACAGAAGGCGTGCATCCATTCCCCGTAAGACCAATATGAGTGAAGTTGCCATTTCACCTGTGAGATCTTCCTGAGTCTGGCTATTTTTTGAAGACTCTGCCGATAACCCCAAACAGGCCATTTGCAGCACCTGCCATGCCCGCTTCAGCAGGGGTAGCAAAACAACCAGCCTGACCAACAACAGCATGATAAGGCACATGCAAGCAAAGCACCTGACTTTGTGGGCCGAACCCCAGGCTCAAGGACCACTGCCTGCTGGTTACACCACTGCTTCTTCCACTGTTTTGCGTAGAAGCCAATCCCCAGTACACCATGCATGTGAAGATGCCTCTAACCCTGCACCTGTTTTGTCCCACTGTCAAGCAGCACCATCAGCAAGCGCGTCCACATCCTTGTCCCAGCACAGCGCTCAGTTGTCTATAACCCAGTCTTTGGAATGCAAGCGGAAATACCCAGCCAATGCCCCACAGGCCACTGTTCTCAATTCTAATATTTCTCTTCTGCTTGCGCTAGAAATGCTGCCTTTTAGGCTTGTTGAGACGGAAGCTTTCCGCAACCTGATGGCAGCGGCCATCCCAAGGTACTCGGTCCCCAGTCGCCACTATTTCTCCCAGTGTGCCATACCGGCATTACACCAGCATGTGTCCCACAACATTACCCGTGTCCTTAACAATGCTGTTACCGGGAAAGTCCACCTAACCACGGACACGTGGACAAGTGCTTGTGGGCAGGGATGGTACATCTCAATGATGGCACACTGGTTTAACATAGTGGAAACCGGGACCCAGTCAGACCTTGGGATGGAACACATCCTCCCCACGCCAAGGATTGCTGGCTCTACGTCAATCAGAGTTACCCCCACAGTCTACAGCTCCTGCACCTCCTCCTCCTCCTCTTCATCCTCCATGTCTGAAATCAACACATCAGTCAGAAGCTGGAAGCACTGTAGCACTGCCTCAGCCAAGTGGCAACAAGCTATGCTGAAGCTAATCTGCATAGGTGACAAACCGCACAATGCAGAAGAGTTGTGGACAGCGCTGAAAGAGCAGTCGGATGTTTGGATGACACCGCTGAACCTACAGCCAGGCATGTTCGTATGTGACAATGGCTGTAACCTGGTGGCGGCTCTGAGGCAAGGTGAGCTCACACACGTACCTTGCTTGGCCCATGTGCTTAAACTTGTGGTTCATCGTTTTCTGAAAAGCTACCCGGAGCTGCCGGATCTGCTAGTGAAAGTACGCCGTCTGTCTGCACATTTCAGAAAGTCAGATACAGCTTCAGCTGCCCTTGCCGTACTTCAGCAGTGGTTTCAGCTTCCATCTCACTGACTGTTGGGTGATGTCCCCACGCGCTGGAGCTCTGCGCTGCATATGTTGGAAAGGATTTGTGAGCAGATGAGGGCCGTTGTTGACTACCAACATCAACAAGGTCATCGAATTTCAGGTCAGACTCCACACATAAATTTAAAAAAACTGACTGTCACATCCAAGCATAGATCAAGTGTGAACAGGTGCTGAACCTAGAGTCACCAACTCAAATAAATAAGGCAGCACACTGTAGCGCTAAAACATGCAAACATGAAAGTTGAATTGCATTACTGCACTAGAAATATGAAAAAATTAGAGCGTTTAGCGCATAAATTGGCCAATTCATGTGTACCTGGTAGCCACATTAGGGCATCTCTCTTATACCAGGTCCTACACCTTCCTTTCCTCGCTGAGAATAAACGTCTTCATCTGAATGGGTACCTGTGAAACCTCTAAGCGCTCTAATTTTTTCATATTTCTAGTGCAGTAATGCAGTTCAACTTTCATGTTTGCATGTTTTAGCGCTACAGTGTGCTGCCTTATTTATTAGACTCCACACATAAGACCTCAGGAGTGGACATGGATATCAGACATATGTAACATCCTCCAAAATTTTGAGGACTGCAGCAAGATGGTGAGCGTCGATGACGCCATAATTAGCATCACCATCCCGCTTCTCAGCATTCTGAAAAACTCTCTGCTCACAATCAAAGAGGATGCATTGCAGGTGGAGCATGAGGACATGGAGCAAGGAAACATACAGTGGTATTACACTCAGCCCAGCCTCATGTCTTCTCAAAGTGGATTGGTAGGCAATGAGGAGGAGGAGGAAGAACAGGAGCTACTTTCATGCGCTATAGATGATACTACAAAAACATTTGTATTACCTTCTGTTCAGTGGGGATGGACTGAGGACAGGGAGGAGGAGGATGAGGAGGAGCAGGACAGCATGGTCAGTCGTCCTGTTGGTGAGGACACGGAAGTCTTGCCTGTTAGCAGTCTGGCATGCATGGCTGACTTTATGTTGCACTGCATTTTACGTAACCCTCGGATTATCAAAATTTTGGGTGACACTCATTACTGGTTGGTTACCCTTCTAGACCCATGCTCCAAGGAGAACTTTCAATCTCTTCTGCCTGAGGCAGAGAGGTGTGCTAAAATGTTGCAGTACCACAGGGCCCTTGTAGCAGAATTAGTTAGAAAATTTCCATGTGAGAACGCTGGCAGTAGATGTCAGAGTTTGTTGTACAACCAAGTATTCCAAGCGAGAGAGACAGAAGTACAATCTAGCTCAGGCAGGGGTACAATGGCCAAGTTCTGGGACAGTTTTCTCAGACCCTCCCATCGTGGCGGCACAGAGGCTAGGGGTGATGTCATAAGAAGTGCAATGTTTGGGAAGATGGAGAGGGAACATCTTCCGTGCTTCCTCTGTGCCTTTTAATTATTGGGTATCCAAGCTGGACACGTGGCATGAACTGGCTCTCTATGCCTTGGAGGTCCTGGTCTGCCCTGCTGCTAGCATTCTGTCAGAGAGGGTTTTTGGTGCCGCTGGTGGAATTATAACATATAAGTTCATCCCTTTCAACTAAAAATGCTGAGAGGCTGACTCTTATCCAAATGAACAAGGCCTGGATTGGGAAAGACTTCTGTACACCACCAAGTGAAAACAGCGAAACATAACCTCAAATACATTCTCTCTTTTGGGGAGGTGTATTCTCATGCACCTCTTCACAACCACCCATGGGTATACGCTTCCAGATTTGGTCGGTTTGTTTTTATCCTCCTCCTTATCCTCATCCTCCTCATCCAGAACCACTATATCACCAGGGTGAACGTGCTCTGTACGGAGCATTTTGGCCAAGGGGGCTGTGATGACACTCTTTTCTTTTTTTAAAAAAGGACAACACATTGGGGAATTGGGCATGGCATTACATTGGGCCTACTTCTTAACTCTGTCTCCTGCAATTTGTCCTGTACCTGCCAGTAGATCACCAGGGTGAACTTGCTCTTTATGGTGCATGTTGGCCAAGGGGCCTGTGATGGCACTTTTTATTTTTAAAAAAAAAGGATTTTACATTGGGGAATTAGGCATGACATTACATTGGGCCTACTTCTTAACTCTGTCTCCTGCAATCTGTCGTGTACCTGCCAGTAGATCACCAGAGTGAACGTGCTCTGTACAGTGCATTTTGGCCAAGGGGGCTGTGATGGCACTCTTATTTTTTTTTAAAATGGACCCCACACTGGGAAATTAGGCATGACATTCCATTGGGCCGACTTCTTAACTCAGTCTCCTGCAATCTAAAATGTACCTGCCACTAGATCACCAGGGTGAACGTGCTCAGTAGGGTTGAGCGAAACGGATCGTTCATTTTCAAAAGTCGCCGACTTTTGGCACAGTCGGGTTTCATGAAACCCGACCTGATCCCTGTGTGGGGTCGGCCATGCGGTACGCGACTTTCGCGCCAAAGTCACATTTCAATGACGCGAAAAACGCCATTTCTCAGCCAATGAAGGTGAACGCAGAGTGTGGGCAGCGTGATGACATAGGTCCTGGTCCCCACCATCTTACAGAAGGGCATTGCAGTGATTGGCTTGCTGTCTGCGGCATCACAGGGGCTATAAAGGGGCATTCCCGCCGACCGCCATGTTACTGCTGCTGATCTGAGCATAGGGAGAGGTTGCTGCCGCTTCGTCAGAAGCAGGGATAACGTTAGGCAGGGTCCATTAACCCCCAAACTGCTTGTGCTGTAGCGATTTCCACTGTCCAACACCACCTTTTGTTTGCAGGGACAGTGGAAGCTACATTTTTTTTCCTCAGCGCTGTAGCTCATTGGGCTGCCCTAGAAGGCTCCCTGATAGCTGCATTGCTGTGTGTGTGCCGCTGTGCAAACCAACTGCTTTTTTCAAAGCACAAATCCTGTTGTTCCTTCCTTTCTGTACAGCTATCTTGTTTGTTTGTCCACACTTTTGATTTAATTTGTGCAGCAGTTCACTCCTTGTTATTGCTGCCTGCCATACCTTGCTGAAATTACTGCAGGGAGATAGTAATTGTAGGACAGTCCCTGTTTTTTTTTTTTTTTTTAATTCTCCCTGAAAAAAAATAAATAGTGGGAGATTAATCTTGGCATTTCTGCTAGAGTGCCAGTCCTGTGTGTGCCATCTCTCTCAAATTTTGGGGCACAGAAAGCCTAGTGTGTAATACTGGGCCTGATTTCTTGGCAATTCTCCCTAACAAAAAAAAGGAGTGGGAGATTAAGATTGTCATTTCTGCTAGAGTGCCAGTCCTGTGTGTGCCATCTCTCTCCAATTTTGGGGCACAGAAAGCCTAGTGTGTAATACTGGCCCTGATTTCTTGGCAATTGTCCCTAACAAAAAAAAGGAGTGGGAGATTAAGATTGGTATGTTCTGCTAGAGTGCCAGTCCTGTGTGTGCCATCTCTCTCCAATTTTGGGGCACAGAAAGCCTAGTGTGTAATACTGGCCCTGATTTCTTGGCAATTCTCCCTAACAAAAAAAGGAGTGGGAGATTAAGATTGGCATTTCTGCTAGAGTGCCAGTCCTGTGTGTGCCATCTCTCTCCAATTTGGGGGCACAGAAAGCCTAGTGTGTAATACTGGCCCTGATTTCTTGGCAATTGTCCCTAACAAAAAAAAGGAGTGGGAGATTAAGATTGGTATTTCTGCTAGAGTGCCAGTCCTGTGTGTGCCATCTCTCTCAAATTTTGGGGCACAGAAAGCCTAGTGTGTAATACTGGCCCTGATTTCTTGGCAATTCTCCCTAACAAAAAAAAGGAGTGGGAGATTAAGATTGGCATTTCTGCTAGAGTGCCAGTCCTGTGTGTGCCATCTCTCTCCAATTTTGGGGCACAGAAAGCCTAGTGTGTAATACTGGCCCTGATTTCTTGGCAATTCTCCCTAACAAAAAAAAGTTGTGAGAGATTAAGATTGGCATTTCTGCTAGAGTGCCAGTCCTGTGTGTGCCATCTCTCTCCAATTTTGGGGCACAGAAAGCCTAGTGTGTAATACTGGGCCTGATTTCTTGGCAATTCTCCCAGAAACAAAAAAAAAGTGGGAGATTAAGATTGGCATTTCTGCTTGAGTGACAGTCCTGCGTGTGTGGCATCTCTCTCAAATTGTGGGCCACAGAAAGCCTAGTGTCTGCAATACTGTTTTTTTTTTTTTGTTTTTAATTCTCCCTTTAAAAAAAAATGGGAGAATAATATTGGCATTTGTGCTTGAGTACCAGTCGTGAGTGCTATCTCTCTCAAATTGTGGGCCACAGAAAGCCTAGTGTCTTTTTTTTTTTTTTGGTTTTTAAATTCTCCCTGAAAAAAAAAAAATAGTGGGTGATTAATATTGGCATTTGTGCTTCAGTGCCAGTCGTGTGTGCCATCTCTCTCAAGTTGTTGGCCACAGAAAGCCTAGTGTCTGGTTTTTTTATTTTGGTTTTTAAATTATCCCTGAAAAAAAATAAATAGTGGGAGATTAATATTGGCATTTGTGCTTGAGTGCCAGTCGTGTGTGCCATCTCTCTCAAATTGTGGGCCACAGAAAGCCTAGTGTCTGTTTTTTTTTTTTTTTTTTTAAATTCTCCCTGAAAAAAAATAAATAGTGGGAGATTAATATTGGCCTTTGTGCTTCTGTGCCAGTCGTGTGTGCCATCTCTCTCAAATTGTGGGCCACAGAAAGCCTAGTGTCTGTTTTTTTGGTTTTTTTTTTAAATTCTCCCTGAAAAAAAATAAATAGTGGGAGATTAATATTGGCATTTGTGCTTCTGTGCCAGTCGTGTGTGCCATCTCTCTCAAATTGTGGGCCACAGAAAGCCTAGTGTCTGTTTTTTTTTTTTTGGTTTTTAAATTCTCCCTGAAAAAAAATAAATAGTGGGAGATTAATATTGGCATTTGTGCTTCAGTGCCAGTTGTGTGTGCCATCTCTCTCAAATTGAGTCTCTCTCAAATTGTTAGCCACAGAAAGCCTAGTTTTTTTATTTTTTTATTTTGGTTTTTAAATTCTCCCTGAAAAAAAATAAATAGTGGGAGATTAATATTGGCATTTGTGCTTGAGTGCCAGTCGTGTGTGCCATCTCTCTCAAATTGTGGGCCACAGAAAGCCTAGTTTTTTTATTTTTTTATTTTGTTTTTTAAATTCTCCCTGAAAAAAAAAAAATAGTTGGAGATTAATATTGGCATTTGTGCTTCACTGCCAGTCCTGCGTGTGTGGCATCTGTCTCATTTTGTGCCACAGAAAACCGAGTGTGTAACATTGTGCCTGATTTTCCTTGTAGTCTCACCCACCTATAAAGGGATATCTAAATCCTACAGAAGTTTTAGTTCACCTTGTAAGTTGTTTTACAGTAACAAATACCGTTACTTTGGTTACGTTTTTAAAACAATGAAGAAGTCTGGCGGAAGAGGTCGTGGCCGTGGGCGTTCATTGCCAGCTGGTAATGATGGTAGTGGTGGTGGAGCATCAGGTGGTCGTGGGAAAAACAATATAGCACCTAAGTCTCGAGCTGTGAAGCCAGGTTCGTCATCTGGCTACACAAGGCCTCGAACGCTCCCTTTTCTGGGAGTAGGAAAACCACTTTTAAAGCCGGAGCAGCAAGAGCAAGTTTTGGCTTTCCTTGCTGACTCAGCCTCTAGCTCTTTTGCCTCCTCTTCTGAAACTGGTAAATGTAAAAGCAGCGCGTCGTTAGTGGATGTTCATGCTCAGGGACAAGTCGCTCCATTGTCCTGTTCAGCAAAAACAACAACAGAGAAGGATGCGTCAGGCGACACAACGGGTTACTCCATGGAGCTCTTTACACATACCGTTCCTGGGTTAGAAAGTGAAACAGTTAACAGGCCATGCCCATTACAAGTTGAATCAGACATGAAGTGCACAGATGCACAGCCACAGCCAGATTACTATGCTGTCCCTTTGACTCAGACCACCACATTGCCCTCGCAGTGTACTGATTCAGAATCAGACCCTGATGAGACTATCGTGCCCCGTCACGAACGCTATACCACCGACTTACACGGCAACACAGACGAAGTTGCACATGAGATAGAAGAGGAGGTCATAGATGACCCAGTTGTTGACCCCGATTGGCAGCCATTGGGGGAACAGGGTGCAGGCGGCAGTAGTTCTCAAGCGGAGGAGGAGGGGCCACAGCAGGCATCAACATCGCAACAGGTTCTATCTGCCGGGCCCGTATCTGGCCCAAAACGCGTGGCAAAGCCAAAACCAGTTGGAGGACAGCGTGGCCATCCAGTTAAAGAAGCTCAATCTGCAATGCCTGAAAAGGTATCCGATGCTAGAAAGAGTGCAGTCTGGCATTTTTTTAAACAACATCCAATTGATCAGCGCAAAGTCATCTGTCAAAAATGTTCAACTACCTTAAGCAGAGGTCAGAATCTGAAAAGTCTAAATACAAGTTGCATGCATAGACATTTAACCACCATGCATTTGCAAGCCTGGACTAACTACCAAACGTCCCTTAAGGATGTAGCACCCTCAGCCAATGAAGCTAGTCAGCAACGCTACATCCCTTCCGTCACTGTAAGGCCACCATTTTCCGCACGACCTACAGTATCTGTGCAGGTTTCGTTGCCAGGCCAAAGCAGTCAGGGAATCACCAGTTTCGTAGTAGGAAACACTGCATCTAGGGCACCGGCAAGAATACCGTCTCCAACCGTCTCTCAGTCTGCCATGTCCACCGGCACCCCCGCTAGTTCCACGATCTCCAGCTCTCCAGTCCAGCTCACCCTACATGAGACTCTCGTTAGAAAAAGGAAGTACTCATCCTCGCATCTGCATACACAGGGTTTGAATGCCCACATAGCTAGACTAATCTCGTTAGAGATGATGCCCTACCGGATAGTTGAAAGCGAAGCTTTCAAAGCCCTGATGGACTACGCTGAACCACGCTACGAGCTACCCAGTCGACACTTCTTTTCGAGAAAAGTCATCCCAGCCCTCCACCAGCATGTTAAAGAGCGCATCGTCCATGCACTCAGGCAATCTGTGAGTACAAAGGTGCACCTGACAACAGATGCATGGACCAGTAGGCATGGCCAGGGACGTTACGTGTCCATCACGGCAAACTGGGTGAATGTGGTGGATGCAGGGTCCACAGGGGACAGCAATATTGGGACAGTTCTGCCTAGCCCATGGTCTAGGAAACAGTTGGCTGTAGCCGTTCGCCCCCCCTCCTCCTCGTCCTCCTGCAGAAGCAAGAGCTCGTCCACAGACCGCAGTCGCACAACCACTCCATCCGCAGCTGCCACTGTTGCACACCAGGTGTCCCATTATGGGGCAGCTACTGGCAAGCGTCAGCAGGCTGTATTGGCTATGAAGTGTTTGGGCGACAACAGACACACCGCGGAAGTTCTGTCCGAGTTCTTGCAGAAAGAAACGCAGTCGTGGCTGGGCACTGTAGTTCTTGAGGCAGGCAAGGTAGTGAGTGATAACGGAAGGAATTTCATGGCTGCCATCGCCCTTTCCCAACTGAAACACATTCCTTGCCTGGCTCACACCTTAAACCTGGTGGTGCAGTGCTTCCTGAAAAGTTATCCGGGGTTATCCGACCTGCTCCTCAAAGTGCACGGACTTTGCTCGCATATCCGCCGTTCGCCCGTACACTCCAGCCGTATGCAGACCTATCAGCGGTCTTTGAACCTTCCCCAGCATCGCCTAATCATCGACGTTGCAACAAGGTGGAACTCAACAATGCACATGCTTCAGAGAGTGTTCGAACAGAGGCGGGCTGTTATATATTTTTGGGAGGATACACATACACGGGCAGGCAGTAGGATGGCAGACATGGAGTTGTCAGGTGTGCAGTGGTCGAAGGTACAAGACATGTGTCAAGTCCTTCAGTGTTTTGAGGAATGCACATGGCTGGTAAGTGCAGACAACACCATAATAAGCATGAGCATCCCCCTAATGCGTCTGCTGATGCAAAGTTTGACGCACATAAAGGAGCAGGCGTCTGCAGCAGAGGAAGAGGAAAGCCTTGATGACAGTCAGCCATTGTCTGGTCAGGGCAGTGTACAGGACGAGGTAGCGGGCGAACAGGAGGAGGAGGATGAGGAGGATGATGGGGATGAGTATTTTTTTAATGAGGAAGCTTCTCCGGGGCCACTGGAAATTGGTGGCGTGTCAAGGCCGGGTTCTGTTTTTTAGAGGGACACAAGTGATGTAGATTTGTCTGAAACTGCCCCTCAACCCAGCACAACCGCAGATTTGACAACTGGAACTTTGGCCCACATGGCGGATTATGCCTTACGTATCCTCAAAAGGGACACACGCATTACTAAAATGATGACCGATGACGATTACTGGTTGGCCTGCCTCCTTGATCCTCGCTATAAAGGCAAATTGCAAAATATTATGCCACATGAGAACTTGGAACAAATATTAGCAACCAAACAATCAACTCTTGTTGACCGTTTGATTCAGGCATTCCCAGCACACAGCGCCGATGATCGTTCTCACACGAGCTGCAGGGGGCAGCAGACCAGAGGTGTTAGAGGTGCACAAATCAGAAGTGGCGTTGGACAGAAGGGTTTTCTGACCAGGTTGTGGAGTGATTTTGCTATGACCGCAGACAGGACAGGTACTGCAGCATCAATTCAAAGTGACAGGAGACAACATTTGTCCAGTATGGTTACTAACTATTTTTCATCCTTTATCGATGTTCTCCATCAACCGTCACTCCCATTTGATTACTGGGCATCCAAATTAGACACCTGGCCAGAATTGGCAGAATATGCATTGCAGGAGCTTGCTTGCCCAGCAGCTAGTGTGCTATCAGAAAGAGTATTCAGTGCTGCTGGTTCAATATTAACCGAAAAAAGGACTCGTCTGGCTACCCAAAATGTTGATGATCTAACCTTCATTAAAATGAACCACTACTGGATTTCGAATTATTTTGCCCCACCTTACCCGGCTGACACCTAGCTTTCCAATGAAAAGGTCTTGCTTGTGGACTGCTCTGACTGAGTTTTCCAATCTCGTAATTTGCAGCAGCTGTTTGTCTAGCATACGACATGTTTACACCTCCCTAAATGGCCAAACTCCCCCCACGGGGCCGTGGTCTCGCCACTTGGCGCAAGCACCCGTGAGAGTGCCGTTTGTCTTAAGAGGTGGGTGTGCACGCTTTTGGTCGACGGCACTGCCACTGGGTCCCTCATAGTACAATAAAGTGTCTCTGGCGGTGGTGGCGCGCAACCAACGTCAGACACACCGTTGTAACATGAGGGGCCCTGGGCCTGTACCGCCGGCCACAAGACAGTTTCCCCTTCCCCAGCTCAAACAGTGTTCTACGATTTGCAAAATTATCTCTCACAGCTCCACCAATGTTTAGTCTATGCGCTGACATCTTTCAATGCCTGGCACTGACAATACCAATGTGTTGACATGTATGATGCTACTTACAATAGTCTGGGCAGTGTCCTATATTTACACCAGTAAATACTTTGTGCCAAATTACTAGGTCAGAAACACAGCAGAGGAGCCCACCCCTGTACCTAAGTATGCCACCCTTTTGTTTTTTGGTTTTGTTGTATTGCGAGACATTAACATCTATTTATTTTTTGGGAGTACTAACTGTCAGACACTCATTACAATCGGCCTCCGCTGACAACACCAATGCTGCCTGTGTACCCCTGCAAGATAATTCCAAGTGCATAGAGCCTACTTTTGTTATGTTAGGCCTACTAAGCCTGTCTGCAGTCCCTCCTTCCAATAGTCCTCCACTGACCAGACCAATGCTGCCCGTGTACCCCTGGAAGCTATTTTAAAGTGCCTACTGCCTACTTTTGTTATGTTAGGCCTACTAAGCCTGTCTGCGGTCCCTCCTTCCAATAGTCCTCCACTGACCAGACCAATGCTGCCCGTGTACCCCTGGAAGCTATTTTAAAGTGCCTACAGCCTACTGTTGTTATGTTAGGCCTACTAAGCCTGTCTGCGGTCCCTCCTTCCAATAGTCCTCCACTGACCAGACCAATGCTGCCCGTGTACCCCTGGAACCTATTTTAAAGTGCCTACAGCCTACTTTTGTTATGTTAGGCCTACTAAGCCTGTCTGCGGTCCCTCCTTCCAATAGTCCTCTACTGACCACACCACTGCTGCCCGTGTACCCCTGGAACCTATTTTAAAGTGCCTACAGCCAACTTTTGTTATGTTAGGCCTAATAAGCCTGTCTGCGGTCCCTCCTTACAATAGTCCTCCACTGACCACACCACTGCTGCCCGTATACCCCTGGAAGCTATTTTAAAGTGCCTACAGCCTACTTTTGTTATGTTAGGCCTACTAAGCCTGTCTGCGGTCCCTCCTTCCAATAGTCCTCCACTGACCAGACCAATGCTGCCCGTGTACCCCTGGAAGCTATTTTAAAGTGCCTACAGCCTACTTTTGTTATGTTAGGCCTACTAAGCCTGTCTGCGGTCCTTCCTTCCAATAGTCCTCCACTGACCAGACCAATGCTGCCCGTGTACCCCTGGAACCTATTTTAAAGTGCCTACAGCCTACTTTTGTTATGTTAGGCCTACTAAGCCTGTCTGCGGTCCCTCCTTCCAATAGTCCTCCACTGACCAGACCAATGCTGCCCGTGTACCCCTGGAACCTATTTTAAAGTGCCTATAGCCTACTTTTGTTATGTTAGGCCTACTAAGCCTGTCTGCGGTCCCTCCTTCCAATAGTCCTCCACTGACCAGACCAATGCTGTCCGTGTACCCCTGGAACCTATTTTAAATTACGTAGAGCATCCTTTTTTTAATTGTAGACGTACTAAGTCTGTCTGCGGTCCATAATTGAAATTGTCCTCCACTGACCAGCGCAATGCTGCCTGTGTACCCCTGTAACCTTTTTTAAACTGCATTGAGCCAAATTTTTTGTTTAAGGCCTACTACCTGTGTCTGTCTGCGCCACTCAATACAGCTGTCCTCCTCTGAAAAAAGCTGAGCGTCAATAGTCTGGTTTTCAGCCTATAGGAATTTGAAAACTGCATTGGGGCTACTACTTCGGTAGGGCCTACTAACGGTGTCTGCCGCTCCAAGGTGTTCTCCAGGTTGCCTCTCCATAGCTTCGATCTTCTAGCTCTCGTTCAGTAGTTGTTGAAACAACACTGCATTAGGCTAGGTTCCAATTGCGTTAATGGGAACGCGCTAACGGCCAGTGTTGCATGGCGAAATTAACGCCGTGCAACGCGTCCGTTAGCGCGCCCATTCACGGCAATGGGAACGCGCAGCACTAGCGCGTGCCATGTTCGGCACACGCTAGCGACGCGCCGGTGTTTCCTGGTGTGCCGCGGACGCTGTTTGCAGCGTCTGAGGTGCGCCCGCGGTCCGTTCCCCTTTCTCGCAGATCGGGGATCTGCGCGAGCAGGGACGTTACCGCGACCCCGGGACGCGGCCCCATTAAAAACATTGCATTAGCGCAATCCGCTAGCGCTAAACGGATTGCACTAACGCAATGTGACCCTATCCTTAGGCCTACAAGTTGGGTCTGGTTTGTAGAGACGGTGTCTTCCGCTCCAAGGTGTTCTCCAGGTTGCCTCTCCATAGCTTCGATCTTCTAGCTCTCGTTCAGTAGTTGTTGAAACAACACTGCATTAGGCCTACAAGTTGGGTCTGGGTTGTAAAGACTGTGTCTGCCGCTCCAAGGTGTTCCCCAGGTTGCCTCTCCATAGCTTCGATCTTCTAGCTCTCGTTCAGTAGTTGTTGAAACAACACTTCTTTAGGCCTACAAGTTGGGTCTGGGTTGTAGAGACGGTGTCTTCCGCTCCAAGGTGTTCTCCAGGTTGCCTGTCCATAGCTTCGATCTTCTAGCTCTTGCTAAGTAGTTGTTGAAACAACACTTCATTAGGCCTACAAGTTGGGTCTGGGTTGTAGAGATGGTGTCTTCTGCTCCAATGTGTTCTCCAGGTTGCTTCTCCATAGCTTTGATCTTCTAGCTCTCGTTCAGTAGTTGTTGAAACAATGCATTAGGCCTACAAGTTGGGTCTGGGTTGTAGAGACGGTGTCTTCCGCTCCAAGGTGTTCTCCAGGTTGCCTCTCCATAGCTTCGATCTTCTAGCTCTCGTTCAGTAGTTGTTGAAACAACACTGCATTAGGCCTACAAGTTGGGTCTGGGTTGTAGAGACGGTGTCTTCCGCTCCAAGGTGTTCTCCAGGTTGCCTTTCCTGAGCTTCTATCTTCAGGCTCTTGTTAAATAGTTGTTAAATGGAACAACTGCATTTGGCCTACTAGTTGGGTTGGGGCCTACTAACAGTGTCTGCCGCTCCTTGCTGTTCTCCTGGTTTCCTGTCCTGAAATTCCATTTTCAGGCTCTCGTTAAGTAGTTGTTAATGTTAGACTGCATTTGGCCTACTAGTTGGGTTGGGGCCTACTATCGGTGTCTGCCGCTCCTTGCTGTTCTCCTCCACTGAACAAAGCTGTGCCGCCTGTTTACTACTGTTGTCAATTTTGAACTGCATTTAGACTACTTACTGATTTGGGCCTACTCTCTGTGTCAGCCTCTCATTACAGTTGTCCTCCACTGCAATGCCCCCTGGTTAGTCCTGTTACCAATTTTGAACTGCCTTTAGCCCACTTTATTCTTTGGGCCTATATCTGTGTTTCCTCCTCATCCTGCCCATTGCCCGGCCAGTGATAGATGAGTCTGCTGGTACATTGACCCATAACGCAACATTCCCCGTGCACGCTACACAGCAAGATTGTGACCCTGCTGAAAGTCAGGTTCCCCTTCCCGCATACCATACCACCTTACACGGGGACAAAGAGGAAGGTGCAGATGAAAGTGCAGGTTCCTTCATCAGGTGGGGGGAGGAATACTCATTGGTGACATCACTGGCACAGGGCCGCTCATAGTACGCAAAAGTGTCGCTGCCGGTGGGAGGCGCCCCTGCCGTGCAAACACACCGCCGTACTTTGAGGGGCCCTGTGCCAGTGCCAATGCCAACGAGTGGGCCCCCCCTGCTTGCTCAGGATCACAGCACTTGCAAAGTTGAAATACTTACCTCTCCTTGCTCCACTGCCGTGACGTGGTCCATATTTCCTGGGCCCACTAAATACTTGAACCAGCCCTACCCCCACAACTTTAGCCAAATGACCCCCAATTTCCAATGCCTTACTATTTTTATAAGGTAAATTAAGATTGACAAGCTTCAGTAACAAGAATGGATGTTTTTGCCATTAAAATGGGCACTGTACATGTTTTCCTGGCCTCCACTCACTGCCGACTATGCTCCCCCATTGACTTGCATTGGGTTTCGGGTTTCGGTCGATCCCCGACTTTTCGCGATAATCGGCCGATTCCACTCGACTCGACTGTTGAGATAGTCGGGTTTCGCGAAACCCAACTCGACCCTAAAAAACTAAAAGTCGCTCAACTCTAGTGCTCAGTAGGGTTGAGCGACCTTCACTTTTATAGGATCGGGTCGGGTTTCACGAAACCCGACTTTTGGAAAAGTCGGATCGAGTGAAATCGGCCGATCCTATAAAAAAGTCGGGGTCGGGGTCGGCCGAAACTCGAAACCCAATGCAGTGCATTGGGTTTCCATGGTTCCCAGGGTCTGAAGGAGCGGAAACTCTCCTTCAGGCCCTGGGATGCATATTTAAGTGTAAAATATAGAATTAAAATAAAAAATATCCTTATACTTACCCTCTGACGCGCCCTGGTACTAACCGGGAACCTTCCTTCCTTAGAATCAGCCTTCCAGGACCTTCGGTGACGTCGCGGGTGACGTCGCGGCTTGTGATTGGCCGCGCGGCCGCCCATGTGACCGCTCGCGCGGCCAATCACAAGCCGCGACGTCACCCGCGACGTCACCGAAGGTCCTGGAAGGGCTGATTCTTAGGAAGGAAGGCTGTCGGAAGGAAGCAGGGCGCTTCCGAGGGTGAGTATATTCCTATTAGGTATATACTCTCCCTCGGAAGCGCCCTGCTTCCTTCCGACAGCCTTCCTTCCTAAGAATCAGCCCTTCCAGGACCTTCGGTGACGTCGCGGCTTGTGATTGGCCGCGCGAGCGGTCACATGGGCGGCCGCGCGGCCAATCACAAGCCGCGACGTCACCGCGACGTCACGGCAAGGTCCTAGAAGCGCGGATTCGAAGGAGGAAGGCTGCCGGTTAGTACCAGGGCGCGTCAGAGGGTAAGTATTGCAATATTTTTTATTTTAATTCTATATTTTACACTTTAATCTGAATTCCGATACCAATTCCCGATATCTTAAACATATCGGGAATCGGGATCGGAATTACGATTCCAGATTCAAAAGATCGCCGACTTCATGGCCGACCCCCCACTGGGGTCGGGTCGGGTTTCATGAAACCCGACCTTGCCAAAAGTCGGCGACTTTTGAACAATTTCGACCCGTTTCGCTCAACCCTAGTGCTCAGTACTGTTATAGGCCGTTGAAGTTTGGGCTAGGGGCTTGCGATGGCACTAGTGTATTTTTAAAAAAGGTAACCTCATTGGGGAATTGTTTGGCAGAACATGCACTGCATTAAGTCTCAGACACCCACACCACTACGTTGGTCCTAATTCTTAACTCTGTCTCCTGCAATGTCTCTTCCTAATAAGGCTAGGTTCCCATTGCGTTAATGGGAACGCGCTAACGGACAGCGTTGCACGGCGAAATTAACGCCGTGCAACGCGTCCGTTAGCGCGCCCATTCACGGCAATGGGAACGCGCAGCACTAGCGCGTGCCATGTTCGGCACGCGCTAGCGACGCGCCGGTGTTTCGGGTATCTGCACGAGCGGGGACGTTACCGCGACCCCGGGACGCGGCCCCATTAAAAACATTGCGTTAGCGCAATCCGCTAGCGCTAGCGCTAAACGGATTGCACTAACGCAATGTGACCCTAGCCTTATCTCCGACGACATGACCAGGGTTCATGTGCTCAGTACTGTTATAGGCCGGTGATTTTTGGCACGGGGGCTGTGAAGGCACTATTTCATTTTGTAAAAACAGGTTCCCACATTGGGGAATTGGGCATTACATTACATTAGGACTACTTCTTAGCACGGTCTCCTGCAATGTGTCCAGTACCTGCCACTAGATCACCAGGGTGAACGTGCATTTTGGGCTAGGGGGCTGTGATGACACTATTTTAATCAGTCCAAAAAGGAACCCACATTGGGGAATTGGGCATGGCATTCCATTGGGCCTACTTCTTAACTTTCTCCTGCAATGTCTCTTGTTTAACTGCCACTAGATCACCAGGGTGAAAATGCTTTGTACTGTTATAGGCTGGTGAAGTTTAGTCAAGGGGGGCTGTGATGGCACTAGTCTATTTTTACAAAAAGGTACCCCACATTGGTGAAACCACATGTTTGTTGGCAAACACTTCATAACATTTGTGTACCTTCAAGAGCTCACTTGAAAAGCTCTTTTTTGTATTGCCTGGTTGCTAACATTGGACACAATACACTTCATATAAATTTGATAAAGTAATGCTGTTACTTTGCCTCAGTAGTTCATTAAAAATATAGCTTTGTCCACTATATTAGTTTCTCTCCTTGCGAGCATTAACTTTGTCTGCCTCAAATGTACAAATGGAGAATATACAAATGGCGATTTGTAAACAAGATTGAAATACTGTATACCGAATGCATTCAGACAATTACATAGCTGCATTTCTTGTAAAACATTTAGGGTACCGTCACACTATACGATTTACCTACGATCATGACCAGCGATATGACCTGGCCGTGATCGTAGGTAAATCGTAGTGTGGTCGCTGGGGAGCTGTCACACAGACAGCTCTCCAGCGACCAACGATGCCGAGGTCCCTGGGTAACCAGGGTAAACATCGAGTAACTAAGCGCAGGACCGCGCTTAGTAACCCAATGTTTACCCTGGTTACAAGTGTAAAACTAAAAAAAAACAAACAGCACATACTTACATTCTGGTGTCCGTCAGGTCCCTTGCCGTCTGCTTCCCGCACTCACTGACTGCCGGCCGTAAAGTGAAAGTGAAAGCACAGCCGCTGTGCTCTGCTTTCACTTTACGGCCGGCAGTCACAGTGCGGGAAGCAGACGGCAAGGGACCTGACGGACACCAGAATGTAAGTATGTGCTGTTTTTTTTTTTTTAGTTTTACGCTTGTAACCAGGGTAAACATCGGGTTACTAAGCGCGGTCCTGCGCTTAGTAACCCGATGTTTACCCTGGTTACAAGCGAACGCATCGCTGGATCGCATCGCTAGATCGCTAGATCGGTGTCACACACACCGATCTAGCGATGACAGCGGGAGATCCAGCGATGAAAGAAAGTTCTAAACGATCTGCTACGACGTACGATTCTCAGCAGGATCCCTGATCGCTGCTGCGTGTCAGACACAGCGATATCGTAACGATATCGCTGGAACGTCACGAATCGTACTGTCGTAGCGATCGAAATGGTATAGTGTGACGGTACCCTTAGAGATGTGATAGACAATGCTCATAGTGACACAATTTTGATAAATGTTTGTTTATTCACTTCACAAACAGTTCTAAGCCTCTATATGTTTGCATTTTGTCATTGTAAAACATTAAGGTTTACTGAAACTATGCTGGTGGTCGTTTGATCTAAATCCTTGTGGGGGTCTCTGTCTTGGTGTTGCTTATCTGATATTCCAGTCAGATGATGTTTAAAAGCCTCTTGGTGATGATCTAACTATACTGTATGTAGTTAATCTTCATATATATGTAATCACTATATTTGTTTAATCCTTATATATACTTATTAACCTGTGTATGTTAACACATACAAAAGTGTACGTACTCACACCATTCAATCATACTATTCCTTGAATTTTGTAGTTTGCAATAAAAATGCCTTGTATTGCAAGTATTTGCCTTTTTCAAAGCCGTATCTGAACCTTAGTGTTAAAAATGTCAAATAAAATTGCAAAATTCTCCTGTTACTAATTGTGCAAAAAGGGAACCATTATACCATTAAAAAATACGAGTGAATTTTCCTAGACCCATCCAGTATGTGGGTTCCAAGGCCTAATGAGGTGCATATGACTATGTAGCAGGGCTCACCTTCCTGCCAATGTATAAACAAAGGAGTATGGGGCACAAAATGCGTATTGTGAAGTGGATTTTCCTGGGCCCATCCACTATGTGGGTTCCAAGGCCTAATGGGGTGCATATGACTGACTATGCAGCAGGGCTCGCCTTCCTGCCAATGTATAAAACAAAGGAGTATGGAGCACAAAATGCATATTGTGAAGTGGATTTTAATGGGCCCATCCAGTTTGTGAGTTCCAAGGCCTAATGGGGTGCATATGACTCATTATGCAGCAGGGTTCGCCTACCTGCCAATGTATAAAACAAAGGAGTATGGAGCACAAAATGCATATTGTGAAGTGGATTCTCCTGGGCCCATCCAGTATGTGGGTTCCAAGGCCTAATGGGGTGCATATGACTGAATATGCAGCAGGGCTCGCCTTCCTGCCAATGTATAAAACAAAGGAGTATGGAGCACAAAATGCACATTGTGAAGTGGATTTTAATGGGCCCATCCAGTATGTGGGTTCCAAGGCCTAATGGGGTGCATATGACTGACTATGCAGCAGGGCTCGCCTTCCTGCCAATGTATAAAACAAAGGAGTATACAGCACAAAATGCATATTGTGAAGTGGATTTTCCTGGGCCCATCCACTATGTGGGTTCCAAAGCCTAATGGCGTGCATATGACTGATTATGCAGCAGGGCTTGCCTTCCTGACAATGTATATGCAGCGCCCCAGGGTCCTGGTCGTTGCAGTAATGTCATTTTTCCACCAGGGGAAGTGATGTTACGTCTGATGGCAATAAAGGAAATCTTCTTACCAGGTATCACAAACCATACACCACACTTCACACTTCAGTCCACCAGGGAGAGCTTTGCTCCCATCTATTAGGGCACTCTTCACAATTAGGTAAAACTGGTGGGCTGGATAGGAAGTTAGGCAGAAGCTGACTAGGCTTCACTCAGGCAGCACCTGTCAGGCAGACAGGGGAAGGAGGAACATCTAAGAGCTGCAGACAGAGTGGTCCCTGACAGGAGTGGGATTCTGTCAGAGGCCTAGACAGAAGGCCACGGAGCTGTGCCTGCTTACCAATGCGGCAGCATCCTAAGAAATGACTCGAAGAGAATTGTTTTGTAGCGGGCAAGAAACGAAGTCATAGCAAAAGGAGAGGAAACCAGAAGGAGTTCTGCCCTGTAAAAGGCTGCCTCCTCTCTGAGGCGCAGAAGCCGGTAGCCAGAACACTAAGGGAGTAAGGATCTCTACGCATTACTTCAGAGACTGGCAGGACAGTTAATTCCACGTTGGCTGCCCGACCCAGGAGGCACGGTGGCAATTTGTGGGGGCTGGGGCGTGATAGGGTCCCTGTAAAAAGCCTCAGGCCATCAGTCATATGGGTTTGTCCTATCCATTCCATCAGGGGGACAGAGAGAAAGACTTAACAACTAGAACACCAACAACAGTTGTGAGAACCTCACTGAGAAGCTCAACAGGGAGGGACTACAACACTCAGGCACTAGAGGAAGGCTACTGATTTCCTCCTGGATAAGGGGACTCTGGAATTGCCTTCAGACCGGCCGGACTCTGCCTGCACTGTGATCTGGTGCTTTGGACTGTGGATGCTGAAGCCTTCAGTAAAAAGGTAAAGAGACTGCAACCTTGTGTCCTCGTTCTTCACTGCACCTCACACCATCACCATCTACATTCTGGGAAGTCCTGGGGACATACTTCACCTGTGGGAAGGTACACTATCTAGCTGCCATAACATCACCCCAGCGGACCCCTAAGCAGCATCGGTCACCCTGACCGAATACCACAGGTGGTGTCACGAACACTATCCCTTTAAAGACCTTTCCCCATTTATTAACGGACGTCCCCTAGGGCCCTACACAAAATGCATATTGTGAAGTGGATTTTCATGGGTTCATCCAGTATGTGGGTTCCAAGGTGTAATGGGGTGCATATGACTGACTATGCAGCAGGGCTCGCCTTCCTGCCAATGTATAAAACAAAGGAGTATGGAGCACAAAATGCATATTGTGAAGTGGATTTTCATGGGTTCATCCAGTATGTGGGTTCAAAGGCTTATTGGGGTGCACGGTGCACGTAGCGAACGCTTTTTCGCTACAACGGTCCGCCAAATACCGACGCATCCAGTGCACGACGTATGGAACATGTGTCCATACGTCCTGATGCATCGGTAATACAAGTCTATGGAGAAAAAACGCATCCTGCGGGCAACTTTGCAGGATGTGTAATTTCTCCAAAACTACGCATTGCGACGGAGGCCAAACGACGCAAGTGTGAAAGTAGCCTAAGAGTCCCTCCTTCATAAATGAAACAAGATGGGTCTGCTTATGTGTCACACAACACATGACCAGCTAGGGTTGTTAAATGTTACAATGACATTTCCCAGTGAATGCATTTGTAGTGGTTGAAGCAATGTTAAAGTTGAAAAACGCATAAAAAACGCTGCATCTGAACTCAGCCTAAGTGGGAGAGGAAATTTTCGCTCTGGGGTTAAATACTTGGCCTTACAGCCAAGTCCTTAACCTGCAAAGGTTGTACCTTGACATATTTCCAAGCAAAACCCGTTTTGGTTTCGCTTTCATGTGTTTTTTGTGGCCCCGAGAAAAATGGCATGAATCTCAGAAAAAAATGATTAAGGCCGGTTTCACACGTCAGTGGCTCCGGTACGTGAAGTGACAGTTTCCTCACGTACCGGAGCCACAGACACATGTAGACACAGTGAAATCAATGCATCTGTGCAGATGTCATTGATTTTTTGCGGACCGTGTCTCCGTGTGCCAAACACGGAGACATGTCAGTGTTCGTGGGAGCGCACGGATTGCACGGACCCATTAAAGTCAATGGGTACGTGTAAAACACGTACCGCACACGGACGTTGTCCGTGTGCAGTCTGTGTGCCGTGCAGGAGACAGCGCTACTGTAAGCGCTTTCCCCCCCACTGGTGCTGAAGCCGCGATTCATATCTTCCCTCAGCAGCGTTTGCTGTAGAGAAGATATGAATAATCGTGTTTAAAATAAAGATCCATGACCCCAAACCCCTCCCACCCCCTGTGCGGGGTCCCCCGCTGTTATTAAAATACTCATCTGGCTCCCTCGCTGGCTGGCGCTGCTTCCTGTCTTGGCCGCACCTTCTACTGTATGAGCTGTCACGTGGGGCCGCCCATTACGATCATGAATATGCGGCTCCACCTCCCATAGAGGTGGAGCCGCATATTCATTACTGTAAATGAATTTTATTTTATATTGTATTTTATACATACCATACATGGATATGATATAACCATAATTCAGGGAGATATTATGTTCCTGAGGGTTGACAGCTACCAAATATTTTTGCTATTTTACCCACACATGCAAATATGCTCCCCGATTTATGGATATATCCATGGATTCTGTAAACGGAGAATTATGATACAAAAAAACCTTAACATATTTTATACCTTATACTGATTAGAAAGTACAGACAGAATGGCTGCAGAAGGTGAAAGCATTGATGCTGCTGTGTTTACAAATTGCTGAATGGCAAATAGACCCTAACTAAAGATTACGATACGAGACAATACGATACACTTTATTGATCCTGGGGGGGAATTACGTTATTACAGCAGCAATAAGAGCAGTGCATAAAATATTAGGACACAAATCTTGCACAAGTATACCAACATTACATAACAAATAAATGTGGGTAGTGCAGGTATATAAGTCGCTGTTAGGCGGGGTTCACATTGCGTTAACAGCAGCCCGTTCAATACATACGTTAACGGGCTGCTGTTAACGCAAGTGCCGATGTGTCATCATGCTAGCGCAGATAGAGCTAGCAGATGCTCTATCTGCGCTAGCGGTTATGGACCCAGAAACGTTGCAGCCCGCGTCCCAGGGTCCGTCACTCAATGACGGCACATCGCTAGTGCACGCCCATTGTGGGCATGCGCTAGTGATGTGTCCCACATAGGATATAATGGCGGCGTTAGAGGACTGCGTTACACCACGTTATGCCGCAGTGTAGCGTAGTCCATCTAACGGACGCCACAGACGCAGTGTGAACCCAGCCTTAATTGACATTAGTACACCTGCAATCAGTCATTGTTGTCTACCACCCTTAGGAAATTATTATACATCCCCATAGCAGTAGGTACAAACAATTTCCTGAATTTCTCCTTTTTACACCTTAGTAGGATTAGCCGGCTGCTGAATGTGCTCTTCTGCTTCAAGAACAGCTCGTATAGTGGGTGTGTATTATTGATCATTATAGCCCTACACTTCTTTTGAATTCTATCCTCCAATACCTCCTCAAAAGATTCCAGAGTCCAGATGGAGGCCAACAGCTACGCTTGCCTTCTTGATAAGTTTGTTGAGCTTATTAGCGTCAGACTTTCCCACACTACTGCCCCAGCATATGATAGCAAAAAAGATGGCGCTTGCCACAACGGGCTGGTAGAACATTTCCAGCATTTTACTGCACACATTGAATGACCTGAGCTTCTGAAGAAAGTTCATTCTGCTCATTCCCTTCTTGTAAATCTTGTCTATTTGACACCTCCAATCGAGTTTACTGTCAAGGCGAACCCCCAAATATTTGTAGCTCTCAACAGTCTAAACCTCCTGGCCAAAAATATTGATCTGTAAGTAATCCTCCTTTTTCCTTCTATAACTCACCACCAATTCCTTGGTTTTCTTTACATTTAGTTCTAGACAGTAAGTATTATCAATACCTGCCCATGTGAAACCTATCAAGAGCTTTTAGGAATTAAATTATTATAGGATTTTAGTCTTGGTGGTCACGGACCACTAATGTCATTTTACAATAATGTGGACTAACTGGTCTAAAATCAAACAGCTGCCCTCCTGACATGTTTCACCATTGCTGTATTCTTCAGGATAATGAGGCTGCAAATGGTCACCATATGGGACCTACAGGCTTATGTAAGGTTGGTCCATGAAGTCATAAAGGGTCATCCTATCAAGGGAGTCTATAAACTGGACCAATCAGGGATATTTGGAGGTTGAAATAAGGTTGTTACTAATAGGTTAAACACAGTATCAATCAAAGAGCAAGGACTTATAGGTGCTTATGGCACAAAAACGCTCTTACGGGGCCAATAAAACTATTTTATGGAGGTCAAATTTAGTAACAAGCCAGTCCAAAGAGTTGGAGCAATATAGAAACCAATGACAATATAATTCTGGATTATTTCTTTGCTGAAAATATTGTAAAGTCAGTTTACCAGCATGTGTGTGCATTCTCCCCAGTGCCGACCAACACTGTTATGATTAGGTAATTCAGTACCACAATGGACATAGTAGTCAGAGCACATACAGTGATCTGACAATAACCCAAAAACATAGAACGAGCTCTGAGACGTGGGAATTCTGCTGACCGCAATCCCTAATCCTCTCCAACCACACTAGAGGCAGCCGTGGATTGCGCCTAACGCTCCCTATGCAACTCGGCACAGCCTGAGAAACTAGCTAGCCTGAAGATAGAAAATAGTAACATAGTAACATAGTAACATAGTTAGTAAGGCCGAAAAAAGACATTTGTCCATCCAGTTCAGCCTATATTCCATCATAATAAATCCCCAGATCTACGTCCTTCTACAGAACCTAATAATTGTATGATACAATATTGTTCTGCTCCAGGAAGATATCCAGGCCTCTCTTGAACCCCTCGACTGAGTTCGCCATCACCACCTCCTCAGGCAAGCAATTCCAGATTCTCACTGCCCTAACAGTAAAGAATCCTCTTCTATGTTGGTGGAAAAAGCTTCTCTCCTCCAGACGCAAAGAATGCCCCCTTGTGCCCGTCACCTTCCTTGGTATAAACAGATCCTCAGCGAGATATTTGTATTGTCCCCTTATATACATATACATGGTTATTAGATCGCCCCTCAGTCGTCTTTTTTCTAGACTAAATAATCCTAATTTCGCTAATCTATCTGGGTATTGTAGTTCTCCCATCCCCTTTATTAATTTTGTTGCCCTCCTTTGTACTCTCTCTAGTTCCATTATATCCTTCCTGAGCACCGGTGCCCAAAACTGGACACAGTACTCCATGTGTGGTCTAACTAGGGATTTGTACAGAGGCAGTATAATGCTCTCATCATGTGTATCCAGACCTTTTTTAATGCACCCCATGATCCTGTTTGCCTTGGCAGCTGCTGCCTGGCACTGGCTGCTCCAGGTAAGTTTATCATTAACTAGGATCCCCAAGTCCTTCTCCCTGTCAGATTTACCCAGTGGTTTCCCATTCAGTGTGTAATGGTGACATTGATTCCTTCTTCCCATGTGTATAACCTTACATTTATCATTGTTAAACCTCATCTGCCACCTTTCAGCCCAAGTTTCCAACTTATCCAGATCCATCTGTAGCAGAATACTATCTTCTCTTGTATTAACTGCTTTACATAGTTTTGTATCATCTGCAAATATCGATATTTTACTGTGTAAACCTTCTACCAGATCATTAATGAATATGTTGAAGAGAACAGGTCCCAATACTGACCCCTGCGGTACCCCACTGGTCACAGCGACCCAGTAAGAGACTATACCATTTATAACCACCCTCTGCTTTCTATCACTAAGCCAGTTACTAACCCATTTACACACAATTTCCCCCAGACCAAGCATTCTCATTTTGTGTACCAACCTCTTGTGCGGCACGGTATCAAACGCTTTGGAAAAATCGAGATATACCACGTCCAATGACTCACCGTGGTCCAGCCTATGGCTTACCTCTTCATAAAAACTGATTAGATTGGTTTGACAGGAGCGATTTCTCATAAACCCATGCTGATATGGAGTTAAACAGTTATTCTCATTGAGATAATCCAGAATAACATCCCTCAGAAACCCTTCAAATATTTTACCAACAATAGAGGTTAGACTTACTGGCCTATAATTTCCAGGTTCACTTTTAGAGCCCTTTTTGAATATTGGCACCACATTTGCTATGCGCCAGTCCTGCGGAACAGACCCTGTCGCTATAGAGTCCCTAAAAATAAGAAATAAGCCTACCTTGCCTGTTGTGAATTCTGTGGCTGAGTTCACTCCTGTGGTCACAAGTGGTATTGCAGTCTCTGGGCTTCCTCCCTCAGGTGTTTTGGTGAGCTCGTTGGCTGCCTTGCTATTTAGCTCCACCTGAGTCTGTCTTCCTTGCTCCTTGTCAATGTTCCAGTGTTGGATCTGAGCTACTGCATCTTTCCTTGGACCTGCTGCTCTGCTAGATAAGTGCTTCTAGTTTGTTTTCTGTTTTTTCTGTCCAGCTTGCTATTAACTTTTGCTTTAAGCTCTGAGAAGCAAAGGGGTGCACCGCCGTGCTGTTAGTTCGGCACGGTGGGTCTTTTTGCCCCTTTGCGTGGTTTTCGTTTTAGGGTTTTTTGTAGACTGCATAGTTCTCTTTGCTATCCTCGCTCTGTCTAGAATATCGGGCCTCACTTTGCTGAATCTATTTCATTCCTACGTTTGTCTTTTCATCTTGCTAACAGTCATTATATGTGGGGGGCTGCCTATTCCTTTGGGGTATTTCTCTGAGGTAAGTCAGGCTTGTATTTCTATCTTCAGGCTAGTCAGCTCCTCAGGCAGTGCCGAGTTGCATAGGTAGTGATAGGCGCAATCCACTGCTGCTTATAGTTGTGTGAGGATAGATCAGGTACTGCAGTCTACAGAGATTCCACGTCTCAGAGCTCGTCCTATTGTTTTTGGTTATTGCCAGATCTCTGTATGTGCGCTGATTACTGCACGCTGTGTTGCCTGATTGCCAGCCATAACAGTACAAGGAGCCACACCAATGATTCCCAATAGAGGGAAAAAAGAAATCCTGACATCATTTTTTTTTCTTAGCTCTGTCTTCAGTCTTTTTTTTCCCCTAGACATTAGAGTGCTTCAGGACACAGCTGTGGACATGGATATTCAGGCTCTGTGCTCCTCAATGGATAATCTCGTTGTAAATGTACAAAAGATTCAAGATACTATTGATCAGAAATCGATGCTAGAACCAAGAATTCCGATTCCTGATTTGTTTTTTGGTGACAGAACTAAGTTCCTGAGCTTCAGAAATAATTGTAAGCTATTTTTGGCCTTGAAACCTCATTCTTCTGGTAATCCTATTCAACAGGTTTTGATTATTATTTCTTTTTTGCGCGGCGACCCACAGGACTGGGCGTTTTCTCTTGCACCAGGAGATTCTGCATTGAGTAATGTTGATGCATTTTTCCAGGCGCTGGGATTGCTTTACGATGAGCCTAATTCAGTGGATCAGGCTGAGAAAAATCTGCTGGCTTTATGCCAGGGTCAGGATGATGTAGAAGTATATTGTCAGAAATTTAGGAAGTGGTCAGTACTCACTCTGTGGAATGAATCTGCACTAGCGGCTTTGTTCAGAAAGGGTCTCTCTGAAGCTCTTAAGGATGTAATGGTGGGATTTCCTATGCCTGCTGGTTTGAATGAGTCTATGTCCTTGGCCATTCAGATCGGTCGTCGCTTGCGCGAGCGTAAATCTGTGCACCATCTGGCGGTATTGTCTGAGAGTAAACCTGAGCCTATGCAGTGCGACAGGACTATGACTAAAGTAGAACGGCAAGAACACAGACGTCTGAACAGACTGTGTTTCTATTGTGGTGATTCTACTCATGCTATTTCTAATTGTCCTAAACGCACTAGGCGGTTCGATAGCTCTGCCGTTATTGGTACTGTACAGTCCAAATTCCTTTTGTCCATTACCTTAATGTGCTCTTTGTCATCGTATTCTGTCATGGCGTTTGTGGATTCAGGCGCTGCCCTGAATCTGATGGATTTGGATTATGCTAAACGTTGTGGATTTTTCTTGGAGCCTTTGCGGTGTCCTATTCCGTTGAGAGGAATTGATGCTACACCTTTGGCCAAGAATAAGCCTCAGTACTGGGCCCAGCTGACCATGTGCATGGCTCCTGCACATCAGGAAGTTATTCGCTTTCTGGTACTGCATAATTTGCATGATGTGGTCGTGTTGGGGTTGCCATGGCTACAAACCCATAATCCAGCATTGGATTGGAACTCTATGTCGGTAACCAGCTGGGGTTGTCAGGGAGTACATGGTGATGTTCCATTTTTGTCTATTTCGTCATCCATTCCTTCTGACATCCCAGAGTTCTTGTCGGACTTTCAGGATGTATTTGAAGAGTCCAAGTCTGATGCCCTACCTCCGCATAGGAATTGTGATTGTGCTATCGATTTGATTCCTGGTAGTAAATTCCCTAAGGGTCGTTTATTTAATTTGTCCGTACCTGAACACACCGCTATGCGCAGTTATGTGAAGGAGTCCCTGGAGAAGGGACATATTCGCCCGTCGTCGTCACCATTGGGAGCAGGGTTCTTTTTTGTAGCCAAGAAGGATGGTTCGCTAAGACCGTGTATTGATTACCGCCTTCTTAATAAGATCACTGTTAAGTTTCAGTATCCCTTGCCATTGATTTCTGACTTGTTTGCTCGGATTAAGGGGGCTAGTTGGTTTACTAAGATTGATCTTCGTGGTGCGTATAATCTGGTGAGAATCAGGCAGGGAGATGAATGGAAAACGGCATTTAATACGCCCAAGGGTCATTTTGAGTATCTGGTGATGCCGTTCGGACTTGCCAATGCTCCATCTGTTTTTCAGTCTTTTATGCATGACATTTTCCGTGAGTATCTGGATAAATTCTTGATTGTTTACTTGGATGACATTTTGATCTTCTCAGATGATTGGGAGTCTCATGTGAAGCAAGTCAGAATGGTATTCCAGGTACTGCGTGCTAATTCCTTGTTCGTGAAGGGATCAAAGTGTCTCTTCGGTGTGCAGAAAGTTTCATTTTTGGGGTTCATCTTTTCCCCTTCTACTATCGAGATGGATCCGGTTAAGGTTCAGGCCATCCAGGATTGGACTCAGCCGACATCTCTAAAGAGTCTGCAGAAATTCCTGGGCTTTGCTAATTTTTATCGTCGCTTCATCTGTAATTTTTCTATCATTGCCAGACCATTGACCGATTTGACCAAGAAGGGTGCTGATTTGGTTAATTGGTCTTCTGCTGCCGTGGAAGCTTTTCAGGAGTTGAAGCGTCGTTTTTGCTGTGCCCCTGTGTTGTGTCAACCTGATGTTTCTCTTCCGTTCCAGGTCGAGGTTGATGCTTCTGAGATTGGTGCAGGGGCGGTTTTGTCACAGAGAGGTTCTGGTTGCTCAGTGTTCAAACCATGTGCTTTCTTTTCCAGGAAATTTTCTGCTGCTGAGCGTAATTATGATGTGGGCAACCGAGAGTTGCTGGCCATGAAGTGGGCATTCGAGGAGTGGCGTCATTGGCTTGAGGGTGCTAAGCATCGCGTGGTGGTTTTGACTGATCATAAGAACCTTACTTATCTTGAGTCTGCCAAGCGCTTGAATCCTAGACAGGCCCGTTGGTCGTTATTTTTTGCTCGTTTTGATTTTGTGATTTCATACCTTCCGGGCTCTAAAAATGTGAAGGCGGATGCTCTGTCTAGGAGTTTTGTGCCCGACTCTCCGGGGTTATCTGAGCCGGCGAGTATCCTCAAGGAAGGAGTCATTGTGTCTGCCATCTCCCCTGATTTGCGGAGAGTGTTGCAGAAATTTCAGGCTAATAAACCTGATCGTTGTCCGGCCGAGAAACTGTTCGTCCCTGATAGGTGGACTAGTAAAGTTATCTCTGAACTTCATTGTTCGGTGCTGGCCGGTCATCCAGGAATCTTTGGTACCAGGGAGTTGGTTGCTAGATCCTACTGGTGGCCATCTCTGTCACGGGATGTGCGTGCTTTTGTGCAGTCCTGTGGAATTTGTGCTAGGGCTAAGCCCTGCTGTTCACGTGCCAGTGGGTTGCTTTTGCCCTTGCCGGTCCCGAAGAGGCCTTGGACACATATTTCGATGGATTTCATTTCTGACCTTCCCGTTTCTCAAAAAATGTCGGTCATTTGGGTGGTCTGTGATCGCTTTTCTAAAATGGTCCATCTGGTGCCCTTGGTTAAATTGCCTTCCTCCTCTGATTTGGTGCCTTTGTTCTTCCAGCATGTGGTTCGTTTACATGGCATTCCTGAGAATATTGTTTCTGACAGAGGTTCCCAGTTTGTCTCGAGGTTCTGGCGAGCCTTTTGTGGTAGGATGGGCATTGACCTATCTTTCTCCTCGGCCTTCCATCCTCAGACTAATGGCCAGACCGAACGAACCAATCAGACCTTGGAAACATATCTGAGATGTTTTGTTTCCGCTGACCAGGATGATTGGGTGTCATTTTTGCCGTTGGCTGAGTTCGCCCTTAATAATCGGGCCAGCTCGGCTACCTTGGTCTCTCCATTTTTCTGCAATTCTGGGTTCCATCCTCGTTTCTCTTCAGGACAGGTTGAGTCTTCGGACTGTCCTGGTGTGGATTCTGTGGTGCACAGGTTGCAGCAGATCTGGACTCAGGTAGTGGACAATTTGACCTTGTCCCAGGAGAAGGCTCAGCTTTTCGCTAATCGCAGACGCCGTGTGGGACCCCGACTTCGTGTTGGGGATCTGGTTTGGTTATCTTCTCGTCATATTCCTATGAAGGTTTCCTCTCCTAAATTTAAACCTCGTTTTATTGGTCCGTATAGGATTTCTGAGATTCTCAATCCGGTGTCTTTTCGTCTGACCCTCCCAGACTCCTTTTCCATACATAATGTATTCCATAGGTCGTTGTTGAGGAGATACGTGGCACCTATGGTTCCATCTGTGGAGCCTCCTGCCCCTGTTTTGGTGGAGGGGGAATTGGAGTATATTGTGGAGAAGATTTTGGATTCTCGTGTCTCTAGACGGAAACTCCAGTATCTGGTCAAATGGAAGGGTTATGCTCAGGAAGATAATTCCTGGGTTTTTGCCTCTGATGTCCATGCCCCAGATCTTGTTCGTGCCTTTCATGTGGCTCATCCTGGTCGGCCTGGGGGTTCTGGTGAGGGTTCGGTGACCCCTCCTCAAGGGGGGGGTACTGTTGTGAATTCTGTGGCTGAGTTCACTCCTGTGGTCACAAGTGGTATTGCAGTCTCTGGGCTTCCTCCCTCAGGTGTTTTGGTGAGCTCGTTGGCTGCCTTGCTATTTAGCTCCACCTGAGTCTGTCTTCCTTGCTCCTTGTCAATGTTCCAGTGTTGGATCTGAGCTACTGCATCTTTCCTTGGACCTGCTGCTCTGCTAGATAAGTGCTTCTAGTTTGTTTTCTGTTTTTTCTGTCCAGCTTGCTATTAACTTTTGCTGGAAGCTCTGAGAAGCAAAGGGGTGCACCGCCGTGCTGTTAGTTCGGCACGGTGGGTCTTTTTGCCCCTTTGCGTGGTTTTCGTTTTAGGGTTTTTTGTAGACTGCATAGTTCTCTTTGCTATCCTCGCTCTGTCTAGAATATCGGGCCTCACTTTGCTGAATCTATTTCATTCCTACGTTTGTCTTTTCATCTTGCTAACAGTCATTATATGTGGGGGGCTGCCTATTCCTTTGGGGTATTTCTCTGAGGTAAGTCAGGCTTGTATTTCTATCTTCAGGCTAGTCAGCTCCTCAGGCAGTGCCGAGTTGCATAGGTAGTGATAGGCGCAATCCACTGCTGCTTATAGTTGTGTGAGGATAGATCAGGTACTGCAGTCTACAGAGATTCCACGTCTCAGAGCTCGTCCTATTGTTTTTGGTTATTGCCAGATCTCTGTATGTGCGCTGATTACTGCACTCTGTGTTGCCTGATTGCCAGCCATAACACTTGCCTCAGAGAAATCCCCCAAAGGAAAAGGCAGCCCCCCACATATAATGACTGTGAGTTAAGATGAAAAGACAAACGTAGAGATGAAATAGATTTAGCAAAGTGAGGCCCGACTTTCTGAACAAAGCGAGGATAGGAAAGGTAACTTTGCGGTCAACACAAAACCCTACAAACAACCACACAAAGGGGGCAAAAAGACCCTCCGTACTGACTAACGGCACGGAGGTACACCCTCTGCATCCCAGAGCTTCCAGCAAGCAAGAAAAAAACAAATAAGCAAGCTGGACAGAAAAAACAGCAAACAAAAATAACTAAAGCGAAACTTAGCTATGCAGAGCAGCAGGCCACAGGAACGATCCAGGAGGAAGCAAGTCCAATACTAGAACATTGGCTGGAAGCCAGGATCAGAGCACCAGGTGGAGTTAAATAGAGCAGCACCTAACGACTTCACCACATCACCTGAGGAAGGAAACTCAGAAGCCGCAGTACCACTCTCCTCCACCAACGGAAGCTCACAGACAGAATCAGCCGAAGTACCACTTGTGACCACAGGAGGGAGCTCTGCCACAGAATTCACAACACAACACCCCACACTGATCGAGGTGAGCAGCCATGAGAAATAGAAAAAAGGAAGGAAGGATCCAGCGATGGGTGGAAGTGGCTAAAAAATAACTTTTATTGAAATGTTATTAAAATGAGTAACACATATTGTCGGGCACTAATACACTGTTAGGAAAGATCGACGTGTTTCGAGTAATGATGAGCGAATATACTCGGTACTCGAGATTTCCCGAGCACACTCGAGTATTTGTAAGTGCTAGATTTTAGCGCCGCAGCTGAATGATTTACATCTGTTAGCCAGCTTAAGTACATGTGGGGATTCCCTAGCAACCAGGCAATCACAATTTTAAAATCATATTCTAAATACTGGTCGATGATGTCAATTTCTAGCAATTTCTAGCAATGACACCATAGCAGAGTGATCCATTTAATTTTTACGGAAGGTGATAATAGTTGATCATCGAGATGCAGTAAATTTTAACCCCCATTGATGACCTAACATAAAAATAGGTTATTGATTTAAAAGTAGATGACAGCTCCTTTAAATGAATATTGAGCAAAACATATACAGTATACCGAATAAATATACTATATGTATGGCTTTTGTGCTATTTTTGATCAAAAACAGTGTTACTAAAAACTCTGTGTTATTTAGATGCACTTTTTGCTTTTTACGTATTTACAGCAGGGTTTTTGCTCATTTTTTCTCTTGTAGGTTTTATATATTTCATGGCCAATGTGAACATGCGCTTATGAGCTGCATGTGTACCAATTCAAGTGAAGTGCAATTTATGTGTTTTTTCTTTGTATTACTGCATTCTGTGCAAGGCGGGTGTGGCCTCTCTGTTTCTGAGCTAGAGATTGTATATAAGGCTCCCCCAGACTGGTGTTCCACTGGCTGGGCCCAGTCCTGTTGTCTGCCCTTATTCACACTGAGGTCAACATTGACACATGGTAAGGTTTTAATATTAGACAGTTTAGAACCGTCCCGATCAGAGTTACCTTGTCATGGTGGAATGGCTTTTGTGGTATTTTTTTTATCACAAACAGTATTACTAAAACCTCTTTGTTATTTAAATGCACTTTTTTGCTTTTTATTTACTTAGTTACAGCAGGGTTTTTGCTCATTTATTCTCTTGTAGCTTTTAGATGAATAAATATGGAGCGCCCCCATGGGGCTGTGGGGTACTCGGTACCGGGTCCTGTGGTTCACAGTGGGATGTCATGGTGGCTGACCCGGTCCATAGCCCTGGGACGTCCGTGTAAAGGGGAAAGGTCTTTAAAGGGATAAAGTTTGTGTTTGTGATGCCACCTGTGGTATTTGGTCAGGGTGACCAACGCTGCTTTAAGGGGTCCGCTGGGGTGATGTTTTGACAGCTAGATGGTATACCTTCCCAGAGGTGAAGTATGTCCCCAGGGCTTCCTGGTGTGTAGATGGTGGATGGTGAGAGGCGCAGAGGAGAACGAGGACACAAGGTGGCAGTCTCTTTACCTTTACTGAAGACTTCAGCATCCACAGTCCAGGGCACCAGATCACAGGGCAGGCAGAGTCCGGCCGGTTTGGAGGCAAGTCCAGAGTTCCCTTATCCAGGTCAAAATCAATAGCCTTCCTTTGCACTGCAATGGTGTAGTCCCTTACTGCCTATAGCTTCACATAAGGGTCTCACAGATGTGGTGTGTCTCTCTCTGTCCCCCATATAGGATAGGACAAAACCCGTATGACTGGTGGCTTGAGGCTGTTTATAGGGACTCTATCATGCCCTGGCCTCTGAGGGGTGCCACCGTGCCTCCTGGGTGTAGGTGTGGACAGGTAACTTGCAAGTAACTTGCAATTAGCTGTCCTACCAGTCTCTGGAGTAAAGCATAAATGTCCTTACTCCCTCGGTGTTCTGGCTACCGGGATTCTGCGCCTCAGAAGGAGGCAACCTGTGCTGGGCTGGTCCCCTTCTGGCATCCTTTCCTTTGCTTTGCTTTCCTTGCATGCTCACTGCAATACAGTTCTGCCTTCTGAATGTATCTTCCCAGGAGCTGTAGCACTTCAGGCTACACTGCTCCTCTGCTTCCTTTCCCTCTGTCTTTCTGACAGGAACTGACCTCTTTCCCCCCAGATCAGGATGTTCTTATAGGGGAGTTCACCTAAAACAGGCTTAGAGCTCCCGCTTCTGGTCTGTAGTGTGAACATGTTGCATGCATTGTGTTACCTGGATGCAGTTATCCTTCATTGGCTCCAAACGTAGCATCACTCTCCCCGAGAGGAAAGCAATACCACTGCGACGACAAGGACCCTGGGGCGCCGCAAATATACTGTTGATGTTCTGTGATACCCCTTTGTTACTCCTTATAAAACATACTCCATTATACCTAATGCAGGCTCTCAGTAACTTGAAGAAAACATTCTTTTGGTGTCAGAGTGTAAACGTTTTTTCTTTGTTTCTTTAAAGGGAACCTGTCACCCCGAAAATCGCAGGTGAGGTAAGCCCACCGGCATCAGGGGCTTATCTACAGCATTCTGTAATGCTGTAGATAAGTCCCCGATGTTACCTGAATCAGGAGAAAAAGACGTTATATTATACTCACCCAGGGGCGGTCCCGCTGCTGGTCTGGTCGGATGGGCGTCTCTGGTCCGCTGCGGCGCCTCCCATCTTCATTCCAAGACGTCCTCTTCTGATCTTCAGCCACGGCTCCTGCGCAGGCGTACTTTGTCTGCCCTGTTGAGGACAGAGCAAAGTACTGCAGTGCGCAGGCGCCGGGCCTCTCTGACCTTTCTGGCGCCTGCGCACTGCAGTACTTTGTTCTGCCCTCAACAGGGCACACAAAGTACGCCTGCGCCGGAGCCGTGACTGAAGATCAGAAGAGGACATCTTGGAATGAAGATGGGAGGTGCCGCAGTGGACCAGAGACGCCCATCCGACTGGACCAGCAGCGGGACCACCCCTGGGTGAGTATAATATAACGTCTTTTTCTCCTCTTTCAGGTAACATCGGGGGCTTATCTACAGCATTACAGAATGCTGTAGATACAGTTAGGGCCAGAAATATTTGGACAGTGACACAAGTTTTGTTATTTTAGCTGTTTACAAAAACATGTTCAGAAATACAATTATATATATAATATGGGCTGAAAGTGCACACTCCCAGCTGCAATATGATAGTTTCCACATCCAAATCGGAGAAAGGGTTTAGGAATCATAGCTCTGTAATGCATAGCGTCCTCTTTTTCAAGGGACCAAAAGTAATTGGACAATGGACTCTAAGGGCTGCAATTAACTCTGAAGGCGTCTCCCTCGTTAACCTGTAATCAATGAAGTAGTTAAAAGGTCAGGGGTGGATTCCAGGTGTGTGGTTTTGCATTTGGAAGCTGTTGCTGTGAGCAGACAACATGCGGTCAAAGGAACTCTCAATTGAGGTGAAGCAGAACATCCTGAGGCTGAAAAAAAAGAAAAAATCCATCAGAGAGATAGCAGACATGCTTGGAGTAGCAAAATCAACAGTTGGGTACATTCTGAGAAAAAAGGAATTGACTGTTGAGCTTGGGAACTCAAAAAGGCCTGGGCGTCCACGGATGACAACAGTGGTGGGTGATCGCCACATACTTAATTTGGTGAAAAAGAACCCGTTCACAACATCAACTGAAGTCCAGAACACTCTCAGTGAAGTAGGTGTATCTGTCTCTAAGTCAACAGTAAAGAGAAGACTCCATGACAGTAAATACAAAGGGTTCACATCGAGATGCAAACCATTCATCAATACCAAAAATAGACAGGCCAGAGTTAAATTTGCAGAAAAACACCTCAAGAAGCCAGCTCAGTTCTGGAAAAGTATTCTATGGACAGATGAGACAAAGATCAACCTGTACCAGAATGATGGGAAGAAAAAAGTTTGGAGAAGAAAGGGAACGGCACATGATCCAAGGCACACCACATCCTCTGTAAAACATGGTGGAGGCAACGTGATGGCATGGGCATGCATGGCTTTCAATGGCACTGGGTCACTTGTGTTTATTGATGACATAAGAGCAGACAAGAGTAGCCGGATGAATTCTGAAGTGTACCGGGATATACTTTCAGCCCAGATTCAGCCAAATGCTGCAAAGTTGATTGGACGGCGCTTCATAGTACAGATGGACAATGACCCCAAGCATACAGCCAAAGCTACCCATGAGTTCATGAGTGCCAAAAAGTGGAACATTCTGCAATGGCCAAGTCAATCTCCAGATCTAAACCCAATTGAGCATGCATTTCACTTGCTCAAATCCAGACTTAAGACGGAAAGACCCACAAACAAGCAAGACCTGAAGGCTGCGGCTGTAAAGGCCTGGCAAAGCATTAAGAAGGAGGAAACCCAGCGTTTGGTGATGTCCATGGGTTCCAGACTTAAGGCAGTGATTGCCTCCAAAGGATTTGCAACAAAATATTGAAAATAAAAATATTTTGTTTGGGTTATGTTTATTTGTCCAATTACTTTTGACCTCCTAAAATGTGGAGTGTTTGTAAAGAAATGTGTACAATTCCTACATTTTCTATCAGATATTTTTGTTCAACCCTTCAAATTAAACGTTACAATCTGCACTTGAATTCTGTTGTAGAGGTTTCATTTCAAATCCAATGTGGTGGCATGCAGAGCCCAACTCGCGAAAATTGTGTCACTGTCCAAATATTTCTGGCCCTAACTGTAAGCCCCTGATGCCGGTGGGCTTACCTCACCCGCGATTTTCGGGGTGACCGGTTCCCTTTAATTACTACATTATAGAATACAACAAAATTACACAAAATTCTATTCTCTATTTACAGGGTGCCATGGTGGAAAAACGGATTCTGGCTAAAGTGCATAGTAAATTTATTGTTTCTTTGGCATATGCGTTCCAAACAAAGAATGACGTCTGCTTAGTAATGACTCTGATGAATGGAGGTGACCTGCGGTAAGTTGTACAATTTATGCTGTAGAACATCCAGTATATTTTGCTATATCAGCACTTCATTAAAGGCCATTTTTCATTTTTATTTTTTCTCCCTTTCTTCCAAGAGCTATAAATTTGTATTATACAATCAATATAGCCATATGACAGGTTTTTTTTTCTTTGGGACAAATTGTACTTTTGAATGACACCATTCATTTTACCACACAGTGTACTAGAAAACAGGGAAAAAAATCCAAGTGAGTTGAAATTGCAAAAAAAGTGATATTGGTTATATGGTTCTCCCGGTCAGTATGCACAGATACCGAACATGTATAGCTCTTTTTATTAAGTGATGCAAAAAACAAAATAGGAGATTTGTAAGAATTTTTTTTTAGTTTTTGTTGCCATTTTTCGGGATCTGGGAGTGTCTGAGGGCTTATTTTCTGCATCCTAAGCTGAAGTTTTTACTGATACCATTTTGGGATAGATAAAATGTTTTGATAGCCTGTTATTGTATTTTTGTAGTGTTGTGGCGGCCAATAAACTGTAATTCTGTCGTTTTGATTTTTTTTTGTTACGACATTTACTAATCGGATTAATTTATTTTATATATAGATAGATCGGACATTTTTGAATGCAGCTATACCAAATATGTGTTTTTTTATTGCGTTATTTTCAATGGGGCAAAAGGGTTATGATTTTAATGTTTGTGTTTTTTATATTTTTTCACATTTTTAAAAACTTTTTTTTACTTTTTGCTGGATGTTAGAGGCACATTACGTCTAATTAACTTTGTAAGGGCAAAGACGCGGGCTTGGCTTGTGAGCCCACATGAAAGGCACAGATATGACATACAGTATGAAGTACCTTTAGGGGTTAATAAAGGGTTGTCAGCTGGACCCTTTCACTAACTGTGAAAACATAATGTCCCATGTAATATTCACTATGTTTTTTAAAATAAAGGAGTCCTTGCAAGTCTAGTCAATATCTGTCATAAGAATGGTTCACAACAGGGTTATCCCTTGTCATCTTAAAATAATAGGGTGCTAATACTGAAACTGGGGGAAGTCTCAAACGTTTAATTCTGTATTCACAAGTAGCGTAAATGCTATGTTATTAGAGCTGCATTTTTGCAGAAAAAACCCTCTGCATTTTACTGTCCAAGAACAGTGGATGTGATTTCATGAAAACTTCGTCCCACTGTGCATCTAAAGACGGTGCTGATCTGTGTGTTTTTTTGTGAACTTCTCTATACGCTTCTATGGAGATCATGAAAACTGCATGTAAGAAAACACAGATGGGGTGGGGAGGCGCCAAGAAAATCGGTCAATAAGAATTTAAAAAAATTGCAATAAATTGAGTTAAGTTATTACTACATACAGTGGTGAAAAAAGTATTTAGTCAGTGATCAATTGTGCAAGTTCTCCCACTTAAAAAGATGAGAGGCCTGTAATTGACATCATAGGTAGACCACAACTATGAGAGTCAAATGAGAAAAAAAAATCCAGAAAATCACCTTGTCTGATTTGGCAATATTTATTTAACAAAGTATGGTGTAAAATAAGTATTTGGTCACCTAAAAACATGCAAGATTTCTGGCTCTCATAGACCTGTAACTTCTTCTTTAAGATGATCATCTAACCTCCACTCATTACTTGTAGTAACGGCACCTGTTTGAACTTGTTATCAGTATAAAAGACACCTGCCCACAACCTCCAACAGTCACACTCCAAATTCCACTATGGTGAAGACAAAAGAGCTGTCGAAGGACACCAGAAACAAAATTGTAGCCCTGCACCGGCTGGGGAGACTGAATCTGCAATAAGCAATCAGCTTGGTGTGATGAAATCAACTGTGGGAGCAATAATAAGAAAATGGAAGACCTACAAGACCACTGATAATCTCCCTTGATCTGGGGCTCCACGCAAGATCTCACCCCGTGGGGTCGAAATGATCACAAGAACGGTGAACAAAAATCCCACAACCACACAGGGGGACCTAGTGAATGACCTGCATATAGCTGGGACCACCGTGACAAAGGCTACCATCATTTACACACTATGCCGCCAGGGACTCAGATCCTGCAGTGCCAGACGTGTCCCCCTGCTTAAGCCAGTACATGTCCGGGCCTGTCTGAAGTTTGCTAGAGAGCATTTGAATTATCCAGAAGAGTATTGAGAGAATATCATATGATCTGATGAAAACAAAGTCTTACTGTTTGGTAGAAACAAAACTCGTTGTGTTTGGAGGAGACTGAATGCTGAGTTACATCCAAAAAACACCATACCTACTGTGAAGTATGGGGGTGGCAACATCATGCTTAGGGGCTGTTTCTCTGCAAAGGGATGGGACCAGGACGACTGATCCGTGTACATGAAAGAATGAATGGGGCCATGTATCGTGAGATTTTGAGTGCAAACTGTTGTGAATTCTGTTGTCGAACTCCCTCCTGTGGTTGTGAATGGTACTTCGGCGAGTTCTGTCCATGGACTCCCTATGGTGGCTGTGAGTGAAGCTGCTGCTTCTGAGGTTCCTTACACAGGTGACGTGGTTTATCCTTTGGTTGGCTGCTCTATTTAACTCCACTCAGATCGTTACTCCATGCCAGCTGTCAATGTTCCTGCATTGGTTCAGTTCGCTCTTGGATCTTTCTGGTGACCTGTCTTCTCCAGCAGAAGCTAAGTTCCTGATAGTTATTATTTGTTCATTGTTTCCTTGTCCAGCTGGTTATCATGATTTTGTCTTGCTAGCTGGAAGCTCTGGGATGCAGAGTGGCATCTCCGCACCGTTAATCGGTGCGGAGGTCTTTTTGCACACTCTGTGTGGTCTTTTGTAGTTTTTTGTGCTGACCGCAAAGATACCTTTCCTATCCTCTGTCTGTTTAGTAAGTCTGGCCTCCCTTTGCTGAAACCTGTTTCATTTCTGCGTTTGTGACTTTCATCTTTACTCACAGTCAATATATGTGGGGGGATGCCTTTTCCTTTGGGGAATTTCTCTGAGGCAAGGTAGGCTTTATTTTCTATCTCTTTTTGTGCTGACCGCAAAGATACCTTTCCTATCCTCTGTCTGTTTAGTAAGTCTGGCCTCCCTTTGCTGAAACCTGTTTCATTTCTGCGTTTGTGACTTTCATCTTTACTCACAGTCAATATATGTGGGGGGATGCCTTTTCCTTTGGGGAATTTCTCTGAGGCAAAGTAGGCTTTATTTTCTATCTCTAGGGCTAGCTAGCTCTTAGGCTGTGAAGAGGCGTCTAGGGAGTGTCAGGAACGCTCCACGGCTATTTCTAGTTGTTGTGATAGGATTAGGGTCTGCGGTCAGCAGAGTTCCCACATCCCAGAGCTTGTCCTGTGTGAGTTTAACTATCAGGTCGTGCCGGGTGCTCCTAACCACCAGGTCCATAACAGTACAGCTGGCCCAAAGTATTAATGCATCTCAATAGAGGGATAAGAGAAGTTCTGAGACCATTTTTTTTTTCTTTGCACTGTGTTTTGTCTTTCTTTTCCCCTAAACCTTTGGGTGGGTCAGGACACAGGTGTAGATATGGACATTCAAGGTCTGTCCTCTTGTGTGGATCATCTCACTGCAAGGGTACAAAACATTCAAGATTTTGTGGTTCAGAATCCTATGTTAGAGCCTAGAATTCCTATTCCTGATTTATTTTCTGGGGATAGATCTAAGTTTTTGAATTTCAAAAATAATTGTAAACTGTTTCTAGCTTTGAAACCCCGCTCCTCTGGTGACCCCGTTCAACAAGTAAAAATCATTATTTCTTTGTTGCGTGGTGACCCTCAAGACTGGGCATTTTCCCTTGCGGCAGGAGATCCTGCATTGCGTGATGTTGATGCGTTTTTTCTGGCGCTTGGATTGCTTTATGATGAACCAAATTCAGTGGATCAGGCAGAGAAAATCTTGCTGGCTTTGTGTCAGGGTCAGGATGAAGCGGAGGTGTACTGTCAGAAGTTTAGAAAGTGGTCTGTGCTTACTCAGTGGAATGAGTGTGCCTTGGCGGCAATTTTCAGAAAGGGTCTTTCTGAAGCCCTTAAGGATGTCATGGTGGGATTTCCCACGCCTGCTGGTCTGAATGAGTCTATGTCCTTGGCCATTCAGATCGATCGGCGCTTGCGTGAGCGCAAAGCTGTGCACCATCTGGCGGTATGCTCTGAGCATAGGCCTGAGCCTATGCAGTGTGATAGGACTTTGACCAGAGCTGAACGGCAAGAACACAGACGTCGGAATGGGCTGTGTTTTTACTGTGGTGAATCCACTCATGCTATCTCCGATTGTACTAAGCGCACTAAGCGGTTCGCTAGGTCTGTCACCATTGGTACGGTACAGTCTAAATTTCTTTTGTCCGTTACTCTGATTTGCTCTCTGTCGTCCTATTCTGTTATGGCATTTGTGGATTCAGGCGCTGCCCTGAATTTGATGGACTTGGAGTTTGCCAGGCGCTGTGGTTTTTTCTTGGAGCCATTGCAGTACCCTATTCCATTGAGAGGAATTGATGCTACGCCTTTGGCCAAGAATAAGCCTCAGTACTGGACTCAATTGACCATGTGCATGGCTCCTGCACATCAGGAGGATATTCGCTTTTTGGTGTTGCATAATCTGCATGATGTGGTCGTTTTGGGGTTGCCATGGCTACAGGTCCATAATCCAGTGTTGGATTGGAAATCTATGTCTGTGTCCGGCTGGTGTTGTCAGGGGGTACATGGTGATGTTCCATTGTTGACAATTTCGCCTTCCACTCTTTCTGAAGTCCCTGAGTTTTTATCAGATTACCGGGATGTATTTGAAGAGCCCAAATCCGGGGCCCTACCTCCTCATAGGGATTGCGATTGTGCTATTAATTTGATTCCTGGTAGTAAGTTTCCTAAGGGCTGTCTGTTTAATTTATCTGTGCCAGACCACGCCGCTATGCGGAGTTATATAAAGGAATCCTTGGAGAAGGGTCATATTCGCCCGTCGTCGTCGCCATTGGGGGCAGGGTTCTTTTTTGTGGCCAAGAAGGATGGCTCTTTGAGACCTTGTATTGATTACCGCCTTCTTAATAAGATCACAGTCAAATTTCAGTATCCTTTGCCGCTGCTGTCTGATTTGTTTGCTCGGATTAAGAGGGCTAGTTGGTTCACCAAGATAGATCTTCGTGGTGCGTATAATCTTGTGCGAATTAAACAGGGCGATGAATGGAAACAGCATTTAATACGCCCGAGGGCCATTTTGAGTACCTGGTTATGCCATTCGGGCTTTCTAATGCTCCATCTGTGTTTCAGTCCTTTATGCATGACATCTTCCGAGAGTACCTGGATAGATTCATGATTGTATATTTGGATGACATTTTGGTCTTTTCGGATGATTGGGAGTCTCATGTGAAGCAGGTCAGAATGGTGTTCCAGGTCCTTCGTGCGAATTCCTTGTTTGTGAAGGGGTCAAAATGTGTCTTTGGAGTTCAGAAGGTTTCATTTTTGGGTTTCATTTTTTCCCCTTCTACTATCGAGATGGACCCTGTTAAAGTTCAGGCCATTTATGATTGGACTCAGCCGACATCTGTGAAGAGCCTGCAGAAGTTCCTGGGCTTTGCTAATTTTTACCGTCGCTTCATCGCTAATTTTTCTAGTATTGCTAAACCGTTGACTGATTTGACCAAGAAAGGTGCTGATGTGGTCAATTGGTCCTCTGCGGCTCTAGAGGCTTTTCAGGAGTTGAAGCGTCGTTTTTCTTCTGCCCCTGTGTTGTGCCAGCCAGATGTTTCGCTCCCGTTTCAGGTCGAGGTTGATGCTTCTGAGATTGGAGCAGGGGCTGTTTTGTCGCAAAGAAGTTCTGATGGCTCGGTGATGAAACCATGTGCCTTCTTTTCTAGAAAATTCTCGCCTGCTGAGCGCAATTATGATGCTGGCAATCGAGAGTTGTTGGCCATGAAGTGGGCATTCGAGGAGTGGCGACATTGGCTTGAAGGAGCTAAACATCGCGTGGTGGTCTTGACGGATCACAAGAATTTGACTTATCTCGAGTCTGCCAAACGGTTGAATCCTAGACAGGCTCGATGGTCGCTCTTTTTCTCCCGTTTTGATTTTGTAGTTTCATACCTTACGGGATCTAAGAATGTGAAGGCTGATGCTCTGTCAAGGAGTTTTGTGCCTGACTCTCCGGGTGTTCCGGAGCCGGCGGGTATTCTTAAAGAGGGGGTAATTTTGTCTGCCATCTCCCCTGATTTGCGGCGCGTGCTGCAGAAGTTTCAGGCTGATTGACCTGACCGTTGTCCTATGGAGAAACTGTTGGTCCCTGATAGATGGACTAGTAGAGTTATCTCTGAGGTTCATTGTTCGGTGTTGGCTGGTCATCCTGGAATCTTTGGTACCAGAGATTTGGTGGCTAGATCCTTTTGGTGGCCTTCTTTGTCACGGGATGTGCATTCTTTTGTGCAGTCCTGTGGGACTTGTGCTCGGGCTAAGCCCTGCTGTTCTCGTGCCAGTGGGTTGCTTTTGCCCTTGCCGGTCCCGAAGAGGCCCTGGACGCATATTTCCATGGATTTTATTTCTGATCTCCCTGTTTCTCTCAAAGGATGTCGGTCATTTGGGTGGTTTGTGATCGCTTCTCTAAGATGGTCCATTTGGTACCCTTGTCTAAATTGCCTTCCTCCTCTGATTTGGTGCCATTGTTTTTCCAGCATGTGGTTCGTTTGCATGGCATTCCAGAGAACATCGTCTCGGATAGAGGCTCCCAGTTTGTTTCAAGGTTTTGGCGGTCCTTTTGTGCTAAGATGGGCATTGATTTGTCTTTTTCTTCAGCTCTCCATCCTCAGACTAATGGCCAAACCGAACGAACTAATCAAACTTTGGAAACATATCTGAGATGCTTTGTTTCTGATGATCAGGATGATTGGGTGTCCTTCTTGCCTTTGGCTGAGTTTGCCCTTAATAATCGGGCCAGCTCGGCTACTTTAGTTTCTCCTTTTTTCTATAATTCTGGTTTCCATCCTCGTTTCTCTTCAGGGCAGGTTGAGCCTTCGGACTGTCCTGGTGTGGATACGGTGGTGGACAGGTTGCAGCAGATTTGGACTCATGTGGTGGACAATTTGACATTGTCCCAGGAGAAGGCTCAACGTTTCGCTAACCGCCGGCGCTGTGTTGGTCCCCGACTTCGTGTTGGGGATTTGGTTTGGTTGTCATCTCGTCATGTTCCTATGAAGGTTTCCTCTCCTAAGTTTAAGCCTCGTTTCATTGGGCCATATAAGATTTCTGAAGTTCTTAATCCTGTGTCATTTCGTTTGGACCTTCCAGCTTCTTTTGCCATCCATAATGTGTTCCATAGGTCGTTGTTGCGGAGATACGTGGCGCCTATAGTTCCCTCCGTTGATCCTCCTGCCCCGGTGTTGGTCGAGGGGGAGTTGGAGTATGTGGTGGAGAAGATTTTGGATTCTCGTGTTTCGAGACCGAAACTGCAGTACCTGGTCAAGTGGAAGGGTTATGGTCAGGAAGATAATTCCTGGGTTTTTGCCTCTGATGTTCATGCTGCCGATCTAGTTCGTGCCTTTCATTTGGCTCATCCTGATCGGCCTGGGGGCTCTGGTGAGAGTTCAGTGACCCCTCCTCAAGGGGGGGGTACTGTTGTGAATTCTGTTGTCGAACTCCCTCCTGTGGTTGTGAATGGTACTTCGGCGAGTTCTGTCCATGGACTCCCTCTGGTGGCTGTGAGTGAAGCTGCTGCTTCTGAGGTTCTTTACACAGGTGACGTGGTTTATCCTTTGGTTGGCTGCTCTATTTAACTCCACTCAGATCGTTACTCCATGCCAGCTGTCAATGTTCCTGCATTGGTTCAGTTCGCTCTTGGATCTTTCTGGTGACCTGTCTTCTCCAGCAGAAGCTAAGTTCCTGATAGTTATTTATTTGTTCATTGTTTCCTTGTCTAGCTGGTTATCATGATTTTGTCTTGCTAGCTGGAAGCTCTGGGAAGCAGAGTGGCATCTCCGCACCGTTAGTCGGTGCGGAGGTCTTTTTGCACACTCTGTGTGGTCTTTTGTAGTTTTTTGTGCTGACCGCAAAGATACCTTTCCTATCCTCTGTCTGTTTAGCAAGTCTGGCCTCCCTTTGCTGAAACCTGTTTCATTTCTGCGTTTGTGACTTTCATCTATACTCACAGTCAATATATGTGGGGGGCTGCCTTTTCCTTTGGGGAATTTCTCTGAGGCAAGGTAGGCTATATTTTCTATCTCTAGGGCTAGCTAGCTCTTAGGCTGTGAAGAGGCGTCTAGGGAGTGTCAGGAACGCTCCACGGCTATTTCTAGTTGTTGTGATAGGATTAGGGCCTGCTGTCAACAGAGCTCCCACATCCCAGAGCTTGTCCTGTGTGAGTTTAACTATCAGGTAGTGCCGGGTGCTCCTAACCACCAGGTCCATAACAGCAAACTTCCTTCCATCAGCAAGGGCACTGAAGATGAAACATGGATGGGTCTTTCAGCACGATATTGATCCCAAGCACAACGTCAAGGCAATGAAGGAGTGGCTTCGTAAGAAGCATATGAAGGTCCTGTTCTGGCCTGGCAGTCTCCAGATCTCAACCCCATAGAAAACCTTTGGAGGGAGTTGAAAGTTCGTGTTTCCCAGTGACAGGCTCAAAACATCACTGCTCTAGAGGAGATCTGCATAGAGGAATGGGCCTACATACCACCAACAATGTGTGCCAACCTTGTGAAGACTTACAGAAAACATTTGACACTGTCATTGCCAACACAGAATATATAACAAAATATTAAGATGAACTTTTGGTAATGACCAAATACTTATTTTCCACCATATTTTGCAAAAAAAATCTTGCCAAATCAGACAAGGTGATTTTCTGGATTTGTTTTCTCGTTTTGAGTCTCATAGTTGTGGTCTACCTATGATGTCAATTACAGGCCTCTCACATCTTTTTAAGTGGGAGAAATTGCGCAATTGGTCACTGACTACTTTTTTTCCCCACTGTATGGTACAATGGCATTACTGCGCTAAGGCTAGTATCTGACAGTGGGGTCCTGAACTACAATATTGAGACACTTATTGATTTCTAGCACAAATAGGTCATCGCATTTAGCAAAACGTCATTCAACAAATTCTGAAGGTGCTGGAATTCTTTACAAGCTTGTTAACCTCTTCGTGCTGGGTTCAACAGGTCTATTAATGAATAATAATTATTATTTCTAAATAGAAACAATTAATATAATTGCATTGAACAGTGCTACTGAATATACCTAGTTTAATGCACAAAAAGATCATACATAATATTACTATAAAGCTACTATATTATTGCTATGGTTGCCATTCATTCAGTATTTATAATAAGGAAAGGTAGAGGGAACCACCATAAATAAAGTTGGGATCTACTTATCACATACCCAATAGTGAACAGAACATAGAAATTGCAAGGAAAAATAAAGTATACAAAGATAAGTAACACCTGAATAAAATATATATTTATTTATTAAATGACACACAAGTCAAAACAAAGACTTATTAAAAACACTTAAAAAGCCTTGCCTTCCTCACGGGGAGGGTGATGCCATGCCTGGAAGCGAGGAAGGATCCCTTTAACAGGTAGCACATACATGCAGCATGTTCTGACTCCAGCCCAGAAGGGGGAGCTCTAAACCCAGCTTGAGGGTGGCTTCCCTATATATTCTTGCTGGAAGAAAAGTTAGAAGGAGAGTTAGGAAGAGAGCTGGAGCCATGCAGATGTGAGGTGCTGCAGCTCCTGTGAAGAAAGCTGGAGCCGTGCAGACGTGAGGTTCTGCAGCTCCTGGAAAGAAAAGAGAGAGACAGAACAGTGTGAAGAGAGTGTGTAGGAGGAAGGAGCAAAGGAGAAGTGAAGAGCTGGAGGGGAGCTGCGACAGAGCTTCCTCCACGCTGAAGCGCAGGAAATCGGTGGCCGGAAGACCGAGGTGGTGTGGGGTAACTGTATGCCCCACAGCAGAAACCGGTGGACAGGAGATTGCCAGTAACCTGTCCACCATTAACACCCGAAGGCACAGAAGTGCATAGAGCTCGGAGTCATAATTAAAGACACCTGTAAAAAGGCTCGAGTTACCTGCCATGCGGGTAGTATCCTACCAAAAGGGACAGAGAAAGTGAGGACCTTGTGTAAAGCTTTAGGCAGCAGAAGACTACAACACAGCGCAGAAAGGAAGGCTTCCAACCCTACCTGGATAAGGGGATCTCTGAATCGCTTCCAGGCCGGCCGGACTGAACCATCACCTGTGATCTGTACCCTGGACTGTGGCTGCTTCATACCAGTAAAAGGTAAAGAGAATGCAACCTTTTGTCTTCTGATTCTTTCTGGCACCAACACAATCTTTGCCCACTACACTGGGAGCCCTGGGGACTAAGCTTCAACTGTGAGAAGTCATACCATCCCTGCTGCAGTACCATCATCCCCAGAGGACCCCTTTAAGCAGCGTTGGTCATCCCTGACTAAATACCACAGGTGGCGTCACGAACACTCTTTATTCAAACAACCCCTTTAAAGACCTTTCCTTTAATTTAGACACCCAGGGCCACGGACTGAGTCGCTGCCACCGTGACTACCCCTTTAACAACCACTGGACCCGGTACCGAGTATTCCCTAGGCCCTGGCGAGTGCTCCAGCTGTGTCATACAAGCAGTGTGCACTATTGGTGCAGCAATAGTATCCTGTGCTTAATAATATTAGATCTTATTCAGACATACCATATACACACCAGACATGGAAATTGTACAGATAAGAATATCAAAGCTTAAAAATGTAACCTCTTCAGACAGACATGGATAAGATACCCAGGTGTATCACCACTCAGAACCGTGGCTTCATCAGGGAAAGATTGGGAGATATACAGTATATACACGAAACAATGTTGCCAGCTTCACAATATCCCTACATCTCTGATCAATCAAGCATTATCTGGCATTTCTGATGTTGGCAACTGTCAGATCTCTCTTTCTCCTACTATTAATTGAATTTCTTTACTATTCACAAACTACTACATTAATATTTTTCATTGCTGCAGTAGTACAACACTTAACTGTCTGGAATATTGGTCCTATGCTTTAAAACTTTCTCTTCTTATCTCTATTAGTGAGCTGTGAGCTCTGGCACCCTAAAATGGATGTGGCAATCCTTGGCTTGCCATTTGGCCTGTAGCTGATGAAACCTTGTTTGATGTTCCTTGGATATGTGAATTTCATAAAATTTGACTTGAATTTACATGAATTTATTCACTTATTTCCAATTTATATTTAATTTTAAATATAGATATTTTCCTTACTTTCTATGTATAATTATCACATAATGTCACACTTCATCATATTGCTATATGATTATTATTAACTTTTTTCTTTTAACTTCGAATTATTAACTTTTATTTAAAACCTTGTTGTCTCTAGGTTTCACATTTACAACGTTGATGAGGAAAATCCAGGGATAGATGAACCCAGAGCATGCTTTTATGCTGCACAGATTATATGTGGGATGGAACATTTACACCAAAACAGGATCATTTATCGTGACCTCAAACCAGAAAATGTTCTACTGGACAACGATGGTAAGCTTATTCTAGATGGTGGTAACTCTTAAAAAACATTTTTATGTCACCAGCCCCCAAAAATATTTAGGAACTAATAGCACATACAGTGGCGTGTAAAAGTTTGGGCACCCTTGGTTAACATTACTGTTATTTGCTACTTGTAAAACACCCTTTGGCTTTTATAACCTGCTGCATACATGATGCATAGCAAGATATCAGCTTCTGGCACTGTTCCCTAGGAATGTTAATCCATTCTTCATGTACAATGGCCTCCAGTTCATGAATATTCTTGGGTTGTCAAGAAAGTGGCCCAAAAAGTAAACAGAGGAGATCATTTCCTTGTATAAAGAAGGAAAAAGATACATAAAGATAGAATGGGATAAGATTCATTTGCCTATGTATACATATTTGCAGCTGGCCATAAAAGCTAATAAGAATCTACAGTTCGATAGCCCGAACACCAGGTGTTTCTCACACTGTCATATGCATGACAGCATGGCAAACACTGCCTCTGATTGGTCATAAAATCATTACCGCTGGTCAGAGAGCTGTCAAATGACAGCGTGAGCCCGCAGCTATGATTGGAGGTAAAAAGTTTACCTCCGGTCACTGGCGTCAGCTGATGGGACTACTATTACCATCAGCCTATGCCTGCTGCCACTAATAACAGCGAGAGCAGGCAGCGGCTGATGAGAGTATTCATCAACCGACGCTTGCACTATAAATAAAAAAAAAAATGGTGTGGACTCCCCTGTATTTTTGATAGCCAGCCAGGTAAAACTTACAGATGGGGGCTGTATCCCTCACTGATTGGTTATCAAGAATATAGGGGTCCCCACCCTGTTTTTTAAATTATTTAACTAAATAATTTAAAAAAACGGCATGAGGTTCCCCCCCATTTTTGACAACCAGCCAAGCTAAAGCAGACAGCTGGGGGCTGGTATTCTCAGGCTGGTAAGGGGCCATGGATATTGGCCCCTGTTGTGAATTCTGCTTTTGGGCTCCCTCCGGTGGTTGTAGAGGGTAATGCAGTTGTGCCTGGACTGCAGGAGTGGACAGGTGTATCTACTAATTGCAAAACTGACTGGGGTATATAGCTTTGCTGGCTCCTTTAGTCAGTGCCAGTTGTCCATTGTTCTTAAAGGATTCACTTCCCTGCTGGTCTCTCCAGTTTGCTGTGTTTTTCTACTAAGATAAGTCCTGGCTTTGTTTTTGCTGTCCACCTGCAGTGGACCTTATAGTTCTGTGCATTTTCATGTTTTTGTCTTGTCCAGCTTGGTCTGTGAAGGATTTTTTGCAGCCTAGCTATTTCTCTGGAGATGCAGATATACCCCCCTGTCTTTAGTCAGATGTGGTGATCCGTATTTTCTGCGGTGGATATTTTCTAGTGTTTTTATACTGACCGCATAGTACTCTGTTCTATTCTTCCTTTTTAGCTAGTATGGCCTCCTATGCTAAAATCTGATTTCATTTCTGCGTATGTTTTTTCCCTCTCCTCTCACAGTCAATATTTGTGGGGGGCTATCTATCCTTTGGGGATTTTCTCTGAGGCAATATAGGTTTCCTGTTTCTGTCTTTAGGGGTAGTTAGATCTTAGGCTGTATCGAGGGGTCTAGGGAGTGCTAGGTACCCCCATGGCTATTTTTAGTTGCGCTGCTAGGTTCAGGGTTTGCGGTCAGTACAGGGACCACCTTCTCCAGACTACGTCTCATGCTGCTCCAAGGCCACCAGATCATAACAGTACAACTGGCCAACAATGAGTTAATTGCATCTCAGAAGAAGGGTGGAAAGATTTTGAGCCATTTTTTTTCCTTAGTCTGTTTGGTCTGTTCCTCCCTCTTTACCTCTGGGTGGCTACGGAATCTAGTATTAACATGAATGTTCAGGAGTTAGTTTCTCGGGTGGATCAGCTTGCTGCTAGGGTACAGGATATTTCAGATTTCATTGTTCAGACTCCTGCCTTAGAGCCTAAGATTCCCACTCCTGATTTATTCTTTGGTGACAGATCCAAATTTTTGAGTTTCAAAAATAACTGTAAACTGTTTTTTGCATTAAGACCCCGGTCTTCTGGTGATCCTATTCAGCAGGTTAAAATCATCATATCTCTGCTGCGTGGTGACCCACAGGATTGGGCATTTTCCCTGGAATCTGGCAATCCTGCTTTGCTTAATGTTGATTCGTTCTTTCAGGCATTGGGGTTGTTGTATGATGAGCCTAATTCTGTAGATCAGGCTGAGAAAATCTTGTTAGCCCTGTGTCAAGGTCAAGAAGCGGCAGAATTGTATTGCCAGAAATTTAGAAAATGGTCTGTACTGACTAAATGGAATGAGGATGCCTTGGCGGCAATTTTCAGAAAGGGTCTTTCTGAATCCGTTAAAGATGTTATGGTGGGGTTCCCCACGCCTGCTGGTCTGAGTGATTCTATGTCTCTGGCCATTCAGATTGATCGGCGCTTGCGTGAGCGTAGAATTGTGCACACTGTGGCGTTGTCCTCTGAGCGGAGCCCTGAGCCTATGCAGTGTGATAGGATTTTGTCTAGAGCTGAACGTCAAACATTCAGGCGTCAGAATAGGTTGTGTTTTTACTGCGGCGATTCTGCTCATGTTATTTCTGATTGCCCTAAGTGTACTAAGAGAATCGCTAGTTCTGTTGCCATCAGTACTATACAACCTAAATTTCTGTTATCTGTGACCTTGATCTGCTCATTGTCGTCGTTTTCTGTCATGGCATTTGTGGATTCAGGCGCCGCTCTGAACTTAATGGACTTAGAATTTGCCAGACGTTGTGGTTTTCCCTTGCAGCCTTTGCAGAACCCTATTCCTTTGAGGGGCATTGATGCTACACCGTTGGCTAAAAATAAACCTCAGTTTTGGACACAGCTGACCATGCGCATGGCGCCAGCCCATCAGGAAGATTGTCGTTTTCTGGTGTTGCATAATTTGCATGATGATATTGTGCTGGGTTTTCCATGGTTGCAGCTACATAATCCGGTGTTAGATTGGAAATCCATGTCTGTGACTAGTTGGGGTTGTCAGGGGGTTCATGATCAGGTTCCTTTGATGTCAATCTCCTCTCCCCCCTCTTCTGAAGTTCCTGAGTTTTTGTCTGACTTCCAGGATGTATTCGATGAGCCCAAATCCAGTTCCCTTCCGCCGCATAGGGACTGTGATTGTGCTATTAATTTGATTCCAGGTTGTAAGTTCCCTAAGGGCCGACTTTTCAGCCTGGCTGTGCCTGAACATACTGCCATGCGGAGCTATATTAAGGAGTCTTTGGAGAAAGGGCATTTTTGGCCATCTTCTTCACCGTTGGGAGCGGGGTTCTTTTTTGTTGCCAAGAAGGATGGCTCCTTGAGACCCTGTATTGATTATCGCCTCTTGAATAAGATTACGGTTAAATTTCAATACCCCTTGCCTTTGCTTACTGATTTGTTTGCTAGGATTAAGGGGTCTAGCTGGTTTACTAAGATTGACCTTCGAGGGGCATAAAATCTTATTCGTATCAAGCAGGGTGATGAATGGAAAACTGCATTTAATACGCCCGAAGGCCATTTTGAATACCTTGTAATGCCATTCGGACTCTCTAATGCCCCATCTGTGTTCCAATCCTTCATGCATGATATCTTTTGGAGTTATCTTGATAAATTCATGGTTGTATATTTGGATGATATTTTGATTTTTTCCAATGATTGGGAGTCTCATGTGAAACAGGTCAGGATGGTATTTCAGATCCTCCGTAATAATGCTTTGTTTGTGAAGGGGTCAAAGTGCCTCTTTGGAGTGCAGAAGGTTTCTTTTTTGGGTTTCATTTTTTCTCCCTCATCTATAGAAATGGATCCGGTTAAGGTTCAGGCCATTCATGATTGGATTCAGCCCACATCTGTGAAGAGCCTTCAGAAATTCTTGGGCTTTGCTAATTTTTATCGTCGTTTCATTGCCAACTTCTCCAGTGTGGTTAAAACTCTAACCGATTTGACCAAGAAAGGCGCTGATGTGACGAATTGGTCCTCCGCGGCTGTTTCTGCCTTTCAGGAGCTTAAACGCCGATTTACTTCTGCCCCTGTGTTGCGTCAGCCAGATGTTTCTCTTCCATTTCAGGTTGAGGTTGACGCGTCTGAGATAGGGGCAGGGGCCGTTTTGTCTCAGAGGAATTCTGATGGTTCCTTGATGAAACCGTGTGCCTTCTTTTCTGGGAAGTTTTCGCCTGCGGAACGCAATTATGATGTCGGCAATCGGGAGTTGTTGGCTATGAAGTGGGCATTTGAGGAGTGGCGTCATTGGCTTGAGGGGGCCAAGCACCGTATTGTGGTCCTGACCGATCATAAGAATCTGATTTACCTCGAGTCTGCCAAACGGCTGAATCCTAGACAGGCTCGATGGACCCTGTTTTTCTCACGTTTTGATTTTGTGGTCTCGTACATTCCTGGTACTAAGAATGTTAAGGCGGATGCCCTCTCTAGGAGTTTTTTTCCTGATTCCCCTGGGGTTCTTGAGCCGGTCGGCATTTTGAAGGAAGGGGTGATTCTTTCTGCCATCTCCCCTGATTTGTGACGGGTTCTTCAGAAATTTCAGGCTGATAAGCCTGACCGCTGTCCTGTGGGGAAACTGTTTGTTCCTGATAGATGGACTAGTAAAGTGATTTCTGAAGTTCATTGTTCTCTGTTGGCTGGCCATCCTGGGATTTTTGGTACCAGAGATTTGGTTAGTAGGTCCTTTTGGTGGCCTTCTTTGTCACGGGATGTGCGTTCTTTTGTGCAGTCCTGTGGGATTTGTGCGCGGGCTAAGCCTTGCTGTTCCCGCGCTAGTGGGTTGCTTTTGCCATTGCCGGTCCCTGAGAGACCTTGGACGCACATTTCTATGGATTTTATTTCCGATCTTCCTGTTTCCCAAAGAATGTCGGTTATCTGGGTTGTCTGTGACCGATTTTCTAAGATGGTTCATTTGGTGCCTTTGCCTAAATTGCCTTCTTCTTCTGATTTGGTTCCATTGTTTTTTCAGAATGTGGTACGTTTGCATGGTATTCCGGAGAATATTGTGTCCGACAGAGGTTCCCAGTTTGTTTCTAGGTTTTGGCGGGCCTTTTGTGCCAAGCTGGGCATGGATTTGTCTTTTTCCCCTGCATTTCATCCTCAGACAAATGGCCAGACTGAGCGAACTAATCAGACCTTGGAGACCTATTTGAGATGCTTTGTGTCTGCTGATCAGGATGATTGGGTGGCTTTTTTGCCATTGGCCGAGTTTGCCCTTAATAATAGGGCTAGTTCGGCTACTTTGGTTTCGCCTTTTTTTTGTAATTTTGGTTTTCATCCTCGTTTTTCTTCTGGGCAGGTTGAGCCTTCTGACCTTCCTGGTGTGGATTCTGTGGTCGACAGGTTGCAGCAGATTTGGGCTTGTGTGGTGGACAATTTGGTGCTGTCTCAGGAGGAGGCTCAGCGTTTTGCTAACCGTTGTCGGTGTGTTGGTTCCAGGCTTCGGGTTGGTGATCTGGTTTGGTTATCTTCCCGTCATGTTCCTATGAAGGTTTCTTCCCCTAAGTTTAAGCCTCGATTTATTGGTCCTTATAGGATTTCTGAGATTATTAATCCGGTGTCCTTTCACCTGGCGCTTCCGGCCTCTTTTGCTATTCATAATGTCTTCCATAGATCTTTGTTGCGGAAATATGTGGAGCCCGTTGTTCCCTCTGTTGATCCTCTGGCCCCTGTATTGGTCGATGGGGAGTTGGAATATGTTGTTGAGAAGATTTTGGATTCCCGTTTTTCGAGGCGGAAGCTTCAGTACCTTGTCAAGTGGAAGGGTTATGGCCAGGAGGAAAATTCTTGGGTTTCTGCCTCTGATGTCCATGCCGTTGATTTGGTTCGTGCCTTTCATCGGGCTCATCCTGATCGGCCTGGGGGCTCTGGTGAGGGTTCGGTGACCCCTCCTCAAGGGGGGGGTACTGTTGTGAATTCTGCTTTTGGGCTCCCTCCGGTGGTTGTAGAGGGTAATGCAGCTGTGCCTGGACTGCAGGAGTGGACAGGTGTATCTACTAATTGCAAAACTGACTGGGGTATATAGCTTTGCTGGATCCTTTAGTCAGTGCCAGTTGTCCATTGTTCTTGAAGGATTCACTTCCCTGCTGGTCTCTCCAGTTTGCTGTGTTTTTCTACTAAGATAAGTCCTGGCTTTGTTTTTGCTGTCCACCTGCAGTGGACCTTATAGTTCTGTGCATTTTCATATTTTTGTCTTGTCCAGCTTGGTCTGTGAAGGATTTTTTGCAGCCTAGCTATTTCTCTGGAGATGCAGATATACCCCCCATGTCTTTAGTCAGATGTGGTGATCCGTATTTTCTGCGGTGGATATTTTCTAGTGTTTTTATACTGACCGCATAGTACTCTGTTCTATTCTTCCTTTTTAGCTAGTATGGCCTCCTATGCTAAAATCTGATTTCATTTCTGCGTATGTTTTTTCCCTCTCCTCTCACAGTCAATATTTGTGGGGGGCTATCTATCCTTTGGGGATTTTCTCTGAGGCAAGATAGGTTTCCTGTTTCTGTCTTTAGGGGTAGTTAGATCTTAGGCTGTGTCGAGGGGTCTAGGGAGTGCTAGGTACCCCCCACGGCTACTTTTAGTGGCGCTGCTAGGTTCAGGGTTTGCGGTCAGTACAGGGACCACCTTCTCCAGACTACGTCTCATGCTGCTCCAAGGCCACCAGATCATAACAGGCCCCATCCAGCCTAAAACGCCAGTGACCAGAGGTAAATGTTTTAGCTCTAATCGCAGCTGGGGGCTCACGCTGTCATTTGACAGTGTGGTAACTGCGGATGTCTGACTGGCAGTTGTAATTTTACCTCCGGTCTGATGCATTGTTTGCTGCGCTGTTATGCACATGTGAATGGGGTCTGGGTTCGGCTCCGGGTACTATTCTGGTAACCGAATCTGAACTTTGTTTAACATGCAGGGGTCCGCCCATCTCTAGTAAAGATGCTTCTCATAAAAGTGTTGAATAATTCTGAATCTGTAGGAGTCAGTACAAGTTGCATTTTGCTATTTGTACAAACCAAAGAGGGCGTGATACTCAAGAATAATAGACTAATCCAATAGACAAGAGTTGATAATCAGGACACCTTGGATAAAAGAAGAGATTTACATACGGGAAAGAGGGGGCCATATCTCATGAATGGAGAGGCCCAAAAGGAAAATAATTACAGATTCAAACGAAAAGCATATATTACACGAGGTAAACAAATTACCTTTCTGGCAAGTGACCATTGGTCTATATTTATTTTTATCATGGCGCTATAAAGTAAAATAGTAATTCTGACACTTGCTGTCCTGCTATGTATCTGTATTTTTAACCCCTTCCCAACCTCTGCCGTACTATGGCTGTGGAGGTCGGGTCCCCTGCTTTGATGTGGGCTCCGGCGGTGAGCCCGCATCAAAGCCAGGACATGTCAGCTGTTTTGAACAGCTGACATGTGCCCGCAATAGTGGCGGGTGAAATCGTGATTCCCCCGCCGCTATTAACTAGTTAAATGCCGCTGTCAAATGCTGACAGCGGCATTTAACAGGCGCTTCCGGCCGCGCGGCCGGATATGCTGCATCACCGACCCCGTCACATGATCGGGGGTCAGCGATGCGTCAGGATAGTAACCATAGAGGTCCTTGAGACGTCTATGGTTACTGATGCCGGCCTACTGTGAGCGCCACCCTGTGGTCGGCGCTCATAGCAAGCCTGCAATTCAGCTACATAGCAGCGATCTGATGATCGCTGCTATGTAACTGAGCTGATCCAGTTGTGCCAGCTTCTAGCCTCCCAGGCTATTGAAGCATGGCAAAAGTAGAAAAAAAAGTTAAAAAAAATATGAAAAAAATAAAAAAAAATATAAAAGTTTAAATCACCCCCCTTTCGCCCCATTCAAAATAAAACAATAAAAAAATCAAATCTACATATATTTGGTATCGCCGCGTTCAGAATATCAGATACGCATTCAGATATCGCCGCGTTTTTTTGGTCACCGCGACATTGCTTTAAAATGCAATAACGGGCGATGAAAAAAACATATCTGCACCAAAATGTTATCATTAAAAATGTCAGCTTGGCACGCAAAAAATAAGCCCTCACCCGCTACGGAAATGCTACGGGTATCGGAAAATTGCGCAATTTTTTTTTTTTAACAAAGTTTGGAATTTTTAGATAAAACGTAACCTAGACATGTTTAGTGTCTATGAACTCATAATGACCTGGAGGTCAGTTTTAGCATTTAGTAAACCTAGCAAAAAAGCCAAACAAAAAACAAGTGTGGGATTGCACTTTTTTTGCAATTTCACCACACTTGGAATTTTTTTTCCCGTTTGCTAGTACACGACAGGCTAAAACCAATGATGTACTGTAGTTCAAAAGTGCAACTTGTCCCGCAAAAAACAAGCCCTTACATGGCCATATTGATGGAAAAATAAAAAAGTTATGGCTCTGGGAAGGATGGAAGCAAAAAACGAGAACGCAAAAACAGAAAAGGGCAAGGTCTTGAAGGGGTTAATGTGAACAATTTTTTATGTTACCAATTTGCAAAAATAATTTGTTTGGATTTTATATAAAGTGGCATTTTAAGTAGAGGCTTTCTGTTACTTTGTATTCATGCTTTATGCAAGCAATAGAAGAGCTCCCTACATTTAGCATCTACTTGTGGGATTTTCAATATATTTCCAGACAAATTTTATAATGCAAGGTAAATATTATAGACAGGCATGCAGGAACAGTATGTGGTATGAAAGAATAAAGTCTGTGTTTACTTTTCAGGGAATGTCCGTATTTCTGACCTTGGGCTGGCTGTACAGTTGAAAGAGAAGAAAAACAAAACTAAAGGCTATGCTGGAACTCCAGGTACAGAGCAAATAGAATAAAACTAGCTAGTTTTTGCTCCTATTTTATTTCTGCTGCTCCCTTGATTATTTCATTTTTTTTAACCCCCATTCATTAAATGACGTACAGTTTCTTCATCTGTCATTCCCCTGCCTTTGGTGAAAGTTCGCAAACTTGCATATTTCCTGGCGTATGATGGATGATTTATTCACCCATCATCTGCCTCTAACAGCCACCGGTGGAGTAGAGCTTCCCCTGTGGCTGTTAACATGTTGAATGCAGCTGTCAGTCTGTGATAGCGGCATTAAGACTTTCTAATAACTCTTTTAATTTGTCTGTGCACAGTTCTTTTCAACAAGCTCCAGGCCGTTTCCTGGTTGCCTGTGTTTTCCAGTCTCTGATTTACTTTTCTGTGGCTTCCAGTAACCATATTACAAGTCAGTGGTCTCCAGGGCTTCACCTGTTTGTCTTTGGCTCGAAGGAACCCTACTGCCTTTCTGGGGTCTCCAGGTCTTAACTTGTTTGTCTGTGGCTTCCAGTAACCCTGCTTCATGTCTGCCTATAGCTTCCAGGACATTTCCTGTCCGCTTGCGGTTTCCTAGACTTTATGAACACTTTTAATTCACCTTTTTTTGCCTTTGCTATACGTATGTCCACTTGTGGCTTCCAGGAAGCATCCTGTCCACTTATGGCTTCCAGGACCCATTGAACACTTTTAGACAGCTTCTTCTACATTTCTGCCTGCAGCTTCCAGGGTGTCTACTGTCTGCTTGTGGTTTCCAGGACCCCTTTAAGACATTTAATTTGCCTTTGCTACGCGTCCACCAGTGGCTTCTAGGAACTATGCTACCAGTCTGCAGTGTTCCATATGTCTCCAGATTGTTTGCGGCTTCCAGTAACTCTGCTATCTGTTTCCTACATGCAAAAGCCACCTGCTGCACCAATGCCCATGGCTCGTGTGCCCACACAGACCTTGGACTTAGAGGATCCACCTCATATAGTGAGCCTACTTTGTCTAACAGTTATCCTGTTTCCCAATACTCTGTTAATAGTGTTCTTTTAAGCACAGAGTGCTTTGAAGTCTTGGAGGCTTGTAGCTAGCCCATCTAAGAAAGGGGCATGTCTCAGACTACAATAGAGCTGTGCACAAAGACTAGACTCTCCCTGCTCTCAGAAGGAGCAGCCCAAAGCAGGGAGAGTGTCTCAAACTTTCAAAACACATATTGTAGCCACTTTACATGCATAAGGAGGGTACTGGAATTCAGAGGAAGGGTAAGTTCACATTGGGCGTTTTTGCTGCTTTATTTTTTTCTGCAGCAAAACCAGATCTTCTTGGCAGGAAAGATGCTGCATCAAAAGGCAGATTTTGGTGCATTTTTTTTATTGCGTATTTGGTGCGTTTTTTTGGCTGCATTTTTTTTCTCTTTGTCCATGCTGATGTCCTTGAATTTTCAGCAGCAAAAATGCAGCAAATAATGATACCTGCGTTTTTGATGTTTTTTTCAACACCCATTCAAGTCAATAGGTGAAAAACGCTGAAAATACGCAGCAAAAACGCTGAAAGAAGTGACATGCTCTACGTCCAAAAAAACGCAGCAAACCACAAAATACTGATCACACAAAAACCCAATGTGTGTGCATAAGATTTCTGAAAAGTCATAGGCTTTGCTGGTACTGTATAAAGAAGCTGAAAATTAGCATAAAAAACGTAGCAAAAAACGCAGCAAAAACGCCCTGTGTGAACTTACCCGAAAAGTGACAGAAAGGCTAAATAGCAGGCCACCAGATATTTTTAATATGCATTATGCATTTATTGTGACATTTTTATTGTGAGATGCGGTCGCTTTACTGTATCTCTGCAGTGTATGACAATTTATTTGCTAAATTCTATTCTTTCATACATGAGCTAACACAAATCTTTACAGGGTTCATGGCTCCTGAGCTGCTAAATGGAGAAGAATATGATTATTCTGTGGACTACTTCTCTTTGGGCGTAACTTTATATGAAATGGTTGCTGCCCGTGGCCCATTCAGATCAAGAGGAGAAAAGGTAACTAAATATTATCAATATAACTATATAATTCAGACCAGGTCACTTTTAGATTATATTTTAATATTATTCTACTCTATGCAGATACTTTTTATTCCAAAATAATATTTATTGATAATGAATGGCATATTGTTATAAGATAAATTATAGAATTAAAGGGGTTTTCCAGGACAAACATGTTGTTGACCTTTCTTTTGGATAGGTCATAAATATCAAATTGATGTTAAGCCCACAGCCAAACACCCTAACACCACTAACCTGTTATGTATTCTGCCATCGGCCAGACGTAAACTATGCACAGAGCAATGCACATTGCTTAGTGGCTGACTTTGGGTACTGCAGTTTATCTTCCATTCATTTAAAGCTGCACCGACATTTATCATTATTTAACAATCTCAAGCCATGGTGACTTGATGGATGAATGATCTATAGGAAAATCGATTTTGTGCAAACCTAGATAGGTCCACCAGGGTCTTCTCTGAAGTTATTTTGATTTTATCAAGCAAATAAGTTGCTGGTCTTCCTCTTCGCCCTGTTCCTTCTATTTCTCTGACCATGATAATCTTCTCCAGTGACTGCTTTCTTTGTTTGATGTGTTCAAAGATGGCATGTCATACCTTGGTTATCCTTGCTTTGAGTGTCATGTCTGGCTTGATTTGTTCTAAGATTGATTTGTTTGTTCTTCTTGCCATCCATGGTATTGGTTACAGCCTTCTCCAGCACCACATTTGTAAAGCGTCAATTCTTCTACTATTTTGTTTCTTTATTACTTACCTACTACTTTATTCAGATTACTACAAAAAAGACCCAACTATGTATGAGCCGTGTCTTCGTCGTTAGTGAAATGTTTCTCAATTTGAATAACTTGTCCAGTGACGTCCCAGTCGCACCTGGCAGTAGTCAATATCTTTGGCTTCTTTGTGTGGAGTAGCAATCCCATGTTCAAACTCTCCTTCTTGACAGTCTGCAATAAGTCCTTCATTTAATCTAAGTTTGTTGCTCTCAATGTTGTATTGTCTGCGTATTTAAGATTGTTGATGATTCGTCCAGCAATTTTGATTCCTTCTTCTTTTTTAGCAAGTCCAACCTTCCTAAAAATAGCTTCTGCATATAAATTGAAGAGAAATAGTGACAGGAAGCAGTTGATGCCTCGCTCTACTTTCAATCATGCCATGTTGCTGTGTTCCATTCAGACTGGTGCTTTTTGGTAAAGGTTCCCAATGAGGCTGATCTGATGGTTTCGGCACACCCATATCTTTCATGGTATTCCAAAGTTTCTGGTGATCAACACGGTTGAAGGCTTTGCTGTATTGAATGAAGCAAAAATAGTTCTTGTTGTTCTATTCTTTGGCCTTTTCCATTATTCATCTAATGTTAGCAATTTATTTCTTTTTCGTCTGCCTTTCAAAACTTTGTAGGATCTTCAGTAGTATTTTGCTGGCATGAAGTAGTCTGATAGTTTCCATAATCAGTAGCATTTCTCTTCTTCGGAATAGGGATAAACACGGTTCTTGTCCAGGCCTAGTGTCATTTACCAGTTGTTCATATCTGTTGACACAAGCACGTGATAATATCAACTATTGCTCCCAAAGACTTTATATTTTCACATCCAGGTGCTTTTTTGCCTGACAGAAGCTTTAACGCAGCAATGACTTCATCTTTTAGGATATTTGGCTCTCTATCATTTCCAGCTTCAGTTTCTTCCTGAGTCATTCTAGCAGTGGTGCTTCATGTACTTTTTCCACCTTTCCTTGTTCTATTCTGGCTTAGTTAGTTTGTTCCCGTTAGCGTAATTCAACATGCCCACTCTTGGTTGAAACTTTTGTCGCATCTCTATGATTTTTAGTTATGCCTTTCTGATCTTGCCCCTCAAATGTTTACTTTCTATCTCTGTACATATCTTTTTGCAATAAAGTTCTTT